>NW_022631017.1:14185944-14670886 GCF_010015895.1 Lontra canadensis
ACCCCCCTCCCCCCAGCAACCCTCAGTTTGTTTTGTGAGATTAAGAGCCACTTATGGTTTATCTCCCTCCCAATCCCATCTTGCTTCATTTACTCTTCTCCTACCCCCTTAAACCCCATGTTGCATCTCCTCTCCCTCATATCAGGGAGATCATATGATAGTTGTCTTTCTCTGACTGACTTATTTCGCTAAGCATGATACCCTCTAGTTCCATCCACGTCGTCGCAAATGGCAAGATTTTATTTCTTTTGATGGCTGCATAGTATTCCATTGTGTATATATACCACATCTTCTTTATCCATTCGTCTGTTGATGGACATCTAGGTTCTTTCCATGGTTTAGCTATTGTAGACATTGCTGCTATAAACATTCGGGTGCACGTGCCCCTTCGGATCACTACGTTTGTATCTTTAGGGTAAATACCCAGCAGTGCAATTGCTGGGTCATAGGGTAGTTCTATTTTCAACATTTTGAGGAACCTCCATGCTGTTTTCCAGAGTGGTTGCACCAGCTTGCATTCCCACCAACAGTGTAGGAGGGTTCCCCTTTCTCTGCATCCTCGCCAGCATCTGTCATTTCCGGACTTGTTAATTTTAGCCATTCTGACTGGTGTGAGGTGGTATCTCATTGTGGTTTTGATTTGTATTTCCCTGATGCCGAGTGATATGGAGCACTTTTTCATGTGTCTGTTGGCCATCTGGATGTCTTCTTTGCAGAAATGTCTGTTCATGTCTTCTGCCCATTTCTTGATTGGATTATTTGTTCTTTGGGTGTTGAGTTTGCTAAGTTCCTTATAGATTCTACACTAGCCCTTTATCTGATATGTCATTTGCAAATATCTTCTCCCATTCTGTCAGTTGTCTTTTGGTTTTGTTAACTGTTTCCTTTGCTGTGCAAAAGCTTTTGATCTTGATAAAATCCCAATAGTTCATTTTTGCCCTTGCTTCCCTTGCCTTTGGTGATGTTCCTAGGAAGATGTTGCTGCGGCTGAGGTCAAAGAGGTTGCTGCCTGTGTTCTCCTCAAGGATGTTGATGGATTCCTTTCTCACATTGAGGTCCTTCATCCATTTTGAGTCTATTTTGGTGTGTGGTGTAAGGAAATGATCCAATTTCATTTTTCTGCATGTGGCTGTCCAATTTTCCCAACACCATTTATTGAAGAGGCTGTCTTTTTTCCATTGGACATTCTTTCCTGCTTTGTCGAAGATTAGTTGACCATAGAGTTGAGGGTCTATTTCTGGGCTCTCTATTCTGTTCCATTGATCTATGTGTCTGTTTTTGTGCCAGTACCATGCTGTCTTGATGATGACAGCTTTGTAATAGAGCTTGAAGTCCGGAATTGTGATGCCACCAACTTTGGCTTTCTTTTTCAATATTCCGTTGGCTATTCGCGGTCTTTTCTGGTTCCGTATAAATTTTAGGATTATTTGTTCCATTTCTTTGAAAAAAATGGATGGTAGTTTGATAGGAATTGCATTAAATGTGTAAATTGCTTTATGTAGCATAAACATTTTCACAATATTTATTCTTCCAATCCAGGAGCATGGAACATTTTTCCATTTCTTTGTGTCTTCCTCAATTTCTTTCATGAGTACTTTATAGTTTTCTGTGTATAGATTCTTAGCCTCTTTGGTTAGGTTTATTCCTAGGTATCTTATAGTTTTGGGTGCAATTGTAAATGGGATTGACTCCTTAATTTCTCTTTCTTCTGTCTTGTTGTTGGTGTAGAGAAATGCAACTGATTTCTGTGCATTGATTTTATATCCTGACACTTTAATGAATTCCTGTACCAGTTCTAGCAGTTTTGGAGTGGAGTCTTTTGGGTTTTCCACATATAGTATCATATCATCTGCGAAGAGTGATAGTTTGACTTCTTCTTTGCCGATTTGGATGCCTTTAATTTCTTTTTGTTGTCTGATTGCTGAGGCTAGGACTTCTAGTACTATATTGAATAGCAGTGGTGATAACGGACATCCCTGCCGTGTTCCTGACCTTAGAGGAAATGCTTTCAGTTTTTCTCCATTGAGAATGATATTTGCGATGGGTTTTTCATAGATGGCTTTGATAATATTGAGGTATGTGCCCTCTATCCCTACACTTTGAAGAGTTTTGATCAGGAAGGGATGCTGTACTTTGTCAAATGCTTTTTCAGCATCTATGGAGAGTATCATATGGTTCTTGTTCTTTCTTTTATTAATGTGTTGTATCACATTGATTGATTTGCAGATGTTGAACCAACCTTGCCGCCCTGGAATAAATCCCACTTGGTCGTGGTGAATAATCCTTTTAATGTACTGTTGAATCCTATTGGCTAGTATTTTGGTGAGAATTTTTGCATCTGTGTTCATCAAGGATATTGGTCTGTAGTTCTCTTTTTTGATGGGATCCTTGTCTGGTTTGGGGATCAAGGTGAGGCTGGCCTCATAAAATGAGTTTGGAAGTTTTCCTTCCATTTCTATTTTTTGGAACAGTTTCAGGAGAATAGGAATTAGTTCTTCTTTAAATGTTTGGTAGAATTCCCCCGGGAAGCCGTCTGGCCCTGGGCTTTTGTTTATTTGGAGATTTTTGATGACTGTTTCTATCTCCTTACTGGTTATGGGTCTGTTCAGGCTTTCTATTTCTTCCTGGTTCAGTTGTGGTAGTTTATATGTCTCTAGGAATGCATCCATTTCTTCCAGATTGTCAAATTTGTTGGCATAGAGTTGCTCATAATATGTTCTTATGATTGTCTGTATTTCTTTGGTGTTAGTTGTGATCTCTCCTCTTTCATTCATGATTTTATTTATTTGGGTCCTTTCTCTTTTCTTTTTGATAAGTCTGGCAAGGGGTTTATCAATCTTATTAATTCTTTCAAAGAACCAGCTCCTAGTTTCGTTGATTTGTTCTATTGTTTTTTTGGTTTCTATTTCATTGATTTCTGCTCTGATCTTTATGATTTCTCTTCTCCTGCTGGGTTTAGGGTTTCTTTCTTGTTCTTTCTCCAGCTCCTTTAGGTGTAGGGTTAGGTTGTGTACCTGAGACCTTTCTTGTTTCTTGAGAAAGACTTGTATCGCTATATACTTTCCTCTTAGGACTGCCTTTGCTGTGTCCCACAGATTTTGAAGAGTTGTGTTTTCATTATCATTTGTTTCCATGAATATTTTCAATTCTTTTTTAATTTCCTGGTTGACCTATTCATTCTTTAGTAGGATGCTCTTTAGCCTCCATGTATTTGAGTTATTTCCAACTTTCCTCTTGTGATTGAGTTCTAGTTTCAGAGCACTGTGGTCTGAAAATACGCAGGGAATGATCCCCATCTATTGGTACCAGTTGAGACCTGATTTTCTCTTTTCACTTAGACTTGTAAGTTTTACTGTTAGATGATGGGGTGTGAACATATTTTTATTGATTTTGAGGGGGTTCTCTGTGCCTCCTGGAATTTGATGCTTGTTCCCTTTGCCATATTAGGGAAACTCTCTATTATAATTTGCTCCAGTATACCTTCTGCTTCCTCTCTCTTCTTTTTCTGGAGTCCCAATTATTCTAATATTGTTTTGTCTTATGGTATCACTTATCTCTCGAATTCTCCCCTCGTAGTCCAGTAGTTGTTTGTCTCTCTTTTGCTCACCTTCTTTATTCTCCCTCATTTGGTCTTCTATATTACTAATTCTCTCTTCTGCCTCATTTATCCTAGCAGTAAGAGCCTCCATTTTTTATTGTACCTCCTTAATAGCTTTTTTTGATTTCAGCTTGGTTAGATTTTAGTTCTTTTATTTCTACAGAAAGGGCTTTTATTTCTCCATACAGGGTTTCTCTAGTACCTTTCTTGCCTTTTTTGAGCCCAGCTAGCACCTTGAGAATTGTCATTCTGAGCTCTAGATCTGACATATTACCAATGTCCGTATTGATTAGGTCTCTAGCCTTTGGTACTGCCTCTTGTTCTTATTTTTGTCGTGAGTTTTTCCACCTTGCCATTTTATCCAAATAAGAATATATGAATGAGAGACTAAGATACTAAAATGGTGGCAAAGACCCCAGAAAAAAATGTATGCTAACCAAATCAGAAGAGACCCCAAATTGGGGGGAGAAGAAAGGGGATAAAAAGAAACTTAAAAACAATTTTTTTTTTAATTAAAAAATATGGGATGCCTGAGTGGCTCAGTGGGTTAAGCCTCTGCCTTCAGCTCAGGTAATGATCTCAAGGTCCTGGGATTGAGCCCCACATCGGGCTGTCTGCTCAGTGGGGAGCCTGCTCCCCCCCCCCCCGCCTGCCTCTCTGCCTACTTGTGATCTCTTTCTCTGTCAAGTAAATAAAAATCTAAATATATATATATATATACATATATATGTATATATACATATATATATACATATATATATGTATATATACATATATATATGTATATATATATATTAGACTGGTGAATATAACAGAGCCACCCACTTGATTTTGGGTGTATCTTGGTCTCTTAGAAGAAACTACCTCCCAAAATTTTAAAGAAAGAAAAACTTATATATATACAAAAATAAGGGTAAGCATGATGAAGGGATGGAATATGAATGTAAAGATGAAAATTTTAAAAAAAATTCTAAAAAAGGAATTGATAAGATAAGCTGGTTGGAAAAAGAAAGAAAAAGAAAGTGGAGGGAATTTGCTCATCATGAAGACTGGAACAATGCTCTGTGCTAGATTTAAGGTATATTTTGATCTGTTAGAAGAAATTGTATCCCAAAAATTTTTAGAAGAAAAATCCCTATATGTATACAAAAAAATAAAGTTAGATACTATGGATAAAATGTGACTATAATAATAAAGTTTTAAAAATATTTTTTAAAGAAAGGTATTGTTAAGTTAAACTAGTTAAAAAATGTTAAAAGAGGAAGGAGGAAGAGTTAAAATATTAGAATGAGAAAAAAATAAAATTAAACAAATTTAATTAACTTTGAAAGACTAAAGAATCATGGGGAGAAAGCCATGAATTCCATGCTTTGCTTTCCCCTCCTCTGGAATTTTGCTATTCTCCTTGATCAGTGAGCGTGGTCTTGGCTGGATGTTCTTGCTGATCTTCTGAGGGAGGGGCCTGTTGTAGTGATTCTCAAATGTCTTTACCCAAGGCAGAATTGTGCCAGCTTAGCCAGGGGCCAGGCTAAGTAATCTGCTCAGGTTTGCTCTCAGGAGCTTTTGTTCCCTAAATGATTTCTGTACAGCTTTGGAGGACAGGAATGAAAATGGCAGCCTCCCAATCTCTGGCCTGGAGGAGCCAAGGAGCTGTGAGCTTGGGGCCGTACTCCTCAGTGTGCCCTCAGAGAAAAGTGCTCAATCACTCCCATCTCCCTGGTCTCTGGCAGTGTTCCAAGCTCACCCGGCCTGTAACCAAGCAGTTCTGTCTCTGGCACATGCCCTGTTTGGAGTCTCCAAATGCAGCAGATTCCTGCTGCGCTGCTCTTCCGGTGGAGGAAGGAGGGGGAGATCTGCCACTTGTGGGGTCCCTGCTCAAAGAGCAGTGGCCCAGCTGTACCACAGATCAGTTTAAGGTAACCCCGAGCTGAGAGCTCCCTCCTTGGCTCCATCTCTATAGCTGGCTTCCCCACTTGGATACCTGTGAGCTCTGCTACACTCAGACACCCCCGATCCTGCTGTGACCCCACGGGACCTGAGACCACACTGTCCCCGCAAGGGCTCCACCCCTGCTTAGCCTCTGGAGTGATGTCCCTCAGTGGAGCAGACTTCTAAAAGTTCACATTTTGTGCTCTGTTGCTCCACTGCTTGCTGGGAACCAGCCTTCCCCTGTGGTCTATCTTCCCATTGCTTCGGATTCCTTCTCTGCACGTCCCACCTTTCAAAAAATGGTCAATTTTTTTCTGTTCCTAGAATTGCTGCTCTTCTTCTCTTTGATCTCCTGTTGCGTTTGTAGGTGTTTGGAATGGTTTGATAACTGTCTAGCTGAACTCCTGCGACCTGATGTTGTCTCAGTCTGCTACTCCTCCGCCTTCTTGACTCTCTCCTGCTTTAGTCTTTAAATATCTTTTTAATCTTTTTATAAAACTTTTGTCAGTTTATTCTACATCCTACTACTCTCTTCTTCTGCTTACTCCAATATAGCAACAGTGCTGTTCATCAGACATTGGTTCTCTTCTGCCTTAGCCCTTTGCATTTGCTGTTACTCCTGCCTGGAATGCTCATCTGCCAATTAGCTACCTGGTTCACTCCCTTCATGGCCTGCTCCAGAGCCCCAGTCCCTGCCTTGTACTCCTTTCTACCCTTCTTTATTTTGCTTCATTGTACTTATTACTTATCATCTGACAATACACACCCATGCTTTTTACTTATTTTTATCTTTTATGTGTGTAAGTGTATATAAAATTTTTGTACATATGCACACACTCCCACAGCAATATAAGTTCCATGGAGCACACAGCGCAGGGTGCCCCCCACTCCCACTGGTATATCCTTAATCCTAAAACAGTCCTTGACACATTGTATGTGGGCAGTAAATGATGGAAATATTACCATCTTTATCTAACTTTAAGATTTTTAACAACTTACTTCACCTTCGACTTTTCATTTTTTATAGTTTTTATTGTGAGACTGGTTCACAAGACTTATTTTCAATATTTTTTGTTCTATCAATTCAAACTATCCTACCCAATAGATTCAAGGACAGACACCCCCCCCCGCCACTTTTTGGGGGAAGTTTTTATTTTAATTCCTGTTAGTTAACATACAGTGTTATATTAGTTTCAGGTGTACAATATAGTGATTACTGCAATGTAGTGAATATCCCCTGGTGTTCATCTTAGCAAGTGCACTCCATAATCCCCATCACCTATTTAACCCACCCCCCCAAGCCACCTCCCTTCTGGTAGCCATCAGTTTGTTTTCTACAGTTAAGGGTCTGTTTCTTGGTTTGTCTTTCTCTTTTTTCCCTTATGCTCATTGCTTTGTTTCTTAAATTCCACTTAAAAGTTAGGTCATATGGTATTTGTTTTTCTCTGATTGACTTGTTTCACTTAACGTCATATCCTCTAGATCTATCTATGTTGTTGCAAATGGCAAAAATTCATTCTTTTTCATGGCTGAATAATATTCCACTGTATATTATGTACCACCTCTTTTTTATCCCACCATCTATTGATGACACTTGGGCTGGTTCAATAATTTGGTTACTGTAAATAATGCTGCAATAAACTAAGGAGTGCATATATTTTTGTGAATTAGTGTTTTCATTCTTTGGGTAAATACCCAGTAGTGGAATTACTGGGTCATGTAATAATTCTACTCTTAATTTTTCTGAGGAATCTCCACACTTTTCCATAATGGCTGCACCAGTTTGATTTTCCATGAGCAGTGCACAAGGGTTCCTTTTTCTCCACATCCTCACCGACATTTGTTGTTTCTTGTGTTTTTTGTTTGTTTGTTTGTTTTTTAATTTTAGCCATTCTGATGGGGTTTGTCTCATGGTGGTTTTGGTTTTCATTTCCCTGATGATGAGTGATGTTGAGCATACTTTAATGTATCTGTTGGCCATCTGTATATCTTTGGAGAAATGTCTGTTTATGTCTTCTGCCCGTTTTAATCAGATTATTTCTTTTTTTGGTGTTGAGTTGTGTAAGTTTTTAATATATTTTGGGTGCATATCAAATATGTAATTTGCAAATATCTTCTCCTATTTAGCAGGTTATCTTTAAGTTTTGTTGATTGTTTCCTTTGCTGTAGAGATTTTATTTTGATGTGGTATCAATAGTTTATTTTTGCTTTTGTTTCTCTTGCCTCCAGAGGCAATATCTAGAAACAGGTTGCTATGGCCAATGTCCAAGAAATTACTGCTTCTGCTTTTTTCTAGGATTTTGATGGCTTCAGATCTCACACTTGGATCTTTAATTCATTTTGAGTCTATTTTTGTGTATGGAGCAAGAAAGTGATCCACTTCCATTGTTTTACATATTGCTGTCCAGTATTCCCAGGACCATTTGTTGAAGAGACTTTTTCCCATTGCAGATTCTTTTCTGCTTTGTTGAAAATTAATTGACCATATAACTGTGGGCTTATTTCTGGGCTCTCTGTTCTGTACCATTGATCTATGTGTCTATTTTTGTGCCAGATTTGTACTGTTTTGATTAGTACAGCTTTGTGTGTAACTGCAAATTTGGAATTGTGATACCTCCAGCTTACCTTTTCTTTCAAGATTGCTTTGGCTATTTAAGAAATTTTGTAATTCCATACACATTTTAGGATTGTTTGTTCCAGTTCTGTGAAGAATGCTGTTGGTATTTCGGCAAGAATTGCATTAAATAAAAAAAAAAATTTGTGTTAAATCTGTAGATTGCTTTGGGTAGTATGGACATCTCCACAATATTTGTTCTAATCCATAAGCCTGGGATATCTTTCATTTGTTTGTGTTGTCTTCAGTTTCTTTCATCAGTGTTTTATAGTTTTTGGAGTATAGACCTCTTACCTCCTTGGTTAAGTTTATTCCTTGGTATTTTATTATTTTTGGTGTAATTGTAAATGGGATTTTTTTCTTAAATTCTATTTCTGTGACTTCATTATTACTGTATAGAAATGCAATAGAGGTTGCTGGGCAGAGGGGGGGTTGGGAGGGGGGGGGGTATGGACATTGGGTAGGGTATGTGCTATGGTGAGTGCTGTGAAGTGTGTAAACGTGGAGATTCACAGACCTGTACCCCTGGGGGAAAAAAAAAATATATATATATATATATATATATATATATATATTTATAAAAAAAAAAAAAAGAAGTGTGACTCATTGGGGCACTTGGCTGGCTCAGTTGCTAGAGCATGTGATTCTGGACCTGTGGGTGGTGAGTTCAAGCCCCATCTTGGGTATAGAGCTTCTTAAAAAGTAATAAAAAGAAAATGTATATTAAAAAAAAAAAAAGAAATGCAATAGACTTCAGTTTTATTGATCTTTCAAAGAACCAGCTCTTGATTTCATTTATCTGGTCTATTGGTTTTTGTTTTTGTTTTTGTTTTTAACGTTCTACTTTGTTTATTTCTGTTCTAATTTTTTATTTCCTTCTACTGTTTTTGGAATTTGCTTATTTTTCTAACTCCTTTACATGTAAGTTTAGGTTTTTCATTTGAGATTTTTCTTACTTCTTGTGGTAGGCCTGTATTACTGTAAACTTCCCTCTTAGAACAGCTTTTGTGGCATTCAAGATTGGACTGTTGTGTTTTCATTTGTCTGCATGTTTTTTTTTTAATTTCCTTTTTGATTTCTTGGTTGGCCCATTCATTGTAAGTAGTATGTCATTTAACTTCTATGTATTTGTGTACTTTCCAGACTTTTTCTTGTAGTTGATTTCATGGCTGTAAAACATGTATGGTATGACTTCAATCTTCTTGAATTTGTTAAGACTTATTCTGTGGATTAACATGTGATCTCTTCTGGAGAATGGTCTTTGTGCTCTTGGAAAGAATCTGTAGTCCACTCTTTCTGGATGGAATGTTCTGAATATATCTTTTAGATCCGTTTGGCCCAATGTGTCATTCAAAGCCAGTGTTTCCTTGTTTTTCTGTTTGAATGAACTATCCATTGGTATTAAAGTCTCCTACTATTATTGTTATTACTGTTAACTACTTACTTTATATTTTTATGAGCTGCTTTATGTATTAGGCTACTCCCATGTTCAGTGCATAAATATTTACAATTGTTACATCTTTTTGTTGGATTGTTCCCTTTATGATTATACAGTATCCTTCTTTGTCTCTGTTGGTCTTCATTTAAAGTCTATTTATCTGATATAAGTATTGCTACTCTAGCTTTATTTCCACTTCCATTTGCACGATAAATTGTTTTCATCCCTCACTTTCAATCTGCATGTGTCTTTAGGTATGAAATGAGTCCTTTACAGGCCACATATAGATGGGTCTTTGTTTTTATCCCATCTGTCGCACCGTGTCTTTTGATTAGAGCTTTTAATCCACTTACATTCAAAGTAATTATTCACAGTTATGTACTTATTGCCATTTTGTCACTTGTATTCTGGTTGTTTTTATAATTCTTCCCTGTACCTTTCTTATCTTTCTCTGTGTTCTCATGATTTGTTGGCTTTCTTTAGTGGTATACTTGGATTCCTTTCTCTTTGTTTTTCGCATGTCACTGGTTTTTTGATTTTTGGTTACCATTAGGTTCATATGTAGCATCTTATGCAAAGGCATTCTATATTAAGTTTAGTTCATTTAAGTTTGAATCCATTCTTTGCTCCCCCCCACCCCTCTGTGTTTTAGGTATATGGTGTCATACTTTATATCCTTTTATTTGGTAAATCCCTTGACTGATTTTTATAGATATATCTAATTTTACTGCTTTTGTCCTTCCTATTTTTCTTAGTCCTATTGACGGTCTTTCTCTCCAGAGAGTCCACTTAACTATTCTTGTAGGGCTGGTTTAGTGATTAATTCCTTTAACTTTTGTTTGAGGAACTCTTTTATCTCTCCTATTCTGAGTGATAGCTTTGCTGGATAGAGTATTCTTGGTTGTAGATTTTTTCCTTTCTGCATTCTGAATATGTCATGCCACTCTTGGCTTGCAAAATTTCTGATGAAACATTTGCTGATAGCCTTATAGGGTTTTCCTTGTACAGAACTGTTTACTTTTCTCTTGCTGCTTTTAAAATTCTCTCTTTATTCACGATGTTTTGCCATTTTAATGACCATGTGTCTTGGGTTGATTTTTGGGGGTCCTCTGTGTTTCCTGGGCCTGGATATCTGTTTTGTTCCCAGGCTCAGGACGTTTTCAGCTTTTATTCCTTCTGACCCCTTTCCTCTCTCTTCTCCTTCTGTAATTTCTATAATGGGAATGTTATTACACTTGATGCTGCCACTGAGTTCCCTAAGTCTATTATCATTTTTTTCTCTCTCTCTTGTTCAGCTTGATTTCTCCTGTTACTTTGTCCTCCAAGTCACAGATCTGTTCTGTTTCCTCTAGTCTATTCCATAGAGTCTATTTTTAGTTTCCATTATTGAGTTCTTCATCTCTGATTGGTTCTTTTTTATGTTTTCTATATCTTCATTGAGGATCTCACTGAGCTCCTCCACTCTTTTCTCAAGTTCAGTGCTATCTTTATGAGCATTACTTTAAATTCTCTACCAGACATATTACTTATTTCTGTTTCACTTAGCTCTCTACTGTGATTTTTTTTTAAAGATTTTATTTATTTATTTGACAGACAGAGATCACAAGTAGGCAGAGAGGCAGGCAGAGAGAGAGAGAGAGAGGAGGAAGCAGGGTCCCTGCAGAGCAGAGAGCCCGATGTGGGGCTCGATCCCAGGACCCTGGGATCATGACCTGAGCCGAAGGCAGAGGCTTTAACCCACTGAGCCACCCAGGCGCCCCTCTACTGTGATTTTTTACCTGTTCTTTCACTTGAGACATACTCCTCTGCCTCCTCATTTTGTCTAACTCTCCATGTCTGTCTCTCTGTGTTAAGTCAGTTATGTCTCTTGCTCTTGAGGTTAATGACCTTATGAAGAAAAGGTCATTGCAGTACAGTGCAGTGTTTCAGTTTACCAGAAACTGGTGCTCCAGGATTGTCTCCTGTGTGTGTTGCTTGTGTCCTACTGTTGTGGCTTTGCCAGATTTGCCTTCAGTTCCATCATCTGCAGTGGATCTCTTTGCCTGTTGTGGGCAGGGTTTTATCCCTGTTGGTACTGGGCTAGTATGAGTCAGACCAAGTGTATTCCAGAGATGTAGTAGCAGTGTACTACAGGGTGTTTTCCCTGTGTTGTCGCCTGAAAAACTTCCATTGGTGGGTGGGGCCAGTAGTCAGCCTAGATGTCTATCCCCAACTCAGTGTTGGAGCCATAGTCAGGATGGTGTGTGTGGTTATCTTTCCCATTCTCCAGGCAGGAGTCACTTTGGAGTGGTGCTGGCCCCTGTCAGGGCTCCTTGCACACTGCCAAGCTTGTGGTCCCACTTTGGATGTGCTCCGGTGAAAGGTTTATTGGAGGGGGCAGGTATCTAGGAGACTATGGGATGGGGGCACAGTGCTAACAAACTCTATTCTGGTCTTCTGTGGCAGGGGACCCATAGCCACCTGGGAAGACTGTGGAGGCCAGCCAGGTTGGAGGGGGTGGATCTGCAGAAGCCATAGAGTAGTGTATGCTGTTAACCAGTTAAGAGGGAGTGTTGTACTGCACTGGTTCCTGCATGTTTCCATGTTTCTATGTTGGGAGGTGGGAGAGGGAAATGGTACTGCCTGCTTTTGTGTTCTTGAAGAGGCGTCTCAATGATCCCTACCTCTCCAGCTGAGGCTCTGAGATTAGTAAATAAATCTCCTTCCATATACCACAGGTATTTTTTAAACTGCTGCTTCTGTGCTGTATAAGCTGCTACTTCTATGCTATACATCTCAGCTGTGCTATCTCTTTAAGGGTGGGGAATCTGCCATTCTGGCTCTCTTAGAGCTGAGCCTGATGATTTTTAAATTTCCAGATGTTAAGCCCCACTGATTATTAGGCCCTTCTGGTTTTCAGAGCCAGATGTTATGGGATTCATTTCTCCAAGCCTGGGATACTGGGTGCACGGATCTGCTCCTCTCCCTTCCCTGCACCCACTGGTCCTTCTCTCCCACAGAGTCCCATGGGTATGACTGCATCTCTGCCCATCCTACCCTCTTGGCTGTGGCCTCTTGTTTGCATTTAACTATGGCGAGTCTGTTCTGTCAATCTTTGGGTCATTTTCTGGGTTATTTACCCTGATGTGGGTGTTGTTGTATCCATGGGAGAAGGTGAGCTTAGGATCCTTCTACTCTGCCATTTAACATGAAAGTCACCCTGATTTTTTTTTAATAATTATCCCTTTTTTATATTATCAGTAGAAAAACATGGCTCAACATGAACACAAACATTTTGAACAATAACTAGCATATAAAGTTTATTCAGGAAATTTATTAACTGAAAAATAAAATCAGTGACTTTTGTGCAATAGGTAATTGGTTTCTAGTATTGTCACACAGCAAATTGAATTTTAGTTCTCTAGAAAGACATTTTACAGTTAAATTATACATCAGGAAGTCATACAGCTCTAAGCAGATGCTTCAGGGATGCATGACTGAGGCTGTCCTTTGGCTGTTGTGGATGATGTCAAGAGCTGCTTTGAAAGTGTTCTAGCCAAAATTATTTCAGCTGTACTTTACAACATGGAGCTCTGGAATTCCAGTAAAAAGTGATTTTAGGAGATAAAATAGGTTCAGTTAAAATCTTACTTTGGAAAACTTTCATTTTGCTCAAAATGAAACAGAAGAGACAGTGATAACACAGGTTATCTTAGATTTCATGATTTGATGTCAATTCTGCCATTTCCAAAGCATAGGGTTCTATCATCACTTAGAAATATAAACTAGCAGCATTCCAAATTTTGTCATTAGTAATTTGTCAGATTATAACCTCTTCCTGCTAGCCAAGAGCCTAGCTGAGAGAAATGGTATTTGAGGAACATTGTCTGAGGGACTTTTCACTCTTACATTCTCAATTCTATCCAAGGATCAAGTTATACACTAGAAGGCTACTATTTAGTCTGGCACTTTTTGTGGAATTTTTTACATTGAGTTATTCTTAAATACTGTAATTTTCCTTTTTATCAAAGTTTACTTAAAACAGCTTTGTGAAATTCACCTGTTATAATAGTGGAGAATAATAGTGGAGAATAGCATTTGCTGCTTTATCCAGTCGTCTCTTACAATGAAATTTTGTGAAAATTCCTTCTACAATTCAGAGTTATGAAAACTTTTTCTCCTCCTAAAAGCCTTCCTCTTTTCTGATGATAAGAATCAAATAACCATATATCTCTTCAGTCTAGTTTAAAGATGCCTCAGGCAAGCACTGAAGTGTAAGGCATTATGCTGGCCTTCATTTACATATTTCTATTCTTCTTTCAGTTATCCCTGATTTTCTACAACATAGTTAGTAACTCTATCTACAGAGAGAGAGAGAGAGAGGAAGAGTGCAATCAGAGGGTGGGGAGAGGGAGAGAGAGAATCTTAAGCAGGATACCCAACAGGGGACTCGATCTCACGACCCCAAGATCATGACCTGAACCAAAATCAACAAGAGTCAGACACGCTTAACCAACTAAGCCATTCAGGTGCCCTTAATTAGTAACTTTAATAAAGAATAAATATTTTTATTGTATGTCTCCTTTTTAAAAAGATTTTCTTTGGTAGAGAGAGCATGAACTAGAGGGGAGAGGGCCAGAGGGAGAATCAGACTGAGCTGAGCATAGAGCCCAATTTGGGGCTCAATCCCAGGACCCTGGGATCATGACTTAGCTGAAGGCAGACTCTTAACTGACTGAGCCACACAGGTGCCCCTGTAGTTCTTCTTTGTAGTCACTTTCAATCTTTTTTAAATGAAGCAGTGAGTGTGTATATATATTTAATGAATATATAAATGAAATATAAAATGGCAATGAATTTAGAATGTAAAGAATTTCTGTGTATGTACAGCCACAAGTGTGTGAACATGTGGACAAACACAGAGTCAGTTTCTTTTAAAGATACTGACCGATTTCATTTAATTCATTTTATAACCTACTAAGAGTTTGGCACTGTATCAGTAAGGAAAGCACAAAATTAAATTACATGGTAATTGACTTTAAGACCATTTGGGGGGACAGAAAACCCATCTTTGCTCTTTTATCACCTTTTAATGGGGGCTTACTTGAACTATTCTGTTTAATACTGTACCATGGCCATCTTTTCTCACCCCCTGCAGTGACACCCTAGCATCCTTTTTCTCTTTTCTAAATCACTTATCTCCTTTTAACATTCAGTGGATGTATTATGTTTATTGTTCATTGCTCATTTCCCCTGATTCTAATTTAAGTTCCATGAGGACAGGGATATTTGTACATTTCGTTCAATGACCTATTTATTCCAACTGCCTTAAGGAATGCCTGGCACATAGTAGCCACATAATAAATATTTGAATAATGGCAATTTAAGTGCTATGGGTACACATAGAAAACAATGACTAGTTCATTGGGAGGGCATTTAAAAAAAAACTTCATTGAGAAAGTGACAACAGAGTTCTGTAGATGGCAACAAAATATTTCAGGCACAAGCCCAGAAAACTCAGGGACAAGAAGGATCAATGCCTTCATAATACTGAAGGTAGAACTTTGGGTTGGTCTGCATATGACCTTCTAGCATCTGAGGCAATCTTCAGTCCTTCCTCTTCACTTCTCTGACCACATATTCCAAGCAGCTTCAATTCAAATGCTGAGACTGAAACATACACGGAGGCACCAAAGAGCAGAAAATAGTATGTAGAGAAAAAGGAAAAGGAATGAATCTTTAAATATTTTTATTCAGAAAACAATTTAGAGCCACTGGAATAGTACTGTTCTACTAGATTAAAAAAATAAATTGAGGGGCACCGGGGTGGCTCAGACAGTTAACTGTCTGAGTCTTGGTTTCCACTCAGGTCGTGATCTCATGGGTCATGAAATCAAGCCCTGCATCTGGGCTCTGGACTCTGTGCTCCGCAGGAAGTCTGCTTGGGGATTCCCTCCCTCTGCCCTCCCCCAGCTCATGAGTATGTTCTCTCTCTCTCAATCAAATAAAATAAACCTGTAAAAAAAATGAAATTGAAGTATAATTTTCATATAACATTATATTAGTTTCAGGCTTATAACATTAAGCATTTGATATTTGTATATATTGTGAAATGATCACCATAGTAAATCTAATTAAGATCTGTCTTCTTACGTAGTTAAAAATTTATTTGCTTAGAACTTTTATTTACTTTATTTTAATTTTTAATTTAAATTCTAGTTAACTAACATATGATAAAATTGGTTTCAGATGTAGAAGCTAGTGATTCATCATTTACATATTACACGCAGTGCTTAACACAAGTGACCTTCCTTAATACCTATCACCCAAAAGCCCATCCCCTGCCATCCTTCCCTACAGCAACCCTTAGTTTGTTGTCTATAGTTAAGAGTCTCTTATGGTTTGCTTCCCTCTCTTTTTTCCCCCTCCCCTATGTTCGTCTGTTTTGTTTCTTATATTCCACATGTGAATGAAATTACATGGTATTTGTCTTTTCTGACTAATTTCAATTAGCATAATAAACTCTAGCTCCATCCACATCGTTGCAAATGGCAATACTTCATTCTTTTTGATGGCTGTGTAATATTGCTACACACACACACACACACACACACACACCACCTCATCTTTATCCATTCATCAGTTGATGGACTTTTGGGTTCTTTCCGTATTTTGGCTATTGTTGATAGTGCTGCTATAAATATTATGGTGTATGTGACCCTTCAGATCAGTATTTTGTGTCCTTTGGGTAAATACCTAGTAGTGCAATTTCTAGGCCATAGAGTAGTTCTATTTTTAGCTTTTTGAGGAACCTCTACACTGATTTCCAGAGTGGCCGCACCAATTTGCATTGCCACCAACAGTGCAAGAGGGTTCCCTTATCTCTGCATTCTTCCCAACTTCTGTTGTTTTCTGTGTTGTTAATTTTAGCCATTCTGACTTGTGTGAGGTGGTATCTCATTGTGGTTTTGATTTGTATTTCTGTGATGATCAGTGATGTTGAGCATCTTTTCATGTGTCTGCTAGCCATCTCTACATCTTCTTTGGAAAAATATCTAGATGTTCATGTATTCTGCCTATTTCTTAACTGGATAATTTATTTGGGAGGGTATTGAGTATGCTAAGTTCTTTACAGATTTGGGATATTAACACTTTATCAGATATGTCATTTGCAAATATCTTCTTCCATTCCATAGATTGTGTTTTAGTTTTGTTGATAGTTTCCTTTGCTGTGCAGAAGCTTTTTATCTTGATGAAGTCCCGATAGTTTTTTTGTTTGTTTGTTAGTTTGTTTTTTGCTTTTGTTTCCATTGTCTTTGGCGATGTGTCTAGTAGTAAGTTGCTTCAGCTGAGGTCAGGGAGGTTGCTGCCTGTGTTCTTCTCTAGGATTTTGAAAGTTTCCTCTCTCACATTTAGGTCTTTCATCCATTTTGAATTTATTTTTATGTATAATGTACGAAAGTGTTCTAGTCTCAGTCTTCTGTATGTTGCTGCATGGTTTTCCCAACAACATTTGTTGAAGAGACTGTCTTTTATCCATTGAATATTCATTCCTGTTTTGTCAAAGATTAGTTGACCATATAGTTGTGGGTCCTTTCCTGGGTTTTCTTTTCTGTTCCATTGATCTACATCTCTGTTTTGGTACCAGTACCATACTATCTTGCTAACTACAGATTTGTAATACAGCTTGAAGCCTGGAATTGTGATGCCTCTTCCTTTGCTTTTCTTTTTCAAAACTGCTGTGGCTATTTGGGGTCTTTTGTGGTCCCATACAAATTTTAGGATTGTTTGTTCTAACTCTGTGAAAAATACTGGTGGTATTTTTTTTTTTTTTGAGATTTTATTTATTTATTTTAGAGAGAGAGAGCCAGAGGGAGGGGTGGAGGGAGCAAATCTCAAGCAGACTCCACACTGAGCATGGAGCCTGGTGTGGGGCTCAGTCTCACAACTCTGAGATCATGACATGAGCCAAAATCAAGAGTCAGATGCCTAATTGACTGAGCCACCCATGTGCCCCAAATACTTGTGGTATTTTGATAGGGATTGCATTAAATGTATAGATTGCTGTGGCTAGTTTGGACATTTTAATAATATTGGTTCTTCCAATCCATGAGCAGAATGCTTTTCCATTTCTATGTGTCCTCTTCAGTTTCTTTCGTAAGTGTTCTACAGTTTTCAGAGGACAGATCTTTTACCTCTTTGGGTAGGTTTATTCCTAGGTGTCTTAGGTGTTTTGGTGCAATTGTAAATGGGATTGATTCCTTGATTTTTCTTTCTGCTTCTTCATTATTGGTATATATAAATGTAACAGATTTCAGTACATTGATTTATATCCTTTGATTTTGCTGAATTTGTGTATTCTAGTAATTTTTTGGTGGAATCCTTTGGGTTTTCTACACAGAGAATCCTGTCATCTGTGAATAGTGAAAGTTTGACTTCTTCCTTGCCAATCTGGATGCCTTTTAGTTGTTTTTATTGTCTGATGGCAGAGGCTAAGACTTCCAGTACTATGTTAAATGGTAATGGTGAGAGTGGACTTCCCGCCTTATTCTTAACCATAGAGAAAAAACTCGGTTTTTCCCCATTGAAGATGATATTACCTCTGGGTCTTTTGAATATGGCCTTTATGATGTTGAGGTATGTTCCTTCTATCTCTGCTTTGTTGAAAGTTTTTATCAAGAATCAACGTTATATTTTGTCAAGTGCTTTTCCTGGATCTATTGAGAGGATCTTGTTCTTATCCTTTCTTTTATTAATACGGTATATCACATTGATTCACAAACGTTGAACCTGCTGCCCAGGAATAAATCCACTTGATCATGGTGGATAATTCTCAAACTCTTCCAAAAAATAGAAATAGAAGTAAAATTTCTGAATTCCTTCTATGAGGGTAGCATTACCTTGATTCCAAAACCAGACAAAGATCCCACTAAAAAGGAGAATTACAGACCAATTTTCCCTGATGAACATGGTTACAGAAATTCTCAACAAGATATTAGCAAATCGAATATTATGGTAACTTTGAAGATTTACTCTCAGCAACATTAAAATATGCAATACAGTATTGTTAGTTATAGGCACCATGCTGTACATTACATCCCCATGACTTATTTATTTTTATAACTGGAAGTTCTCACCTTTTGAGCTCCTTTACCCATTTCTCTCCCTCCACACCTCCTTCTCCACCCTTCTCCCTCTTGCACCACCAGTCTGTTCTCTGTATCTATGAGCTGGGTTTTGTTTTTTGTTTTTGGTATTTTAGATTCCATATATAAGTGAGAGCATGTGGCATTTGTCTTTCCCTATCCAACTACTTCTTAGCATAATGCCATGGAGGTCTGTCCATGTGTGACAAATGACGAGATTTCATTCTTTTTTATGGTTGAATAATATTCTTTTGTGTAGTGTGTATGTGTGTGTGTGTGACACGTTTTCTTTACCCATTTGCCCATGGTTGGAGAGTTAGGTTGTTTACATGTCTTGGCTATTGTAAATAATGCTGCCGTGAACATGGGGCGGGGGGTGCATATATCTTTTTGACTTTGTATTGTTATTTCTTTTGTATAAATACCCGAGTGGATTTGTTGGATTATATGATAGTTCTCTTTTCAATTTTTTTAAGGAATCTCCATACTCTTTCCATAGTGGCTGCACCAATTTTTTAAAAAAAATTTTAATGTGATAAAATATATATAACAAAATTTATTTTTTAACGAGTGTACAATTCTTTGGTATTAAGTATATTCACAATGTTATGCAACCATCACCACTATTGATCTCTGGAATTTTTTATCATCTCAGTCTGTACTGATTAAACAATAGCTCTCTTTTACTTCCTTCCCTTTATTCCTGGCAACCTCTGATCTTCTTTCTGTCATTATGAATTTGTCTGTTCGAGGGTATTCACATAAGTGGAATCATACAATATTTTTTCTCTTGTCTGGCTTTTTTCACCTAGCATGTTTTCAGGGTTTATCTGTGTTGTAGCATGTCAGATTTTCACTCCTATTTAAGGCTGAATAATATTCCATTATATGTGTATGGCACATTCTGTAACTGTAAGATAATAGAAAATAAATAATATTGGTCTCTGCCCCCAATTCCTGAGCACAAAGCTCCTAAAACCCTTGTAATTTCCCAAGTTATAAGAACACTAGGGACAATCTTGTTTTTTGTTGTTGTTGTTGTTTGTTTGTTTTTTGTTTTTGTCTTTTAAGATTTTATTTATTTATTTGACAGGGAGAGTACAAGCAGGGGAGTGGCAGGGAGAGGGAGAAACACACTCCCACTGATCAGAGAGCCCTATGTGGGGCCCAGTCCCAGGACCCTGGGATCATGACCTGAGCTGAAGGCAGACACTTAACTGACAGAGCCACCCAGGTGCCCCAAGGGGCAATCTTGTTTTAATATTCAGTTTTTGACCCCATCCCTGACAGAGGGCTCCTAAAACTCTTCTAAATTCCTTGGTGATAAGAGCACTAGGAGCATCTTTTGTTCTAGTGAGGTAAATCTAGGTGGGCTCCTGGATAGGGGACTGGTCACCAGAAAGACTAAGTCATGATTAGAGGCTTAGAATTTTCAGCCTTATCTCTGTCCTCCAGAGAGGCAAGAGGGGTTGGAAATGACATTAATAATTGACCATGCCCATGTGAGGAAGCCTCCATAAAATCCCAGAAGTATGGAGTTCAGAGAACTTCCAGGTTTCTGAACACATCTATACTGGGAGGACAACTCCATGAGGACAAAATATCCTTCATTCAGGATGTCTGAGCCCAACACATCTCTTCAACTGGCTGTTTACCTGTTATCATATCCTTCTATAATCTGGTAGATGTGTTTCCCTGAGTTCATTGAGCCACTTTGGCAAATTAACTGAACGCTGGGTTAGAACCTCCAGTCTACAGCTGGTTGGTCAGAATCCCAGCTGATCACCTGAACCTGCAGCTGGCTTCTGAAATGTGCATATGTGTAGGGGAAATTGGGTAGAAACAGTCTGTCGGATGAAACCCTGAAGCTGTGGGACCCAGTGCTTTCTCTGGGTAGATAGTATCAGAATTGAATTAAATCGTAGGACACTCAGCTGGTGTCAGAGCCATGTTGGTTGTTGAGGGGAGAAAAAAGCTACACATTTGTTGGCTGCAAGTGTCAGAAATAAATGTTGTGTATGAAACTACAGAAGATACACAGGAGGTAGACTGAATTGAGGTATTCCCTACAACAGAATGTGAAGACTGGGTGTTTTTTTTATTTTAGTTATCCACTTGTCTGTTCATGGACATTTTGATTATCTTTCATCTTGTGGCTATTGTGAATAACATTCCTGTGACCACTGGTGTGCAGGTATTTGTTTGAGTTGCTGCTTTCAGTTTTGCCTTTGAGTACATAGCTACATGAACGGTAGCTATGGAATGACTATGGGATGACAGCTGCATGGAATGATTGAATTATATGATAATTCTCTTTAGTTTTTCAAGGAACAGCCGAACTATTTTCCACAGTGGCTATATCATTTTACATTCCTATCAGCAGTGCAAAAATGTTCCAGGTTCTCAACATTCTTGTCAACACTTACCCTTCCCACCTCTTTTCCTTTTTTTCTTTTTAAAAATCCTGGTATAGTTAATATACAGTATTATGTTAATTTTAGGTGTACAATATAGTCTTTCAAGAATTCTATACATTACTCAGTGTCCATCAAGATAAGTGTTCTCTTAATCCCCTTCATCTCTTTCCCCCGCCCTTCCACCTCCCCTCTTGTAATCATCAGTTTTCTCTATAGTAAATGATCTGTTTTTTTTGTTTATCTATTTTTTCCCCCTTCATTTGTTTTGTTTCTTAAATTCCACATATGAGTGAAACAACATGGTATTTGTATTTCTCTAACAGGTGTATTTCACTGAGTATTATACTCTTTAGCTCCATCCATGTTGTTGCAAATGGCAATATTTCATTACTTTTCATGGCTGAATACTAGTCCATTGTGTGTGTGTGTGTGTGTGTGTGTGTGTGTGTGTGTGTGTGTATTGATGTATTGCTATATTGATATATATATCTCAATCACATCTTTTTTATCCATTCATCCATGGATGAATATTTGGGCTGCTTCTGTAGTTTGTTTATTGTAAATTATGCTGCAATAAACAGTAGTGGATGTACCTCTTTGAATTAGTGTTTTGTATTTTTTGGGTAAATATGCAGTAGTGCAATTACTGGATCATAGATAGGGTAGTTCTATTTTTAACTTTTTGAAAAAACTCCAAACATGTTTCCACTATCTCAGTTTGCCTTACACTGTGTTTGTCTCACACTGTGTTTGCCACCAACAGTGTAAGGGGATCCTTTTTTCTTCACATCCTCCCCAAAGCTTCTTTCTTTCTTTTTTTTTTTTTTTAATTTTAGCCATTCTGACAGGTGTGAGGTCATATCTCACTATGGTATTGATTTGTGTTTCCCTGGCAATGAGTGATGTTGAGCATCTTTTTGTGTATCTGTTGGCCATCTGTGAATCTTCTTTGGAGAAATGTTCATATCATCTGCCCTTTTTAAATTGGATTATTTGGGGTTTTTTTGTGTGTGTTCAGCTGTAAAAGTTATACACACACACACACCTCTCTCTCTTTGGGGGGTACACAGAGGGAGAGAAAGAATCTCAAACAGATTCCACACCCAGTGCAAAGCCCAACATGGGCCTCAATCTCACAACCCTGAGCTCATGACCTGGGCCAGAATCAATAGTCTGACATAACCAACTGAGGCACCCAGGCATCCCAGTTCTTTATATATTTTGGATACTAACCTTTTATTGGATATGTCATTTTCAGATTTCTTCTCCCATTTAGTAGGTTCCCTTTTAGTTTTATTAGTTGTTTCCTTTGCTGTGCAGAAGCTTTTTTTTTTTTTTTTTAATGTAATCCCAGTAGTTTATTTTTGCTTTTGTTTCCTTTGCCTCAGGAGATGTAGCTAGAAAAATGTTACAGCTGATGTTAAGGGAAATTACTGCTTGTACCCCTTTCTGGTATTTTTATGACTTCAGGTCTCATATTTAGGTCCTTAACCCATTTTGAACTCATCTTCATTTATGATGTATAAAATAATCCAGTTGTTATATGTAGTGGTTCAGTTTTCCCATACCATTTGTTGAAGACTGTCTTTTTCCCCATTGCATATTCTTTTCTCCTTGTCAAAGATTAATTAACCATATAAGTGTGGGTTTATTTTTGAGCTCTTTTTTCTGTGCCATTGATCTGTCTCTTTTAATGCCAGTATCATACTGTTTTGATTACTACAGCTTTGTAGTATAACTTGAAACCCAAAATTGTGATACCTCCAGTTTTGTTGTTTTTGTTTTCATTTTCAAGATTGCTTTGGGTATTTGGGGTCTTTTGTGATTTCATATAAATTGTAGGATTGTTCTATTTCTGTTAAGAATTCTGTTAGTATTTTGATAGGAATTGCATTACATCTGTAGATTGGGAGTATGGATTTTTTAATGTGAAAAATAATTTTAATTTCTTTTTTATGTTTATCATCACTAATATTTTTGGAAGAAAATACATTCAAAATTTGTACACTTTACATACAATTACATTTTGACCATATACCTATATTACTTTGAATTAAAAAATAAAAAAGAAGAGGGATGCCTGAGTGGCTCAGATAGTTAAGCAACTGATACACTTAATTTAAGCTCAGGTCATGATCTCAGAGTCCTGAGATCAAGCCCCACATCAGGCTCCATGCTAAGGGAGGAGTCTGCTTGAGGATTACCTTCCCTCTGCCATCTTCTGCTCCCTCTACCCCACCCCCACACACTCTCTCTCTCTCAAATAAATAAACTAATTTTTTAAAAAGTTAAATTAAAATGAAGAATAAAAGTCCATGAAAAATAAAAATAATTTGGCAAATTGTGGGTATTCAATAAATATTAGGGACCCCCTAATGTCACCCCATCTTCTTTCTCTAGCTTTTAACTTGACATCATAAAGAGCATCCTACTAAAGAATAAATGGGTCAACCAAGAAATTAAAGAAGAATTTAAAAAATTGATGGAGGGGTGCCTGGGTGGCTCAGTGGGTTAAGGCCTCTGCCTTCGGCTCAGGTTGTGATCCCAGGGTCCTGAGATCAAGCCCCGCATCGGGCTCTCTGCTCAGCAGGGAGCCTGCTTCCTCCTCTCTCTCTGCTTGTCTCTCTGCCTACTTGTGATCTCTCTGTCAAAAAAATAAATAAAATCTTAAAAAAAAAATTGATGGAAACAAATGAAAATGAAAACATAACTGTTCAAAATCTTTGGGATACAGCAAAGGCAGCCCTACAAAGAAAGTATATAGCAATACAAGCCTTTCTCAAGAAACAAGAAAGGTTCAAATATACAACCTAACCCTACACCTAAAGGAACTGGCGAAAGAACAGCAAAGAAAGCCTAAACCCAGCAGGAGAAGAGAAATCATAAAGATCAGAGCAGAAATCAATGAAATAGAAACAAAACAAAACAAAACAAAAACCAGTAGAACAGATCAACAAAACTAGGAGCTAGTTTTCTGAAAGAATTAATGAGATTGATAAACCCCTGGGCGGACTTATCAAAAATAAAAGAGAAAGGACCCAAATTAATAAAATCATGAATGAAAGAGGAAAGATCACAACCAACACCAAAGAAATACAATTATAAGAACATATTACGAGCAACTATACACCAGCAAATTTGACAATCTGGAAGAAATGGATGAATTCCTAGAGATGTATAAACTACCACAACTGAACCAGGAAGAAATAGAAAACCTGAACAGACCCATAACCAGTAAGGAAATTGAAGCAGTAATCAAAAATCTCCCAACAAATGGGTAGATGGATATTTTACTAACATTTGTTCCTCTTATCCATGAATATGGACTATCTTTCCATTTGTTTGTGGTCCTCTCACTTTTTTAAAATAAAAGCCATTCAAATGGGTGTAAAGCAGTATCTCATTGTAACTTTGACTTGACTTTTCTAATGACTAATGATGTTGAGCATTTTTTCACATATTTATTCGCCATTTATATATATTCTCTGGAGAAACGTTTAAGTCCTTTGCCCATTTTTGAATTGGTTTTTATTGTTGTTTTTGAGTCTCAGTAGTTTATTTGTATGTTCTTTCTATTAATCCCTTACCACAAATATGCTTTGTGAATTTTTTTCCCATTTTGGGTGATTACCCTTTCACTTTGTTCATAATGTCTTTTGATGCACAAAGGCTTTGAATAATGGTGAAGTCCCATTTATCTATTTGTGCTTTTGTTACCTATGCTTTTGGGGTCATAGCCAAGAAATCATTGCCCAATCTAATGTCATGAAGATTTACCCTATGTTTTCCTCTAAGAGTTGTATAGTTTTAGCTCTTAAATTTGAGGTTTTGATCCACTTTGTGTTAGATTTTGTATATGGTGTAAGATAATGGTCCATCTTCATTTTTTTTTTCTTATTGATATCTGGTTTTCCCAGTGCTATTTGTTGAAAAAACTGTCCTTTTTCCACTAAATAATCTTGTCACCCTTGTCAAAAATCATTTGACTATATGTGTGAAAGTTTTTGGGCTATTTTATTTCAAACAGATTTTGACTACTAATAAAAGTAAAATTATATTGTTAATTAAATATGACCACATTCAGATTATATTCCAGGGATTACCAGAGGTGGTTGATAGGTACTAATCTTCCAAACCAAAATTAATATGATATAATCCATTTTCACAGTGGTATCATATAATAGGGAATGTTAGAAACTTTGTGATAACATGAAAGAAGTTTTGTGTATCATTATTTCAAAGAATAGGTCTGTGGCAAAATTGCTATTCATTTTGTTTTGTTAGATAAAATAAGTTTCCCACTTCATATACAAAAATAATACTTAAGATACTTCTATAGATAATTTTTAGTTGGATTTAGTTGGATCTCAAATTTTTATATGCTTTTATCATTAATATATTCTTAAAATCTGAATACTTAACTCAGAAACGTTTTTGTGATATATTTCCAAATTTCCATTTGTATTGTTTTTCTTACAAAATTTTCCATATGGTTTCTGCGGACATGAATAAAGTCTTTCCAAACATGTTATGTTATAAATTTTTCTTTCTCCATCCCCTAATCCTATATCTTCTTCTTGATTCTCCCCTTAGGGCCTCTTCATTCCAGATTTAAAGTTAAAATGTTGGGGAAAAGCTAAGAGCTAGAAACTTACTGTTTGATGATGAAAAGTCTTAAGTAAATATGTGAAGATATGGTGTTAGGAAGAAAAACAAGAGTTTTTTTTTTTAAGATTTTATTTATTTATTTGACAGACAGAGATCACAAGTAGACAGAGAGGCAGGCAGAGAGAGAGAGAGGGAAGCAGGCTCCCTGCTGAGCAGAGAGCCCGATGCAGGACTAGATCCCAGGATCCTGAGATCATGACCTGAGCCGAAGGCAGAGGCCCAACCCACTGAGCCACCCAGGTGCCCCGAAAAACAAGAGTTTTAATCATACCTACATACAGACTAGTTATGGAGGAGGTGACTTAATGAGATAAAAACTAAATATCTCAACCTCTATGTACAAATCCATTTGACATCTTCCAAAGTAAGAGTGATATTGTGACTTATAATAAGAAATACATATTGAGGGGTGTCTGAGTGGCTCAGTGGGTTAAGCGTCTGCCTTCTGCTCTGGTCATGATCGCAGGGTCCTGGGATCAAGCCCCACATCGGGCTCCCTGTTCACCGGGGAGCTTGCTTCTCCCTCTCCCTCAGGCTGCCACTTCCCCTGCTTGTGCTCTCTCTTGTCAAATGAATACATAAAATCTTTTTTAAAAAAGAAGAAGAAATACATATTGATCTTTGCCCCAATTCTGACACAGAATTTCCTACAACCATTGGAATTTCCTAAGTGAGGAGAATGCTCAAGGTGTCTTTTGTTATGTGATTCAGCTGATTTTTGGACCTCACCTAAGGATTTGTGCTCTGAAAGGGAGGCCAACCTTGTGATAAGAGGGTTGGAACTCCTGGGCCTCCAGGGAGAGAAGAGATGCTTAGAGATTGGGGTCAAGCACTAATGGCCAATAAATTTAATCAGTCATGCCTGTGTAATGATGCCTCAATAAAAACATAAAAGGATGAGATTCAGAGAGCTTTTGGGTTGGGGAACTAGAACACTCCATGTGCCACTGTGCCAGGCCCCCAACTCCAAAAGGATAGAAGCTCCTTTGTTTGGGATCTTGCCCTTTGTATGTTTTCATCATGTTCATCTGTAACCTTTAATATCCTTTGTAATAAATCAGCAAGCCAATGTGTAAACAGGTTTCCTGAGTTTTGTGGGTGGCTCTAGCAAATTAATTGAACCCAAGGAGGGGATTGTGGAAATCTCTGATTTATAGCCAGCTGGCCAAAAGCACAGGTAACAACCTAGGCTTGGGATTGGGGTGTAAAGTAGAGAGCAGTCTGGTAGAGTAAGCATTTAACCTGTGGGATCAGATGCCATCTCCAGGTAGTGTCAGAATTGAGTTGAATTGTAGGACACACAGCTGGTGTTGGAGAATTGCTAGGATATGTGGGACAACCTCGCCTCCACCCTTGACACACATTGGAAATTGGTGATCAGTACCATTAGTAAGTTAATTAAGTGGTAGTATACGTCCACTGTGGTTTTACTTTTAAAATCCTAGCATAAATATAATTATGTTAAAGATGATAAATAGCATTTTTATCATTGTTATCATGCCTCTGCAAATACTCACTCATCTGATCTCCCTCATTTGTCATATTTACCTAACAAAATCCTAAACCCGGTGAAGTATAACTACCCATTGATATAAACCTGCATTCAAGTAGCTGAAAATGGGCAAAGAGCACCATCAGGCTGATGGGTTTCAATGTAAATATATAGCTTCCAGTCTCAGTCACTGCCTGACAATCCTTTTATTCTTCTCCAGTAACTTTTCTCTTCTACTTTCCAGGACAACTATTTACTCACCTAGAGTAATTTATATCTATCCCAAATTATCTCCTTTTATCTTTGTAGGAAGGTAGGGTAGAAGGTATCATTTTATTACACAGACCTGGAGACTGAGTCACAAGAGGTTAAGATTTTGTTGGTGGCAGAGCCTGGTCGAGGGAGCCTCAGAGGAAGTGAGCTTCCTATCACTGGAGTATCTAAGTTGTCAGGGATGTTCTAGGGGAGATTAAAGCATTCTATGGAGTTTAGAAGAGATTTTTTTTTTTTTTTAAGATTTTATTATCCATTTGAGAGAGAACACATGAGTTGAGGGGAGAGGCAGAGGGAGAGGGACAAACAAGCTTCCTGCTGATCAGGGAGCTGGAGGATGTGGGGCTTGATCTCAGGATCTTGGGATCATGATCTGAGCCAAAGCTGACACTTAACCAACTGAGCCACTCAGGCACCCCTAGAAGAGATGGCTTTGAAGGATTTTTCTAACACTAAGATTCTAGGATTCCATGTTGCTTTTTCTATCAAAATAAATGTTTTTGCTGAAACTATTTTTCTCCAGTTACAGTGTTAACCATTTATATATGACTCTCTTGACCATTTGTGTATATGTGTGTGTGTGTGTGAGTGTGTGTGTGTGTGTGTGTGTGTGTGTGTGTGAGAGAGAGAGAGAGAGAGAGAGAGGTGGGGGGAGAGAAAAGCAGAAAAGCTTTAGTCTCATCCTAGGGTCCTATCACCCCAGAGGCCTCAGTTGGCAGAGCATCATGGTGGCATAGATAAAGCCTTGAAGTATAGGATCAGCAAGAACATTCTGACTGCAGGTATCTTAGGCAATTCAGTTCAGGTTTCCTAAAGCTGCAGTCTTCTTTATTTTTTATTTTTATTATTATCCATGGAAAGTATTTATTTCTTTTTTTATTGATGTATATTTGACACACAGTGTTACATTAGTTTCAGGAAAACAACATTCAATAAGTCTGTATGTTGGGGCGCCTGGGTGGCTCAGTGGGTTAAAGCCTCTGCCTTCGGCTCAGGTCATGATCTCAGGGTCCTGGGATCGAGCCCCGCATTGGGCTCTCTGCTCAGCAGGGAGCCTGCTTCCTCTTCTCTGTCTCTGCCTGCCTCTCTGCATACTTGTGATCTCTGTCTGTCAAATAAATAAATAAAATCTTAAAAAAAAAAGTCTGTATGTTATAGTTTGCTCACCACAAGTGTAGCTGCCATCTGTCATACAACACTATTACAATATTGACTACATTCCCTGAACTGTACTTTTCATCTCCATGACTTACTCATTCTACAACCAGAAAACAGTGCCCCCTCCCCTTCACCATTTTGCCTACCCCCCCACCCACATTTCCCCTCTTGCACCCATCAGTTCTCTGTACTTATGGGTCTGTTTCTGCCTTATGTTTATTTTGTTAGATTCCACATATAAGTGAAATCATATGATGTCTGTCTGACTTATTTCACTTCGCATAATACCTTCTAGGTTCCATCCATGTTGTCATAAATGGCAAGATCTTGTTCTTTTTTGTGGCTGAATAATATTCCTTTATATATAATGTGTGTCTGTGTGTATGTGTGTATCACATCTTCTTTATCTATTCATCTATCCATGGACACTTGGATTGCTTTCATATCTTAGCCATTGTAAATAATGCTGCATTAAACTTGGAGTGCATGTATCTTTTTGAATTAGTGTTTTTGTTTTCTTTGGATAAATACCCAGTAGTGGAATTACTGGATTACATGGTAGTTTTGTTATTTTTTTTGAAGATGCTTCATATGTTTACATTCATATTTCCACCAGCAGTGCACAAAAGGTCCTTTGTCCTCTCCATACCCTCACCAACACTGGTTGTTTCTTGTCTTTTTTTTTTTTTTTAATTTATTTGACAGATCACAAGCAAGCAGAGAGAGAGAGGAGGAGGAGGCAGGCTCTCTGCTGAGCAGAGAGCCCGATGCAGGACTCGATCCCAGGACCCTGAGATCACGACCTGAGCCGAAGGCAGAGGCTTTAACCACTGAGCCACCCAGGCGCCCCAGTTTCTTGTCTTTTTGATACTAGCCATTCTAACATGTGTGAGGTAATATCTCCTTGTGGTTTAAATTTCCATTTCCCTGATGATTCATAAAGTTAAGCATCTTTTCATGTATCTGTTAACGATCTGTATGTCTTCTTTGAGAAAATGTCTATTTAGATTCTCTGTGGGGTTTTTGGTGTTGAGTTGTACAAGTTCTTTATATATTTTGAATGTTAAACCTATATTGAATAGGTCATTTGTAAATATCTTCTCCCAATCAGGAGACTGCCTTTTGGTTTCGTTGTTTCCTTTGCTGTGCAAAAGCTTGTTTAATCCCATAGTTTATTTTTCCTTTTGCTCCCTGCCTGAGGAGACCTATCTAGAAAAATATTTCTAAGGCCAGTGTCAAAGAAATTACTACCGATGTTTTCTTCTAGGAATTTTATGGCTTCAGGTCTTACATTTAAGTCTTAAATGCATTTTGAGTTTATTTTTGTATACGGTGTAAGAAAGTGGTCCAGTTTCATTCTTTTGTATGTATGTAGTTGTCCAATTTTCCCAGCACCATTTATTGAAGAACCTGTCTTTTCCCCATTGTATGTTTTTCCTTTGTCATAGATTAATTGACCATAGAGCACGGATTTATTTCTGAACTCTCTATTCTTTTCCACTGATCTGTATCTGTTTTTGCGTTAGTATTGTACTGTTTTGATTACTACAGCTTTGATTATTACAGCTTTGTAGTGTATCTTGAAATGTGGGATTGTGATACCTCTACCTTTCTTGTTCTTTTTCAAGATTGCTTTGCCTATTTGGGGTCTTATGTGATTCCATACAAATTTTAATATTTTATGTTATAGGTCTATGAAAAATGCTGTTGCTATTTTGATAGGGCTTGTGTTAAATCTGTAATTGCTTTTGGTAGTATGGATATTTAAACAATATTCTTCTAATTCATGATCATGGAATATCTTTCCATTTATTTGTGTTGTCTTCAATTTCTTTCATCAGTATTTTACAGAGTTGTTCCACCTATTTGTTTATGTTTATTTAGTTTTTTTTGTTTTTGTTTTGTTTTTAAGATTTTAAGTAATCACTATACCCAATGTGGGGCTCAAACCTACAACCTTGAGATCAAAAGTCACATGCTCTACCAACGGAACCAGCCAGGCTGGTGATAAAGCCCCTATTTTATTCTTTATGTTGCTACTGTAAATGGGATTTTAAAAAATTCTGTTTCTGCTATTTATAAGGGTATAGAAACATAACAGACTTCTTTGTATTTTCTATCCTGCAAATTTGTTGAATTCAATTATTCTAACTTTTTTGGGGGGTCTTTAGAATTTTCTATATATAGCATATGTCATGTGCAAAGAGTGAATTTTATCAATTTGTATGCCTTTTATTACTTTGATTGTTGTGGCTATGACTTCCAAGAGTTTATCAATGTGGCAAAAGTGGACATCCTTGTCCACTGAAGAATATGATGTTAGCCGTGGGTTTTTCATATGTGGTATTTATTCATTTGAGGTATGTTCCCCTCTAAACCTTCTTTGTTGAGGGATTGTCATGAATGGATGTTGTAATTTGTCATATGCTTTCCCTTCATCTATTGAGATGATAGAAACTTTATCCTTTGCATTATTAATGCAGTGTATCACATTGATTAATTTGCTAATGTTGAACTACTTTTGCATTCCTGGAATAAATCCTACTTAATCATGGTATATGATTTTTTTTTTTTTTTTTACAAATGTATTGTTGAATTTGGTTTGCTCAAATTTTGTTGAGGATTTTTACATCTATGTTCATCAGGGATATTGGCCTGTAGTTTTTTTTTTTTTTTCAGTGTCTTTGTCTAGTTTTGGTATCAGGGTAATGCTGGCCTTGTACAATGTATTTGGAAGCTTTTCTTTCTAGTTTTTTTGTAGTAGTTTGAGAAGAATGGGTGTTAACTGTGCTTTTAAATGTGTGGTAGAATTCACCTGTGAAGCTGTCTGATCTTGGACTTCTGCTGGGAATTTTTTGGTTACTGAGTCAATTTTGTTAGTAGTAATTGGTCTGTTCAGATTTATTATTTATTCCTGGCTCAGTTTAGAAACATTATATGTTTCTAGGAATACATTTCTTCCAGATTGTCTAATTTGTTGCCATAGAATTTTTTTACATTATTTGCTTACAATTCTTTGTATTTCTGTAGTGCCAGTTCTTCTTTTCTTTTTTCCTTATTGGATTTATTTGGGTTCTCTTTTTTTCTTGAAGAATCTGGCTGAAGGTTTACCATTTTTTTTTTTTTCAAAGAACTAGTTTTTGGTTTCATTGATCTTTTCTGTTGTGGGTATGTGAGAGTATGTGTATCTATTTCATTTATTTGTGTATGGTTTTCTTTCTTTCTACTAACCTTGGGCTTTTTTCTTCTTCTTTTTTTAGTTTCTTTAGGTATAAGTTTAGATTGTTTGAATTATTTTTTTCATTTAAGCCTGTATGGGTCTAAATTTCCCTCTTAGAACTGCTTTTGTCTGCATCCCAAAGATTTTGGACAATTTTATCTTGTCTCTATGTATTTTTTTAATTTCCTCTTTGGGTTTCTTTGCTGATCTATTGGTTGTTCAGTAACATGTTATTTAACATTCATGTGTTTGTGGGTTTTTGCTTTCTTGTGATTGATTCCTAGTTCCATACTGTTGTGGCCAGAAAAGGTACATCATATGATTTTAATCTTAAAATTTATGTGATTTATGGCCTAACATGTGGTCTATCCTGAGAATGTTCCATACACACTTGAAAAGAATGTGTATTCTGATATTTTTGGATGTAATATTCTGTATGTATCTGTTAAGTCCATCTTGTTTAATGTGTCATTCAAAGGCATGGTTTCCTTATTGATTTTCTGCCTGATCTCTGTATTCACTGATATAAGTGGGGTGTTAAATTCCTCTCTAATTGATTGTGTTACTGTCAGTTTCTCCCTTTATGTCTGTTAATATTTGCTTTATGATTTAAAGGCTCCAACATTGGGTGCATAGTTATTTATAGTTATTCTATGTTTCGTTGGAGTATTGTTAGGGAATATCCTTTTTTATCTCCTGTTACAGTCTTTGTTTTAAAGTCTATTGCCTGATATATGTATTGCTACTCTGGTCTGTTTTATGTTTCTTCCACTTGCATGGAATATCTTTTTTCCATCCTTTCATTTTCAATGTCTATATGTGTCTTTAGGTCTAAAGTGAGTCTCTTATAGGCAGCATATAAGTAGGTCTTTTTTTTTTTTTCAGCCAGTATGGTGATTTAAAAATTTTAAATCTAATCATGCTATTACTTGCTCAAAATTCTTCAGGATCAAGCTGAATTCCTTACTAAGCATCTCAGGCCCTTTGTAGAATAATGGAGCATAGGTTTTAACCTTTACTACTTGTACATTTGTACTCTTCATTTGAGTTGTTAATCTGTTAGAAATATTAAATTCTAATAAAAGACTAGGTGCTCTAGGAATTGTTGCTGTCTTAGGCCATATTCTCTTGCCTACACATTGATCCCATAGGATTGCCCTTAATTCTCTGGATGTAGCTCACCTCTTCTATCTTGATACTTGTTCCAGTTTGTGGCTCAAACAGCTCTGTCCCTCGTCTGGTTAATTCCTACCCATACTTCAAAATTATAATTGGGTACCATTTCCATGTCAAGCTTTCCCTGACACCACCTAGGTAGAATTAATCACTTCCTTCTCTCTTTTCTTGCTGTACACTTCATAAATCTTGTGTCCCTTCTGATATTGCTCTGATATTGAAAAAGTTTGGTCCTTGGCTATTTCAGCAAGTATGTGGTTAGCTATTGAGGACAGGTGTTCATCATCTCTGTATGTCTGTGTCAAGTCATTCACCTGCATGAGTACTAATCATCAAATCCTTGGTAAATAATCTCCAAATTATTAGGTAAAATAAAAATCAGGGATGAGAATATGTGCTAATAACTAGATTTGTTTTCTGAAATAAGAATTAACCACTTAGAAAATTCAGTTTTGGGGCGCCTGGGTGGCTCAGTGGGTTAAGCCTCTGCCTTCGGCTCAGGTCCTGATCTCAGGGTCCTGGGATGGAGCCCCACATCAGGCTGTCTGCTTTGCAGGGAGCCTGCTTCCCCCTCCCCCTCTGCCTGCTCTCTGCCTACTTGTGATCTCTCTCTCTCTCTCTCTCTCCGTCAAATAAAATTAAAAATCTTAAAAAAGAAAGAAAATTCAGTCTCAGTTGAAGAAAAAATTCACAGCAAGTATTTTATATACTTTTTTTTCCCCAGCATAACTTAAAAGAATATGCCGACTGTGCAAACTCATATACAATGGTTTTTCTAATGCCCCTCAGCATAGTGACACATAATAACCACTAAAAAACCTGGTCTTTATTGTTACAATTATTCATAGATCAGGTGTTTGTATTCATCTTGTTCACCCAAATTCTTCTAAAATCTACACTGCATGGTCAACTAAATTTGGCACTAGCTGTTTAATAGTAGTTGATATATCAATAACAAACTTTTTTTCTAATTTTAATTTAGATTTAATTAACATATAGTGTATTAGTTCCAGGGGCAGAGTTTAGTGATTCATCAGTTGCATATAATACCCTGTGCTCATTACATCAAATGCCCTCCTTAAAACCCATCACCCACTAACTTTTAAGACAAATTAAGACAGACCTGTCTCTTTACCAAATAACTTTTGGCCATAAATCATATTAATCATAGATACTAACTATATTAGAAGTCCTAGACCCTCAGCTATCAGAATAACAAAATACACTATAAATAAGTCAACAGTATTTTTATAGCTGAAAGTTTATAATTTCCACAAGTGTTTTCATTATAGACTTATAAATTTAGAGGACAGAGCTTATAGTTATAGTTATACATGATAATGGAACAAATTAGAATATTTATCCTGTATTTATCCTGATTTTGTTATGATTACAAAAGTCAAATAATATTTTATTATGCAGTAAAACTTTTTTAGAAAACACCTTTTTAGTAAGTCTTATCTAGAATTTAAAAATATTTAAAAAGTCTAACAAGCTTACTAGAAAAAAATGAAAAGCACTGTTTGTTCTAACAAAATTTATTATGCAGTAATTACAAAGGTTAAAGACTCTTCCATCTCAAAAATAACTTATAATTACACACATAGTAGACTGATTCCAATAAATATCACAGGAAATAGTGTATTTTCAAATTGGAAAGACAAATACTTCTCATTCACAGTGTTTGACATAGGAAAGCCTGTACACGTAATGGTCTGTATAAGGTCATGCTCTTAGTAACTGTCCATACAGAGCTAGCTGTTGCCAACACAATTCTTTCAGAATGTGAAGTACCGGGCAAACCACTCCTGGCGCTGGGGATCTGGAGAAGCCACCGGGGAAGCTTCACTCTGAGGAGGACTGAATTCATAAAAAAAGAGAGACATGTAACCCAGCATTAAGCTGTTTTGCAAAACGAAAGAAAAAGCACAAAAAACATCAGCGTAGATGACCACAATTGGTTCCCTGTGTTAGATGTGTTCTGTAGATCCCTCTACACTAGATCGGTTTCTCCACTCCATGAGAGCATGAGAGTGCATCAGCAGCTCAGATGAAGTCAGTTAAGGAGGAGCCACATCAAAACAATTACAAAAAATTACAAAAAGACAAAAATCAGCTGAGAAAAACTTTGAATAAAAAATTTCAGGAGGAACTATCAGAAATAAGAACAAGGTAACATTCCTCTTTTTCAGCACCTTTTTATTTAATTAAAATTTCAGAATCTGACACAAGCATTTGATTTTTTACAGATGTGTCCTCAAATGTAACTAACTAAGCCATGGCATAGTATTTTTACTACATGTATATTTATATTAAACTTTCATAATGCCATAAACAGTCTAGGGCGAAAGGAGGACCTTAAGAAGCCCATTTCCCCTCCATCTCCAAATTATATCATTTATACTTAATTCTAACTAAAGATTCTTTGGGCTAGTTGAGAAAATAAAAGAATCCCTACCGTCTTTGGGGGAAATTACAAGGCACGCAACAATGTGTAATGGAAACTCCAGTGGTCAAGTTCCTTGAGCTCATGCACATGCATCTTACTGATACCTGAACATACCCATGCACAAGGGAAAATAAGCAACACAAAATATTTAGCAGGAGGCACATTCAAAAGTGTATGTGACTATTTTTATTGCTACTTTTTTCTATTTAAAATAGTCATTAACTATATCATCACTTACCCTAGAAAAAGATTGTGTCTACCTGTAAGATTATTACTAGTGACACTGCTGAGACTTAGTAGGAATAAATTAAAAAAATTTACAGCAGCACAGACTCAGTAACAGTAAGGCAAACCTAAAACAACAATACTTTGACATTATTTAATGGATTAACAATTGGGTTTCATTTAAATTCTCCTTGTTAATACATTTAATTAAGTCTGAGGTTAACTTCAAATTGGAATATCACTTGTAAAAATTTTTTTCTAAATTTATTTTTTGCTTATATCTATTGTTAAATTCCCAGAGCTTACATATTTTTTTATTTTGGCAGTAAACATATATTTTCGTAAATAAGCCTGGTGAACAAGAAAGTGAAAAAAATATATAAGAAAAACAAAAAAAAATTTTAAGTTCTGTAATAAAGATGGATTATTAGTGAAAAATTTGCTACAATATCAAAATGAAGCAGGTATCAATAAATATCAAAATTCTAAGCATACAAATTACATTAGCACCTCTTTCAACATATAGAAAAATCAACAAGAAATTAGAAAAAAGTCTTCAGAGCCAAAAAGGAGTTCTCTAGAGAAATGATAAATGAATTTTGAAAATCTTTCACAGTGATACTTCTTTTCCTAGGCTGGTCTTAAAGTAGCGAATTTCTGCAATGTAAGAAGGTAAATTTTTCAAGTTAAAAAAGAAAAGAAAAAATCACTGGTGAGACGGGGCTCACCTCAAAAATGTCTTGGGCTCTTTAGGTGGCACTGGCTGTGGAAGTGGTTTGCTGCTGTTGAACTCAATATCGTGGACTGGAGAATTAGGAATGGGATCCAGGCGGTTAGGATGTCCATTGCCCACTCCACCAGATTCCAGAGCACTTAGATTGGGAACACTCACAAACCTGTTTGTTGGTGACTTATCATTCTTCTTCTTTTGCTGCATTAAAAATAATACATGTGAGGATAGTCCCTGCATAAGGACAAATGAGAAAATAGGAATAGTAGAAGATATAATTTGGCATGGGTAGATTTTGGAAACTTTATGTTAAATTGGATGTTAAAATGAACCAGTGTTACCCAAAGTGTGGTCTGGGGATCCTTGGAGGTGTTCTTTATCTACATGGAATCCTTAGGACAGACATGCTGCTGGGCAAGAAAGAATGAGAAAGAAACACAGAATGGTGTTCATGGGGAGGGGAAGAGATGGAAAGACTGTCAAAGGGAAAAGACTACTTAGAGGAAAGGGGAAAGGAGCAGGTCTTGCAGATACCATGAGGTTAAACAGATTTAGGCTAAAATTAGGAGAAGAAGGTTATAAAGTTAAACAGTTTTAAAAGGGAGGTCGGTGAACTTTAGCCTTCTGTCAAAGGGAGGCACTCTTTGCCTGAAAAAAAAAAGGGGAATGGAAAAATGCTTGGCGAAGTAGTTTGAAACATAAACCACATTCCTATTTAAGACCTAAAGCTGACTCAAGAAACTGGTTTCAAATTTGCTGCACCATCTTTTTGAAGAGAGAAAATTAAATCTGCACAAATAGGTCTCTTTTCCCAATTGGTGGTATCAATAATTGGATCATAATCTTTTAAAAACACTTAAATGTTATAAAACAAAAGTGATCCATTTATTAAATTTCTTAGTTGGGTCTTTAAAATTAACAGCAAAAGAAATACAATCAGATTATCAAAACCCATCAGCTTGCAAACCATTAAGTCTATTTTATTCGTACCTCTAGAATCAATGAGCATTATCTTGCTGTACACAGTAAAATTTTACATTTGCAAGATATTTTTAATACCATCTTTTACAAGTTAAATTTGTGCTAATTAAATTTATGAAATATTCTTCTGCAAAATGATTTGTGTTTAAAAAAAAACAATAGCCTAATTGGCCTTTTTCCTTTATTTACAAAGTAATGATCTTACTATCTAGACATTGCCCTCTTTCTCTACGTCATATTCTGTGAATCACAGAGTCTCTGATAAAAGGTCTACTTTGCATAACTGAAAAAACAAGGGAAGAATAATGTCTTCTAGAATCACAATTATTAAAGCTGAAGTCTCTCAGAATTGAACAGATGTATCTTTTGCATTTTCTTATTCTAGTCACCAGAGGGTGTAAATAAACCTACTGTAAGTTTCTATTTGAAGGAATCAAAAGTCTTATTGGTAAAGTTCTACAGGAATGGTTTTGTAGCTAAAAATTTAATTCCAAAAAATGTATTAGAAACATTTTCATTTTATTGGGGCACCTGGGTGGCTCAGTTGTTAAGAATCTGCCTTTGGCTTGGGTCATGAGGGTCCCGGGATCGAGGGTCCCAGGGTCCCTGGATCCAGCCCTGCACCTGGCTCCCTGCTTGGCGGGAAGCCTTCTCCCTCTTGCACTCCCTCTGCTTGTGTTCTCTCTTTTGCTGTCAAATAAATAAAATCTTATAAAAAAAAGAAAATGTTTTCATCTTATTATTTGTTTCATCAAGTCTTGTAATCTTGCTTTGTAATTAAAAACATATTTCACCCTAAAATATGAACTTAAAAACTAACTATATTAATTCATTCACCAATTATGAGAGCCTTCCATATGCCAGGTAGTATTTTAAGCTCTGTAGAATCAGCTATAGGCATCCCTACTTCAGTCGTTCTGTTTCATAAAACATTTAAGTCATTCTATGTTAAAGGCTTAAGCTTAAAATTTGGAGCAGTTTAATTTGTGAAGGGAAGATAGAGTCCATGTTCTTAACAGATAAGTTTTTATGAGCACTGAAAGTAAAAATTTCTGGCTAAGGGCTCAATAGAAATTAGGCATAAGGGGCAAATTAAATCTGAATCCCAAAATAGCTTTAGCATTAGTACTTTATTTGTACTACTGATTTCTGCCAAAAGATATGTAATCCCTTTAAAGCCAATATACATAATTAATTCATTATTTGCTTTATTCAGTTATTTGTGGCCACTTACAGAAAATGTGATGAAATTTGCAACTGAATACCTACAATACCATAGGAAGCTTGGTACAAAGATGTGTAAGACTTAGCCATGTCCATTTCACTTGCCTATAATGCTCTTTTATCTGTCCTGAGAGAGTAACAAAGTCTCAGAATAGACCATTTTCAATTTTAAGTGTCAAGAAAGGTACTAAGACTGAGAGAAGTAAAGCACTTCTCCAAAGACTGCTAGGCAACAAGGCTGATTAACATGGCAGGCCTAAGCCTTAAATTAGGGAGTGCTGTTAGGTATACAGGGCTAGAGTACCTTTCAGGACCTCATAAAGGATAGTGAACACCAAGAAAATGATGTTAGTTTTCTTTGGAGATGTGAAAAACCAAATGACAGAAACCAAGGTTTTACAATAATGTCTTAAGGAGTATGAATTCTCAACAAAAAATATTAATCTCATTCTGTGAAAATGTATACATAAAAAATTCATAGATTTTAATCCTAAATACTAAATTTAAGATTTGGAAGGTTTATCCTATGCTGCTCTGAATATTAAAAATTTTAAACAAGTTTTAAACTACATCCCTGTTTTATAGTGTTTATAGCACATACCTTAGTCAATGGATTAATAACACCAACAGTAGGGCTTGAGTTAAACACTTTGTTGAAGTTAGTTTCTCGATTGACTAATTCCAGCTGATAAAACTTATTATCCTCCTAAGCAAAAGAATTATAAACACCACTTAGACATTTTCTATTGAAAATTTAACACTGTTTAAATGCCATTTCATTCAGAATTTACTATAAAACCTGAGTGAGGATTTATATACCTCGTTCATCAAAGATTTCTAGATTTGACTGCTAGTGACTTAATGACTGCTGGTGGGAAGGTTTTCAAAACTTTTCAAAACCGTATGCTTTGGGGTTCTTCTCTACCCATCAATAACTTTTTTCTCCAGGACTGGATCTAAATATTTTATTTGGCCCTATTCTCTGTTCCAAAGGGCTGACTATGCAGTCTGAGCAGCTTAACTTACACTCATGGAGTTGTGTATATGGTTTCATTGTTTCTATAAAGGTGACACTGATTATCATTATTCTTCAGTACGGGAAATACATTTGATCTTGCCTAATCTCCTCTCAGAGACCTCAGTGTTGACTTTTGAACAACAAAGTTTTGTTCTGTATGGGTCCACTTACATGCTGATTTTCTTTTGTTTCTTTTTTTTTTTTTTTTGGATGAATGAAGTACTATAAATGTTATTTTGTCTAATGTTTTTTTTAGTAACATTCTTCTCTCCAGCTTACTTTACTGTCAGAATATGGTATATAATACATATAATATAAAAATTAGGTGTTAATTGACTTTGTTATCAGTAAGGCTTCCGGTCAACAGTAGTTTATTAGTAATCCAGTTTTCAGGCAGTTAAGTTATATGTGGATTTTCAACTATGCAGGGAGTTGGTGCCCCATAACCCCTGCACTGTTCAAGGGTTGACTGTACTACAGCAGTTCTAATCACTGACCAGAGAAAAAGTGACCTACATACAGTTAAATCCTTTGCCTTTTACTTCACCACCAACATGTGTCAACTGAACAGACTGTAAGAAGTAAACACATGAGTGTGAAATGCTCGACTGTGCTCTAGTAGAACCAGATACTTCATACCCTTCTTAGTTACCACTGTCATTTGCACCAATCTCAGCCCATGTGCTTCAGAGTCCGCAGAATTGGTGTGTAGTAGGAAGAGTGTAGAACAACCCTTACCCGGATTTCTAATCTGTCACCAACTAGCTACGTTGCTTTGTGTTTGCTTTATTCTTTGAAGTCTAATACCTATCCTGTTGTGAGGATAAAATACAACTATATCTTTAACATCCGTTCACTAAGAACTGGAAAAGCTATTTCTAGCATAGATGAAATAAATTACATTTAATCCCTGTGCTAACTTCATGTGTGGAATAGAAGGCAATCAGAGGAATCTATGAGGACTGTGCTCATGTTCACAATGCCTGGAAAATCCTGCCAATGTCTGCTCCTGGGTTCCATAAGGAACCCCAACTGAAAACTGGCTGCTTTTAGCAGGAACTTAATAGTCCCAGCCAACAGGATGACTTTCCTAAATGCCAAAAAAGAGAAGTTAAAGAAAAGACTTCAGAAATAAATGCTTCTAGGCTCTCTTTGCATGCTAACATCCATAGTTTTCAGTTGAAGGATCAATGAACCAATAGAGTGATTAGCATTCTATTTTTAGTTTTACCCTGAAAAAAAAATTTTTTTTTAGTGACTGTAAAAATTATTTTAAGTATTGATCAGGATATATAATTTTAGAAAACTCTAAAATGTTTTATGAGTTATTAAGACATTTGCGTATTTCTTATTCTTCCATCCAAGTACTAACCAGGCCCGACCCTGCTTAGCTTCCGAGATCAGACGAGATTAGGTGCGTTCAGGGTGGTATGGCCATAGACTGTATTTCTCATTCTTGAAGAATAATGAAGTCAGTTTATTTATTGTTAAAACTGTATTTCCTTCCCTAATGGACTGCTCAGAGACCCTAACACCTCATTGGACCAAGATTCTCAAGAGAGGGGCGCTGGGTGGCTCAGTCGTTAAGCATCTGCTTTTGGCTCAGGTCATGATCCCAGGACCCTGGGATTGAGCCCCACAGGCTCCCTGCTCAGCAGAGAGCCTGTTTCTCCCTCACCCACTCTTCTTACTTGTGTTCCCTCTCTGTGTGTCTCTCTCTGTCAAATAAATAAATAAATAAAATCTTTAAAAAAAAGACTCTCAAGAGAGAGCCTGTAGCTTCTCTTAGAACCCTAAGAAAACGGATCACTTTCCCCATGGAGTATCTCCTTGGATCAGGGTAAAATAATAAGACTAGCTGAAGTACACAGTGCAGGCTAATGTATGCATGTGTTCCTTCCTATCCAATTCTAATTCTACATGAACAATACACACCTTCAATAACATATTAACTGTATGTTGCCAATGACATTATTAAACATAAAATAAGTACTAAGGACTTTTCAAAAAATACTGAAAAGAGGCACAATCCTCTTACTTAATACCAAATTTAAAATTACTTTATATTTCTTATCCTTATTCATGAACATTTTTAATAAACTTTTAATCACAATGCACATATCTTATACTTTCAATTTTCATTTAGCATTACTTAATACTTAGCCAATAGACTGTTGATTGACATCCCTCCCACCCCCAAATCTTACAATTAGTTTCTTTATGACTTGGTCTCTTTCTGTAAGCATGGCTTTTAATTCTGTAATCATCTGTATATCTTCTGGTTTTGATTCTCTCATTAGATATTTTTCTTCCATTTCTTCTAGTCTGAAACAAGAAACCTTTTAGTTCATTGACAGGATTCAGACACATTCTTCTATAATATCTACATTATTCAAATTATTCCAATTGAACACATACAAAATTTAAAAGCAAACTTTTTTCCTTAAAATTTTTCAACATAAGGGGCGCCTGGGTGGCTCAGTGGTTAAAGCCTCTGCCTTCGGCTCAGGTCATGATCTCAGGGTCCTGGGATCGAGCCTCACATTGGGCTCTCTGCTCAGCAGGGAGCCTGCCTCCTCCTCCTCTCTCTGCCTGCCTCTCTGCCTACTTGTGATCTGTCAAATAAAAAAATATCTTTAAAAAAAATTTTTATTCAACATAACATGATTGTCTCAAATAGCTGTAGTGTTATTAAAGGCTCTAAGGGGGTAGATGATGTTATTAAAGACTTTACAGATTACTTTCAGAAGAATTCACCCATTGTAAGTCATTCCACAGTATGTCAGGATGAGGTGAGGTAAGCTCTGTAGAAGAAATGATATACTGAATAATACTAAGCTCTAAACATAGGTATGATGCTGGAATTGTGGTTTCACCATCAGGAGAACTTACCAAAATACACTCCTGTGTGATGACATAAGGCTTGGTAACATAGAAAAGGGACAAGAAAAGATACAGAGGAAAGGGAAACAAAGGACACATACACGACATCATTCTTTCCTGGTTTACGGGAAACACAATTTAAAAATTCTGTATGATTAGCTAATACATAAACACTGTAAAAAAGATTCATCAGATAATTATTTTCTAGGCTGCTTCTGCCCCGAATGAGATGAGACGGCAATAGGCCTGAATGCTGTTGAAGACTCTAGAATAACGAAGGTTCAAAAAAAAAAAAACAACAAAAAAAAACCCCTCTAGAATAGAGGCCACCTTTTATGAGCAGAGGCACCACAGGCCCTGCAGAGTCTAAAAATATCGATATCGGACAGGGCAGAATGAAGAGGATGCAAATGGAAACCGCTGGCTCAACTAGGGGTTTGGGCGGGGGGAGCAGAACATTTAAAGTAAAAGGACAGAATGTAAGCTCAATAAAAATCATGGTGAATGAAGATACACAGAGAAATGTATTCAATACACACGGAGTAACTTCTAGACAATCTATCATCTAGGAATCAGTGATCTACTCCCACTTCCCAATTCTAGAGGGGTACAAGAATCTCTGTATTTTAGGAATTTTAGTAAAAAACTCCACTAACTCGGCCCAACCTAAAGTTCTAATCTCTTGGGTTCGGGAAGATATGTGGGTAAAAGGAGGTGTGGGGTTAGGAAGTCAATGTCTCAGGGTCAGAGATGACTTTGTCAATTCAGCTTAAGGTTAGTTTCACTATCTTTTATTCTTTTGTGATAATGTAGGCTGAGTGAAAAATCTGCTTCACTGGCTCACACAGAGGGACCTTGCATTTTATCATGATATGGCGTTTTACGGGCAAAATTTTAAGAAGCCTGAGAAACAATGATCTGGTCAAGGAAGAAGGCATTGGGTTTATACCAGAGTTGCCACAAGATGTCACTGTGGTACTTTACTGTTAAAAGCAAAAGAAGATTTTTGAACTCCTTCCTATAGCTGAACAAAAATACTTGGCAGTAAGTAAAGAGTTGCTAAAAAGCTCAATTTAATGCCTTATTTAAAACTATTATTAAACAAAATAACAAATAAAACTATTATTTCTATTCTTTTGTTCTAGTACAATGAGAAGTTAAAGTAAAGGGAGTCTAAAACAGTCACTTAAAATCCCTGAACCACCTTTTTTGCTCTGGTGTATGTTCTACATACATTCTGCATACATATGTTCTACATACACCTCAATTCTAGTGTGTGTTTTCATTTACCTACAAAATTGTTATCAGTTAAATATCACCAAAAAAACCTTTAAAAAGATACCTTGATATTAAAAGGGAAAAAATTGATTACATTGAAGAAACAATTCATATAAACACAAATGGGAAAGCATTAAAGGAGAGAACAAGTAATATGATCTAGATTTAAATTGCAAATATACTTCCAGAATTGCTAAGTCTTTCAAAATTCTAATAGAACACGTGGTATTACTCTGATCCATTTCAAGTCAAAGCCTGGTCCCTTTCTTCAGCTGCCCCCAGCAGCTCTCTAGACCTGCCTGGTTTCCCAAAGACTAGGTGTTAACAGCTGGTGCTACAGGGAATGATCTTACTTTGTTCTCCTTTAATCTTTTTGGTCACAAGAAGGAAGTGTCTTAGTGTGGTTCTGTATCTTAAATGGGCTTCACAACATATGCTTATCACCCTATTTCACAAGACTCAGGCTGGCCTGCAGCAGCAACAGCTAGCTAGAATCTAATAACACTGTTTTATTGTCACATAATTTACATATTTATAATTATGGCCTAGCTTCTGTTTAGAAAATGGATACAATTTTTCAGTAGTGATAATGGTTTTACTGAAGAAATAATCAAATCCTCCTGTTAAATTTTTAAGTTACAATGAATCAATTAAAAATATGAAAACAGTATCAAAGATAGTCAGAAATGACCAAATTCTGAAAGATTAAAGCCTGGAAAACACTGTTTTGAGGGAAACATACAAGTTAGTCTTTTACTCAAAATATAGATTTCCATTTAAAGAAATACAGAGAGAAAACACAAGTAAAACATATATAAGTCTATTTAGGTCACTGTTGGATTCTCCCCAGGCATGCATGCCCTGATTTTTTTTTTTTTTTCTCTAACAATATATAGGTCAATGTCTAGGGTTCGTGAACAACACAAACCAAAAATATGAATACCTAAAAAAGTTGTATGAAATGCATAAAAATGTTTTCAAAGTGGCAGTTCTCCCATGTTTTTTTTTTTTTTAAATAATTGACAAAGTCAGTAAATTGAGATTCTAGGCCAAACAACAGTATTGGCACAGAGGTATTTTAGAATCTTAATTGTATAAGGATGAACTCTATTACACCATCCTCCCTGGAATTTAAGAAAAGAAATATATAACGGAAGAAATTTAATGTTGCACCTTTCTTTCCCCATAATTTATGGGCATGGACTCTGATGCATGACAATAGAAATACTTTTTCCTTACATCACGAAGTTTATGAACACACCAGAATGGTAATTTAAAAATCAAACAACAACAAAGAACAATAAGGTATTATGGATAAAAGAACGCAAACAACTTTTAAAGAGTAAGTCATTCTGGCATGGTAGAGTGTTACTTTTCAATTAGGGGTTCCTGATGCACCTAACAGCCCTGTACAGAAAATTTGATGTTTCCCCCAAGAAGAAACTATCTTTTGTTCCAGTACAGTGAGAAAATGTAAACTTAGACAATAATTATCTCTGAACCCCCTTTTCTACATAAAAAAGATCGAATATGATTCCAAGTTCTATATAAGTTTAGATTTAGCTTAAAGTTCTTTAAAACCGTTCATTCTCTCATTTGTTTCTAAAACAAAAACTGCGACATATTAGACACAAGGTTTTTACTACAGTATCACTCAAAAATAAAACTATTTCTATAGAATATCCAAAAATCTAAGACTTTAGTACCCGGCATTAGAAAAGAGGTTTTTTAGTAATCATTCCATAAGAGCTATAGAACTCATTACTATTTCTACAATGTTTAGATGATACTTTCTGGTCTTTAGATTTCTAGTCCCCTCTTCCCTGATGTCCAAACGGGATTTGGGGTGGGAACAGAAGCAAGAAGCTTCCAGGTGCCCCAGAGGCCCCTCACTCCAGGATTCAGCCTGACCCATGTTCGTTTCTCCTTCCACTACCGCCCACTTCCACAAATCCACAGGGTTTTCCAATTTCAAAGATTTAAAGTCAGCCTGCGGTTGGTTAGGAACTTCAGTAAGGTGCCCTTAGTCCTTTGCAACAGGCTGAGAACATTCAAGTCTTGTCCCCCCACCTCCTTAAGCTGGGATGCACTCTTCTTGCTCACCACCCCTGATCTAAGCTATTCAGCAGATTCAAGCAGGCTTCATTTAGGGATACGGAACAGAAATATCCAGTTGTATAAAACTGTGCTTTCTAGTACGGTAGCCAGTAGGCCATATGTGGCTATTTGTAGTTGAATTAAAATTAAATGAAAAATTCAATTCCTTGGTTGTACTAACCACAATTCAAATGCTTACCTGCCATTGTGTGTGGCTAATAACAATTGTACTGGACAGAGCAAATATAGGACATTTTCATTACCACAGAAAATCTACTGGACAGCGCTGGTCCAAATACATTGGTATGTATGTTTGGCTTCAACTAAAAGAATAAATACCTAAGCTAAAGACTAATTATATGATAGTAGTAGTTTTCTGTTGAAAAAAGAAATACAGTCGGTTAGCATGGACCTAATCTAACCTAGCATAAAACAAATGGTAGTGCTCGCTTCAGCAGCACATATACTAAAACAAATGGTAGACCTAGAAAAGCAGATAAAGTATTTGACTCATGAGTAATACTAGTTCTTTGATCATTGAAAAAAATCACAATATAAAAAAGTTATTTGTTATCTACTGAAAATTCATAATGTGTAAAACCACATAAAACAGAATAAAGTAGAAACAAACCTTTAATCTTTGTAAATTAACATTCCTAAGGAGACAGGACACATGGACAGACAGAGGTTATTCTTTTTGTGAACATGTTTTTTCAGACTGTGAAGAGGGGGATGCCAGGACTTCAGCCTCTGTCCAATGAGGCCGAGAGAAGGGAAAGTAAACAGTAGGGTTTATTCTAACTAATTTTTGCAAAATGCCCAAGATTATGAGCACTTACTGTGGCTCAAAAGTATTTAAAAAATTACCTCCCAAACACCAAACACTAAAGAATCACTTTGACTGGGAAAATGATCTCATGAGTCTCCTCAACATTTCAAGTGTTAAATCATGAAGTAGTACATGCTATAGGGAATCCTCAAAAAAATTCATTCAGGAAACATTAGAGTGCCTATTAATGTGAAAATTCTGTGTGTATCCAGGAGAGGGTATCTCACTTCAGGAGCTGCTGAAGTAAACGCCAACCACTTGGGGCTGGGGGAGCAAGGTGAGGGGAGCAAGGTAGGGGGTGTCTGTTTTTTGTTTCAGCTTAAGTGAGTGTGGGTATATATACTACATATATGTAATAATATTTACCATGAGGCTTAATTAGTTAAATGGGTAAAATGTGAGAAGATGAGTTTGAGATTGGGGTTAGGTAATCAGGTAGTAATGACATAGATTATTCTAGACTGTAAACACAGAATCAGAAGGAAACTGAGGTCAGTGTGGCTGACATGGGAGAATAAGGCACAGTGACACTAGGAGTTTTAAGTTTTACTTGGAGACTAAGGTTAATGGGATTAGTCACTATTTTGACTTTACTGAAGTATATATATATATTTATGCAGCTTTTTTAACTGGTTAGAAGAAGAGAGACTAAAGGTGAATAAATCATTTGCAGCAGCAGCTTAGAATAGACTAATTCTGAGATCATTTAAGTTGAACTAGAGTTCAGGCCTCAGAGATGGGAGTGAATGCTATTTGCACAGTGGTTGTTAACAGTTTGTAAGTGTGTAGGAAAGAGAGGGGCTGTTAAATACTTCCTTAAAACATTAAGCAATAATTAGAAATCTTGGTTTTAACAATATTGGAGTTACTATATATGACTGACTATTTCTGATGTTTTATTTTCATTAATTTTTAAAATCAAAATTAAATGCTTGTTTGTAGGAACTCCAACAATATCTATATAGAGAAAAAAAATACAAAGGAAGATTTTGCTCTTCCCCACCTCTAATACGGTGTAATCTACTCCCTAGAGGCAAGTACTATCATTAAAATTTTGTATTTGTTTTTTAAGCTCCTTTGTTTATTTGTATATAAAACATGTATTATTAGTGCATGTATGGGATCATAATATTCCTATTGGCCTCAATATGCTCTTTTTCCTTAACATTATACAATGGACATCTCTAGAGTTTTCAGCGTAGTGTGACAGCTCAGGATTCTGAGGGACAAGCTTTAGGCAAGGATTGTCCTAGTGGAACTGCAGCCGTGGCAGCTGAGAGCCACTCAACTGCCTTATCCTCATTAATGAAAATATCACATTACAATTACCATCTGTAATACAGTACTTAAGTTTTCTTTTTAAAGTATCAATTAGATTTAAAAGAGTAGCTAATCTGAGGTTAGACACAATCTCCTCAGTTTATTTCCCACATATGAATTTTCTTTAATACAATATGACTTACGACACTTGTAAAGCTGCATTTATTTCCTTGAGTAGCTCGTTAGTCTTATTAAAATCTGCCCGCATGATATTTTTCTCTCTGAGATGGTCTGCTGTCATGACATCCAGCTCTTTTTCAAGTCTCTTGTTTAAATCTTGTTCATGCAACCTGTTTAATTTATTTTTAGTTAAGAATATGTTATTCTGAGGTCAAGCTTTCAAAACTTTCTATACTCTACCAAATTTGAAATGGTTTTAGGTATAATATATAGAAAATTAATGGAAACAGCCTAAAGTAAGTTACTTACTTTGCTCTAATCTTCTAGCTTGTTAAAGTTGTCTCCTTTAATGCTTTTTAAATTCTATTTTATAAAGAGTTTAGTTAATAATACAATTTCCAAAGTTACTGAATGCATACACATTGTTCAAAATACAAACACTTCATCTATGTTCTAAATTATAGCAGTCAAGAAAAAAAGTAAGAAGTGGTCTTCAGTATCTGCTAGAAGACAGTCTAGTCGTAAAAATAGGCTTGTATTTCTAACTACTATACAACAGTCTTTTAGATAACGCTGTATATTCCTTCTATCTATTGTAATTAATGGCATACCTTATCTGTTGGTTAGATTCACTTCGTATTCTGAGAATTTCTTTCCCCTTAAATTCCAGTTCTTTGGTTAGGGCACTTATGTTTTCATGAAGGTGCTGCACCTCCTTATCCAAGTCTGAGATGTGATGCTCTCTGTGCCTTAATTCCTCTTGTAGGTCTGTTATTCTACACATATGTTCCTTACTCTGCAAAGTACAAATAATTTTTTTTTAAGTCACCTCTATGCAGATTAAGAGTCACATGCCCTACTGACAGAGCAAGCCAGAAGCCCTACAAATAATTCTTAAAAATTTCCTAATATTTGCTTTCTGCATTTATCTAAGGGAAAGAAAATGACATACTGGAATGCCAAATGTAATGACACTGCTTTAAAACCAAACTGCTAAAATAAAACCTAAAGACCTCTTCTATTCCCATCTGTAAGAAGTGATTATACAGATACAGTTTATATGGATATTATCAGGGTGACAAGAGGCCCAAAAGACCATAAAAGCACATCTCCCACACACTTTACAGATGAGGAAATGAATACCCAAGAGATATCTGTCTAAGGATGATTTATAATAAACAACAGAGCTGAGATTAGAATGCAGGGCCCCTACACACTCACCAAGTTATATGGGCTTACAATAAAATGCTGGCACCATTGTCCCTTCATTTAAAAAGGCCCTGCATCATGGAGGCTAGGCCGACACATACACACACACATCCTATGGCTCAGGAAGCAGACTTTCTGCTTAGTGTTGATGTAGCAGTTACCTTGTCTGAAAGATAAGCTCCCTTCCATTTTCCTAGAAGTTACCATTTTCCTAGAAGTTTTTTTCCTAGAAGTTACCATTTTCTACAATGTCTATCTACATTGTCAATTCCAGTGTTGGCCTAGTTAGGAGAAAATAAAACTTCCCTCCATGGTTATAAAGTGACTCATTTAAAACTTCATAGCAATGAAGAGAAAATTTGAGCTGATCATTTAACAGAGCTAAAGACTAACAAAGTCAAAGTTTTAGGTCTAACAAATGAGGGCCTTCATTGCACTATGCCTAGAAATCCATCCATCCATCCAGACATTTAAGATCATAAACTCTAACTGAAGGAAGTATACTTGGCCGGAGAGTAAAGTTTAAAAAGCATAAGTAGTACCTGTGTTAGAGTGATATGGAAATATCAGTTATCTTTTTTCTTGAGCACCTGCTACCTCTATAGTTATGCTATCCAGTATGACTACTTAAATTCAAGTTTAAATTATTTAAAAATTAAACAAAACCAGACACATAAGTCACACTAGACATATGACCACGTGGCCAGTGACTACCATAGTGGATAGAATAGATATAGAACAGGTCTATTGTCTTGGAAAGTTCTATATACAGTGCTGTTTCATAGTGTTCTGTCTTCACTCTTCAAATTATTTATATTTCGTCTGCTTTCTTAAAATCCAAGTAAAACGCAAAATATTCGATTAAAAATTCATAAAATAAAATGAATTTTATGACCAATATGCTAAAGTCAAGTTACCTATTTCCCTTTAAAAATAAGACTCTTCAATATAGATGATAAATAATAAGTAGTGAAAATACTAGTTATTACAAAATAATTTTCAGAAAACTGTCAACATTCAAATCTATTCACATTTAAGGAATCATCACATAACAGAATGTCCTCCTTTACCTGTCTTCTGCTGATGTCTATGCTTCGCTCTAATTCCATTTTAGCAGCTGCCAATTCTTGATGATGACTGTGCCGTAACAAATCAATTGCAGCTGCATGTTGATGGTTTAATTCTGAGCGTAAGGAAGCTGGAATACAAGGGGAATAAAAACTGTCCATGTATTTTAGAAATATTATTGATATTTCACATAAAAATTGTAAAAGTCACAGAATATTGGTTTTTTAAATTAGGACACTTGTGTATGCCCGTTTAGATCTCCTAGACTATCACAGAATATCATGAATTTAAAGGTCATCTAGTTTTGGTAAAGATAAGAAAATTTTCAGCTGCTCAAACGGATCAAGGTGTTTCATATAGGTTTTTGATTTGCCAGTAAGGTGTGAAAGGAGACAAATTTTTTTTTTTTTTAACTTTTCTCATTCACTATTGGAATACTAACATTTTGGAACTGAACAGTACCATGACATATGTTCATTTAGGAAGCACCTTCCCACCCAGGCAAGAATTCTTCCACATAGTTCTGAAAGATGTTAAACACTGGCTGGTGAATGCTTTGATTTGTAAGTCATGAGTTTTATTTGAATTTGAGATTATTTGATACAATCCACATTTATTGAATGCCAGGTGTTACACAAAGGGAGAACAAAATATGACCCTGTTCTTATAACTGCACAGGTTAGAGGGAAAGGCGTCATGCCAGGGAATTAAGTGGAATAGCAGAGATGAATAATGAAAGCACAGTGGTAGAAGAATCCAGATGTCCTAGGAGAAGGAAATTGGGAATGCTATTGCAAAGGAACTATCACAGTAACTCACTCTAAATCACTTGAGTAAGGATTCTCCCAAGTGGAGAAAGAGAAAAGCATTAATGAGGAAGGGATAACATATGCAAAAGCAGAATACCAAATCTATGAGGTAAACTGTAAAAAGATTGGTATGCTGGGTGCCCACAGAGCACGTGGTCAAGTAGAAAGAAAATGGAGCCCAGTCTGAGAGAATTTTAGCAAAAATGCTGTTGACTTTATGTTTAAGTTTATGGTTCTCAATCTGGGATATATGTGGCAGTACACTTGAGGGAATTTTAGAGTACACATGATCATCTTCTGAAACATGATTTGTACTTGAAGATTTTGGGGAAAGCCATTACTTTCACGTTAATACAAAAGTGATATGAATAAAAGGCAAATTGTACATTTTAAAGCTAAAACATGAGACAACTTCAAAGAAATGCTGTGCTTGGAGCTAGTCATGTTAGGCTCTTCCTGAGACCTCCATGTAGGTTCAGTCTCGCTGGTGTTAAGGGCTACTTCTGTGGAAAAACTTGACAGGCACTGAGGTAGGACACGGGAGTCACTGAAAGATTTAAAGCTGGGAAGTTCCATGGTGAGATTTGAGTCTTAACAAAGATTAGCCAGATGAGAGTCTGGAGGGTGAAGTGCAGGAAAAAGATCAATGAAAAGGTTATGGTAATAACCCAGGTGAAAAATGATACGACCACGAACTGCGTATGACAAAAGGACTCAAGAAGAGAGAACAGATATAGGGAATATCTAAGTGAAGGAACTAACAGGATGTGGAAGCAAAAGAAAAGAAGTTAAACGCATCTTCTACTTTCCTGGCTTGGGCAACTGGGTAAAGAGTAATACTCTAAATTAAAATGGGAGCTATACGAATGGCAACACATTTTGGACCTGAGGGAGATGGTAAGCTAATATTTAAAAATGTAAAATTAGAATATCCAACTTCCTAATATGCAGTAAGAAACAGAAATCTAATTCACAAGGAAAGCAGTTTGGTCTTAAATACGTATTTGGAGTCACAAGCAAAACAGATGGTACTTAAAAGCCATAGTTGTGAATCCAAGCAACCAGGAAAAGCCTGGAAACCGAAAAACGGACCAGAGCACTAGGAACGAAATCCTGGGAAACAGCAATATTTAACAGATGCGTGGGAAACAGGACTAGCACATGAGATTAAAGAGCAGGGAACAGAAAAGTGAGAGTGCAGTGGAATTTTGAAGTTCAATGGTGACCTCAGGGAGGGTAATTTCAATGGAATAATGGGGGCAAAATTAGACCTGCAGGATCCTGACAAAGGACTAAGTATCCAGAATACATGAAGAACTCTCAAAACTCAACAGTTTTTTTTTTTTTACAAACAATCCAGTTAGAAAAGATATACAGATGGCAAATTAACACATGAAAACATGTTCAACATCATTAGCCATTAGAGAAATGCAGAGTAAAATATACAACACAGTGACATCAAATGCTGGTGAAGATGTGGAAGAAAACTATCATTCATTCACTGCTGAACCTAATAACCTAGAATGAACTGTCATTCATTCACTGTAAAATGGTACAGCCATTCTGGAAAATAGTCGGGCAGTTTCTTAAAACAAAACAAAACAAAAAAACCAAAAAACTAAGCCTACATCATCATATCACCCAGCAACTCCACTCCTGGGCATTTATCCCAGAGAAATGAAAATATACACTTACACAAAACTGGAAACACCATATGTCCGTCAATGGGTGAAGGACAGCAACTGTCCTTCAGCAATAAAAAGGGACAAACTGCTGCTACATACAACAACCTGGAGCAATCTCTAGGGAATTATGCTGAGTGAAAAAAAGTGATCTCCAAAAGGTACACGCTATTACATTTATAACATTTTTTAAATGACAAAGTTACAGAAATGGACAACAAATTAATGGTTACCAGGAATAAAGGTGGCGAGGGAAGGGAAGTGGATGTTGCTATAAATGGGCAACAGGGATCAACATGGTAATGGAAGTACTCTATGCCTTGATAATGTCAGTGCCAATATTCTGGTAGTGATAAGAACTATAGTTTTCGGGAAAATGGATAAAGGGCTCAGAGTATCTCTTTGTATTATCTCTTACAAGCTGATAATAATCTATGACTATCTCAAAGTAAACTATCCCACAAATGTCTGATAAATAGTCTCACTATGATTTTCACCCCAGCTATCCCAGTGGCTTGTAAAGGAGGAAAAGGAGAGAGCTCTGATGACTTGGCCTAGGGCTCCCAGGAACAGTAGAGACAATGAACTGGGTCAAATGACTTTGCTTTTGGGGCCCAAAGTATCCACAAGAGTTTGTCTTTTTTATTCCCAATTCCTACTTGGAAAGGGTACACCACTGAAATGTGACAATATACAATAAAAACTCTTAAGAGAATTAGGGGGGAAAAAAACAAACAAAAGGAAAATGAGATGGTAGGAATAAAAAGTTCTCGAACAACACCAAAACAACTCTTTAAATACATATACAGTTTTCCTTCAAATCTCAACTGATCTCCTTATAAAAAGGGCAGTGATTTGATTACTTCAAAGATTAAAATCTCATTAAAGAAATATCTGAAAAATACCTAGTCAAAAAGTCAGACCTGAACATGAGTGTTTTTCTAAAAACAAAATCCCGAAGTGGAGAATACCATATGACCATCAAGTCTAAGGACATGTGGCTCCATGCCTATTTACTCCTTTCCGTCACTAGAGAATGGAAGGTCTGAATGTCCTGACTCCGTTTAGTCCCTAAGGGTAGGTAGAAGCACCAGTGAGTGTTGCTTACACAGCCAGAGTACGGGGAAAGTTGAGGGGACCTCCCCTCACTGTTTCTGTTCTATCCATTCTACTCCTCCACACTCACCTCTTCATCTGGTAACTTCAAATATACAAAACACTTAGACATTCATTTTGGTGTTTCAAAAATAAAAAAAAAAAGCTGCGATTTCATACTGAGTTTTAAAGTAGAACATGCAAGTAAATATGACAAGATTATAATCCTTTCCAAATACCAAGCATAGCCTTTCCTTCATCTTCTAATTCAAACCGAAGAGTCTGAAGTTCCTGTTCCATTTCTACCCGGAAGCCCTCCATTGACTCTCTGTGTGCATCTTTTAATGACTGAAGCTCTGCAGAATGTTTTTGTTGTAAATGATTTTCAAGAGCCTAAAAGAGGAAAAAACATACTCAAATTATTCAGGAAGGAAATGCAAACAAAATAAAAAAATTATTAAAACTCAGTTATTAAAAAAATTTTTTTAAATTAACATATAATGTTTTGTTTCAGGGGTACAGGTCTGTGAATCATCAGTATTACACAATTCACAGCACTCACCACACTACGTATCTTCCCCGATGTTCATAACCCAGCCACCCTACCCGCCCCCCACCCCAGCAACCATCAGACTAAAACTCAGTTATTAAGAAAAGGTATTCATAATTCATTTTCAGGAAAATTAGATAAAAGAAAATGGCCTTTAGAAAATAAATAAGTAGGGCCACTTCAGTAGAACAAGTCTTATGAAATCAGTTTAATTCAATATAGCATGTCTGAATTGGGATATGGGTGGGCCCTTTACCTGAGGTCCTTTTCAAATAAAGTCACTGTCTGAAGTTACCTGACGGGGGTAAGCCACCTAAATTAATGCATAATTTCTCTGTGTGCACAAAGTTAGGAAAAAGAGGAGAGGAGAGGGGCATTAATAAGAAAAGACCTTTTGATCAGAAAGAGATGGCGATGGCTTTAGCAACTGCAACCTTATCAAATATTTTGTAGCACCTTTCTATAGGCATTTGCAAACAGAAGCAAAGGTGTGAAAGTAGGTAACTGGAAAAGTAAACAAACCTCTCATGTGATTAGTTCTACAAGACTGAACAGAGAAAACATACCGCATGTCACTGAGACTAAGAGAAGGTATGTGGTCAATGGGAAAAAAACAGAGCTCAGGGTATTTCAAGTTTAGAGACTAAACTGTGCCAGGAAGGGTTTTTCTTAGCATAATCAGCAACGTGATGGGTTTCTGAGAAAGATAGGGTTATATTTCTTTAACCATTACTCTAAAATACTGTTTTATAAATTAATATTTGGCTACTAATGCTCACTGTTTCTAAAGTGTTTTATTTCTGAAAAATAAAAGCATAGGTCTCTTCAAATACAGCAATATAAAGGGCTTTTAGTATAGATGTTAGCTTAGCTACCTAATAACAATAAAATTGCAGGTTCTGATTTCTTTTGAAACAGGATTCAGGTTTCAAAGAGACTGAACATATAAAATAAAAGTACTGACACAAGAACTTATGTGTTCTAATTCACAAATGATATCAATGAATAGGTTATTTACCATCGAGGGCTTATTGTGTGTTTATGGGCCATACTGAAGAAGAGTTGACATACAATATTAGGTTCAGCTATACAACATAGTGATTCAACACTGATGAACACTAGGAAATAATCACCATGGTAAGTCTAGTTACCATCCGTCACCATACAAAGTTATTACAATATTATTGACTACATCCCCATATCTTGTTTTATAGCTAGAAGTTTGTACCTCTTAATTCTTGTCACCTTTTTTGCCCATCCCTCCCACCTCCACCTCTCTGGCAACCACAGCTTGTTCTCTGTATTCATAAGTCTGTTTAGATTTTGTTTGTTCATTTGTTTTGCTTTTAAAATTTTCTACATAGAAGTGAAATAATGCAGTATTTGCCTTTCTCTAACTTATTTCACTTAAGAGCTCCTAGATCCATCCACGTTGTCACAAATGGCAGATTTCACTTCTTTTTAATGGCCGAGTAATATTCCATCACTCAGACTCCACAGCTTCGTTATCCATTCATCTATCGATAGACTTAGGCTGCTTCCATATCTTGGTTATTTTAAATAGTGCTGTTATAAATGTAGGGCTCCATACATACTGTATCCCTTTGAATTAGTTTTTGTATTCTTTGGGTAAATACACCATAGTGCAACTGCTGGATCACAGAGTAGTTCTATTTTTAACTTCTTGAGAAAACTCCATACTGTTTCCCCTAGTGGCCGCACCAGTTTGCAAGAGGCTTTTCTCCACATCCTTGCCAACGCCTATTGTTTCCTGTGTCACTGATTTTAGCCATTCTGATAGGTGTTAGGGGATATCTCATTCTAGTTTTGGTTTGCATTTCCCTAGTGATAAGTGATGTTGAACATCTTTCCATGGGTATGTTGGACATCTGTGTGTCATCTCTGGAGAAATGCCTGTGCATGTTTCCTGCCCAATTTTAATTGGATTATTTGGTTTCTTGGGTGTTGATTTATATAAGTTCTTTATATATTTTGAATACTAACCTTATATCAGATAGGTCATTTGCAGATATCTTCTCCTATTCAGTATTTCCTTCATTGTGCAGAAGCTTCCTTTTTTGATGTAGACTCAAGAGTTTATTTTTGCTTTTTTATCCTTGCCTAAAAGGAACCTATCTAGAAAAAAGTTGCTATGGCCAATATCAGAGAAATTACTGCTTGTGCTCTCTTTTAGGATTTTTATGGTTTCAGGTCTCACATTTAGGTATTGAATTCACTTTGAATTTATTTTTGTGTATGGTGTAAGGAAGTGGTCTAGTTTTCCCAACATCACTTGTTGCAGAGACATTTTCCCATTGGATATTCTTTCCTGCTTTCTCAAAGATTAATTGACCATATAACTGTGGATTTATTTCTGGATTTTCTATTCTGTGCCATTCATCTGTGTGTCTTTTTTGTGCTAACAGTGAAATGTTCTGATTACCACAGCTTTGTAATATAACTTGAAGTCTGGAATTGTGATGCCTCCAGTTTTGTTTTTCTTTTTTAAGAATGCTTTGGCTAGGGCACCTGGGTGGCTCAGTGGGTTAAGCCACTGCCTTCGGCTCAGGTCATGATCTCAGGGTCCTGGGATCGAGTCCCGCATCGGGCTCTCTGCTCAGCAGGGAGCCTGCTTCCCTCTCTCTCTGCCTGCTTCTCTGCCTACTTGTGATCTCGGTCTGTCAAATAAATAAATAATAAAAAAATCTAAAAAAAAAAAGAATGCTTTGGCTACAGGGTCTTTTGTAGCTCCAGACAAATTTTAGGATTGTTTGTTCTAGCTCTGTGAAAAATGCTGTTGGTATTTTGATAGGGATTGCATGAAATGTGTACTTTGCTTTGGGCGGTATAGATATTTTAGCAATATTTGTTCTTCCAACCCATAAGCATGGAATGTTTTTCCATTTCTTTGTGTCATCTTTAATTCTTTCCTCAGTGTTTTAACGTTTTCAGAGTACAGATCTTTCACCTCTTTGGTCTGGTTTATTTCTAGATATCTTATTATTTTTGGTGCAATTTTAAATGGGATTGTTTTCTTAATTTCACTTTCTGCTGTTTTGTGATTAGTATATGGAAATGCAACAGATTTCTGCACATTAATTTTGTATCCCATGACTTCACTGAATTCATTTATCGGTTCTAGCAGTTTTTTGGTGGAGTCATTCAGGTTTTCTCTATACAGTATCATATATATCATATCATATCATCTGCAAATAGTGAAAGTTTTACTTCTTTCTTCCCAATTTGGATGTCTTTTATTTCTTTTTGTTGTCAGACTGCTGTGGCTAGGACTTCCAGGACTATGCTGAATAAAAGCGGTGAGAACAGACATCTTTGTCTTATTCCAGACCTTAGGGGAAAGGCTCTGTTTTTCCCCATTTTGGATGATATTAGCTATGGGTTTTTCCATGGGCAGCCTTTATTAGGTTGAGTTAAATCCCCTCTAACTTTGTTGAAGCTTTTATTGTGAATCAGTGTTACACTTTGTCAGATGCTTTTCCAGCATCTACTGAAATGATCATATGATTCTTATCTTTTCTCTTATTGACACGATGGGTTTTCTGTATAAAATATCATGTCATCTGCAAATTGTGATAGTTTTACTTTTTCTTTATCAATCTGGATGCCATTTATTTCTTTTTCTTATCCAACTGCTGTGGCTAGGACTTCCAATACTATAATGAATAAAAGTGGCAAGAATGGGCTTTCTTGTTTTATTCTTGGTCTTAAAAAGCTTTTTAAGTAAGAAGATAGCTGTGGGTTTGTCACATATGGCCTTTATTATGTTGAGGCATGTTCCATCTATACTCATTTTATTGAGTTATCATAAATGAATGCTGGATTTTGTCAAATGCTTTCCCTGTGTCTATTGAGATGATCATGTGATTTTTATCCTTCATTTATTAATGTAGTAATTACTCTGATTTGCAGATATTGAACCATCCTTATATCCCTGGAATAAAACACATGTGATCATGATGTTCAGATTTTTTTCAGTGTATGGTTGAATTTGCTTCATTAATAATTTGTTAATCATTAACAAATTATTAATGAAGAAAATGGAATAATGGATAATGGAAATAAGGCCTAATTTTGACTAAAGAAACTTCCTTAACTTTCTGGACAAGATTGAGAGACTACAACTTACTGTCTAGGCAAATTAATGGTTTTTAAAGGAATATGACTTTTTTGTTTTAACAATTTCTTTACAGCCTACCAGTTCTTAAAATAGTTCCACACCCAAATAAAGGATTAAGAGCAATTTATATCAGTAACAACTACATATGGTGAAAATCATTGTTAGTAAAACTTCATTTTTCTATCAGATATTTATCTTAATTATCACAAGGTCCTTAGAAGAAACTGAAAAATATCGTATAAAGAAAGAAACTGAACCAAAATTAATTACACTAAGACTATGTCAAACTAGTGTTTTCATAAGAAGGAAATAATGGATATGGGGAGATTCTGGCATACAATTTAATCACCCCAATAATGTCTCTATTTGATTTAAATCTCTTTTGCATGATCTGTCCGTATCACTACTTTTCACATAGCCTTTGGGGCTGTATATAGGGAAAGGTATCATTTTAAAAATGTCTCCAAATTTAATTTAGAACTTTGTATATAAGGGAGAAGAAGTATAAGGAAAAAAATATGGTATTTAAAAAAAAAAATAAATCCTTGGATATGTATGTGTCTTTTGTAGACCCAGCCTGAAAGAGGAAAATTAAAAATTTGATGAAAGACTACTATAAAAGTTCAAAATTATACTAAGTGATTACTATAGTTACAGCTCAGTAGGACCATGCTAAATTTATTTAACCGCTGTTAACTATATGACAAAGCAGATGGTGTATTAGTTTCATCATGAGCTCAGTATTATGTTGGGAAACAGAAATAAAATATTGGCCTTATTTTAACTGTGTAACTGGTGTGTATGTTTAATCATTCTGACCCCCAGAAGAAGTCAGATTCTAGAAAACACAATGAAATAAAGCAATATATAATTTGGAGGCAAAAAATGAATTCTTAAGAATTTGAAGGCTGGTAATTATTAGGCTGTTGGATTACCCTTGAACATATATCATATTAAACTTACTCTTTGTTCCTTTTCTTTTTCTTCTTCCATAGTTTGAAATGCAAGGACATGTGCTTCTTTTAAAGATTTATGTCTCTGTTGATGTTGTTCCTCTAATTCTTCAAGCTCTTGTGTAAGTCGTTGTCGTTCTTGTGTAAACTGGGCTTGCAGTTGCTGCAAAGAAGTCTGAGACTGGGAAAGCTGCATCTCCAGATTCTGTTTCAGCAAGGAAATCTATGCCACAGAATGGTACACAATGAAGAATAAGTACAAGGCATATTTCACAAATTGCCAGTCTAAGGGAAAAAAGCATGTCAACAATATTAACTACGGTAAAATAATTGTCTTAAATAAGTATCCACTTAAAAAGTTTTAAAATATTTCATAGATACTTAATATTTAGGTATCAGCACTTTAAAATCTTTTTTTAGTAATTATCCTAAAAAATAGACTGTTTTAGTGGTATTAAGTTTGTGGACTCTAAAGAACACTGTAGCCCATGTTTAGGAATACACCTATTTGTTACAATGAACACCTATGTTACATTGCAATAAAAATTTATAATATGAAATAAAAATGGGACAACCAAGGTTAATGTGTTTATTAGGTTATGGTTACCTCAAGGAGTTAGTATAAAAAGCTACACTGCTTATTTGTGAGGTGGTAAAGTTGAGTAGTTAAGAATGTGGGCTCTGAGTTAAAATCCTAGCTCTGCCACTTGCTCTATTAATACTTCACAAGGCTGTGTGAGTTGAAGAGTGTTACTACACATAGTTCACTTAGAACAGTCCCTGACATGTAGTAAATGCTCAACAAATATTAACTAAGATTATTTGGGAATTTAAAAATTACTCTTTAACAGATTTATCCTTTATAACTTGGAATACTTATGTAAACAAAAAGGATATTCACTTTTGAATTTTGATTTAATTCAAAGGATTTGCAAACCTTCAAGCTTTTTTAAAAACCACAAACATCCCCAAATCCTCTATTTATAGACTCGCAATGACAGGTACTTTTCTTTAACTGAGGAAAACTTATCTGTTACTCCTTTTGTACACAGACATCACCCTTAATATGTCTGCATATTATGGGAATATGCAGAATAAAAATATGAAATACTTGTATATGTGTGTGTGTGTGTGCATATATATATTTTTTTTTCATGTATACATTTGATATAACAATTTAATTTTATCTATTTCTCTTCTCATAAACAGGAAATTGTAACTTGGAATTAGATTACTCAACCATATTCTAATAGAAGTCTGAAGCTAAGGAAAACATAGGAGAAGCAGATAAAAGTTGTCAAATGTGTTCCAGTCAGTAATTTAAGATATGTGTTTATACACAAGTAAAACAGTTTCTATGGCCAAGAAGGCTAAGGGAAAAAGGATACTATAAAGTGAGTATATGTAAATGGGAAAAGATTTTTTGATTGATGGAAGGCAGATATAGGATGCTTCAGATGTTTCACAAAGGAGAAAGGATCTGGGTAAGAAAAAGGGGGAGAATCACCACAGAAGCAAAAAAAACAAGAAGGAAAAATAAGGACAATATTACAGCAACAATTAAGGCCATATCTGTACAGCTGGAAGACTAAGACAAATTATACTATGTGACTTACCATTTTATGCAAAGAAAATCAGAATGAAATGAATATTAAGAACAACCCAGAAAGAAAAAATAAATCATAAAAGGGTAAAGAGCAACAAAAATGTGTGTTTGTGAACACTAATGTGTAATTGGTAGAGTCATTTTCTTCCCAGCTAGCTGGTTCTTGAAATAGAAAAGGCACCTGCTTACCCTCCTCTCTTCCCAAGTTCAATCCTTGTCACAGACCCAGCATGGGGACCCATGTGACTGCCTTGTCTGTGGTGAAAACTTTTAAAAAACATATGGGAACATTAGGAAAAGACTATGTTACATGTAGAATAATGATTGATATTGTCAAAGCTACTAATTGTCCCCTGGCTAAGGGACTCAAATCCAGCCAGTGAACAAACTGCTCATGAAGCGGTCTATCCTGACACGCATTTGCATCGACTCAAAGGGAAGGGGCATGTTTCTTCAATTTGCACATAGTGCTACATGCACTAGTAGTAGCCCTGGGTCCAGTACTCCAGTTAAGTGTGCACTGAGGGATAAGACAGTCAGTTCATAGCAGTGTATCTGATTTTCTGCAATACCCACTTCAAAAATTCACTGTATTTGTGTAATTTGAGGAAAGGCAGAGGATCATAGGGGAAGAGAGGAAAAATGAAACAAGAAGAAACCAAAGAGGGAGATAAACCACAGAGGACTCATAATCTCAGGAAACAAACTGAGGGTTGCTGGAGTAAAAGGGGGTGGGAGAGATGGGGTGGGTGGGTGATGGACACCGGGGAGGGTATGTGCTATGGGGAGTGCTGTGAACTGTGTAAGACTGATGACTCACAGACCTGTACCCCAGAAACAAATAATATGTGTTAATAATAATAATAATAAATAGCTCTTACATGTTAATCTGACTACAAGTGACTTACACTTGAACTATTTAAGGATGAAACTTATGAAGAAATACAACATTTAAAATGAGGTACCATAGTCGTATAGTTATATATTTAAAATCAAAGCACACTTTCAAACCTCTCTAGCTTAAATAAAATACACTTAAATATTTTACTTAATATTTTATACTTAATATACTTTACCGTGAAAGAATTCCAAAGTATATTTTTCATTTTAGGATATAAGATTAATCTTTGCAACTATGCTGGATAAAACACACGCAAAAAGACATTATCATGCAATGTAGTGTTCAAATATACTTAGTTTAGATATTCTGTATTCTTAACTTTAAAAGCACACCAAAATAATATTAAGGCTATCTAAAATCTCTGGATTCATGCTCAAGACCATTACATGAATTATAAGCAGACAGCCTTTATCATGCAATACAGCATCAAAACTTCTTTGTTCATTTTATAAATAAATTAGTAGCACTGCATTAAATTGTCAGCCTTTAGTCAACATGAAAATTACATGGCACTTTAAAACAGAAATAATGAGCGAAGCAATGTAAAATGAACTAATGGTTTATAGCTATAATTTAAGCAGCTGAATTTAGTATATTTTATGGTAATGCATAATAATATACAACTTCATTAATTCAAAATAAAAGAGAACAAAAATAGACTATGTGTCAAAGAGTTTGGGCAATCTTGGTCAGTACTTTTATTACAAAATTATAGAAAGGGATTTGTTGACTAAATGAAAATGGTTGTTCAAATTATATGTTCAAAGTATGTAGTACATGTATTAGTTTCTATACATTTATTCTAATTTTAAATGTTAATGCTTTTTATTTTGTTGGTTTTAAATAAACCAGAAGAATCCTTATTTCAAAAAAGAATTTTAGTCCTCTTAAAAATTCTTACCACAGGTGTTTAATATAAATTTTATAACATATTCTACTGATTGACAGATATGAGGTACTTTGTAAATAATTTTAAAGGCCAAAAGTAATTGCCACTCTGATCTCTACCATTTAAAACATTGATGTCTTTTTGAAAATAGTGTTATAAAATTTTCAAAAAGATGAAAATTAAAATTAAAAACATATGGATACATTTTTGTAGAGAAAGGAAAGCTTTACCTATTTCCTACAGTCAGTTTCACAAGGATTCTGTCCCTTCACAGTGGTGCATGAAAAAACACCCTCAAAATAGACAATCAAATCTGAGTTACTGGATCTGATAGGATGTCAACATGGGACATGGAATTATGTTAAGCCAAAATATTTATCATTTTTGACAAGAAAGGTCAACACAAATTCTTAGAAAGTCTAACCATATGATATTCAGTTCAACACTTTCAAATATATAAGGCAACATTAAAAACCACTAACAGAGGCTTGGAGGACAGTAAAGATAATTTATTACTATGTCAACAACTTAGATAAATGTTCACGTAAAATGTTTGAAGGTCCCTGAATATTTTAATTCCTTTCCCCCCTTTTGAACCACTAATTTGCTATTTTTAAAGAGTCTAGCTAAGAAAATAAATTTAAGTGAGGATAATTATGACCATTCTGAGAAAATTCTAAATTGTTCATAATTTCTTGGTATTTTTCTAAGAAAACCTATGAAGTGAGTTTATCAATTAAGAACCACAACAATGCCTACTTAATGTCCTTAAGCTATTTTGGTAATATGTTCCCACTCACCCCTTCAGTCTTAGTTGAAAAAAATTAGAAAGCTTTTATAAAGGACAAAGGTATCCATAACCACTTGTTTTTTAGAACAAGACAGTCTGTAACCGAAGACTTGCATGGAAGGCTGGGAAAGAATGTGTGGAAGGGGTGGGGAGATGCTCACCCTGCTCAACAACACTGACAAGATGGTATTTTGTTTGGGTGATGACAGAGTAGAAGAACTGATCCTCAGTGACTATGTTACAAAAGGAAATTAATTAATGGGGATTTCATTGTGTCACCAACCCCTTTTACTTTTTTTGTAAGAGATGAATCAAGGTGTTCCCATTCTAGTTACTAACATTTAACTTCAATTTAAGGTTGTTTTTTCATTTATAACTACTCATTTATAACTATTTAAGAAAATGTAACTATGTTGTCACAAGTATCCTGAAATACAGTTAATTCTGATAATAACCTTATTTAGATTCTTACTCCTACTCCAATTAATACATATGGTTTATATACAGTGGTTCTGGTTTAATATAGTGATCATGCCCAAATTGTTACTATATGTGAATTTCTTTTTTTAAATATGTGAATTTCTAAATGTAGCCTTCTTTCACCAACATTGAAATATCTTTGTTGTTTATTTTTAAATATATTTTTAAATGGTGTTAAATGTATTCATGTATTTATTTTTTAAAGATTTTATTTTTAAGTAATCTCTCCACCCAATGTGGGCCTTGAACTCACAACCTCAAGATCAAGAATCCCATGCCCCACCGATGGAGCCAGCCAGGTACCCCTTTGTTCATGTATTTCTAATTATTTTTTACACAGAAAACAAGGTTTAATATTAAAAGTAGATAAAATGTTTTCTTGTATAGTAGAAAGAATTTAGAAAGGTATGACAAAATAGTTTCACTCTAGAAGTATCAAAATTTCACAGAACATCTCCCAACTCAAGCTTTGATTCTCCTAAGACAGGAGTTGGCAAACTGTAGTCTGTTTTTGTAAATAAAGTGCTACTGGAACATGGCCACCCAGACTCACTTGCATATTGTCTATGGCCACTTTCATCCTACAACAGCAGAGTCAGCAGCTGCCAGAGAAACTATATGGCCCACACCGCCAAAAGTAAGTACCATCTGGCCCTTTACAGAAAATGTTTGCTGACCTCTGCCCTTGGATATCAAGAAAAATATTCAAGGATGTTCAGCTCTGTTATTTTTAAAGAACAACTTTGGGTATGGTAAAAATAAATCTCATTTTTTCTCTTCATATCACATATGGAAAATTTTAAATACGTGTTTACATTGGAATATTACTTTGAAGCTCAATTTCTACATATTTAAGAATAGCTTTGTCAATTCATAGAAAAGGGATTTGCTTCATTTCACTTAAATCTCTTAATAATTACAACATCAAAATGTAAATTATGTTGGGAAATCACATGAACCTTCTCAACTAACACCCGTTTGATACTACTTTCTTAAAAAATAGTTCAACAAAAGAAAAGCAAACATACATTTATTTGCATTGTTACAACAGTCAACTAGTTTATAGTTTTCAAAAATATTTTTAAGGTAAACATTTAAATAATGAATTTTTATTCATGAGAGGTAAAATCTTGCTTGGCTCTATAATAAAAATATATTCATTAATACAATGTGGTAGATGTATGCACATACACAAACGAATGGCTGAAAGCTTTTGTAACCCATATACAAAACATGACTTACTGAATGCAGAAGTGTATTTTTTATATCGTAAGTTAAAGCTTTAAAGCAGTGATGATATTTATGCAAAATCAAAAGTGCAACATGCCCTTGTGTACAAATTGTAAGTGCCGCTCACTTACATTGTTGATAGATTTATGCAAAGCTTCACCCAGAGAGTGCCGCTAGGAAGAAAAAAAATCAAAGGAATAAAGGGAAACATTCAGAAATCAATTAAGTGAAAGAAAGAGGGATATAAAAGGGAGAGTAAAACACAGGACATTATTTATAATATGCTCAAGAAAAAATAAATTGAAAACAGTTCTGAGAAAGGAATTAGACAAAAAAAAAATAAGACACACAATCTAAATTATCTGTAGTCCCTTAAAACAGTAACTGATGTTTGTGGGATGGCAGACTTACCTATGCAAAATACTGAAGACCAGTGCATATAAATCAGAGTTCAGTTGAAAAGATAATGGTTATTGAAGGATCTAGAAGAAATATTACTGTTCTAAGTTGCTCCCAGAAATCTAAAGCTTTATCCTCAGTACTGGTATAGTATGCTCATGATAGATTTCTCAAGAGAAATGAGCAGATGAGAACTCAAACACTAACTTGATTGTCTGCATAATTTGGAGGCCAAAAATATTTAACCATTAAAAATATATGAATATTTAATAATACTCTGATTTTATACTTGGGGAAAGAAAGAAGAGATGCCTCTATAACCCTATTTTCTAGGATATATTTGGCAAAATTATTTATATTCTGGGTTTATTTTTCAGAAGTTCATTGCAATTTTGAGTGATATAAAACAACTGGAAAAACCCACACCCTCTCTTTCCCCAAATACGGGGGAAAATGTGATTTCACTTTTAATTGCCTCATTTTTTTTTTTTGCTTCCCAAAAATAGAAAATAGTATTTTAAAGCTATATTAGTAATTTAAGTAGAAAAGTTCCTGTGAAATAGTTTTTGCTTTGGACATTAATCAAACTTTCAGACAGAAAATAATCCCTTTTTTCATAATGTGATTATTCCTTGGTGTATTAGAAACTAAAACTTGTTATCTGGTAAATAATTTTTTACTAATAATTTAGACTAATATAAGATGTAACTTAGGATATAGTATACTAGAGTTATAAAAATAATTTGAGAGAAAAGATTAATTTCTACCTGGTTATTCTATAAGTGCTCAATTTAAAGTTTCCCATATATACTACATAAAATTATGTAATGCATAATGTACATTTTATATATACATACTTACACATAAACTTTTTCTTTTATATATATTAGTTGTATTAATTCTATTTACTTTCTCATAATTAATATTCTTTATATACTAATAAAACACTTCTCCAGACTTCGCAAAATGTATGAAAACCTAAGGGATTTTTAGTTGTGTTTTTTTGTTTTTGTTTTACCTCTCTGTATTTCTCAGAACTGATGTCCTTGTACTAGAAGTTAATTTAAAATGTATGGCATTTACTTATGAAGCCGATTTTATTTTTCACTCTTTAGGTAAGGTATCATCAGACAAAAATATGTGTGTTACTTAGGATTCCTGAACTAACTGATAAAATGAGGCTAATATGACAGATCATAAAGTGGCATGCCAGGTCTTCCCTTAGGAATTCTTGAACTTAGATTTAAAACAACAGAAGTATATTAAAACACTTGGAATCTAAACTCGCAGGGGCACTGCCTCCATTAACTCACTATTACAAGCTATGGAAATAGCTAAACCAAAAGGAACGGTCCTTGAGTGGTGACCTGGCGTGACTCACATCACAGACCTGGCTGTGTTAGTGGGGAAATGCACTAGCACTATGGAGTCATGACCCTTATTGGTTAATATATAAATGAAGTAAGATTTTTTTCATTTAGGAAGATCTTTATTGGAGTACTACTAAATTGCAGGAAATATCTTAAGTAGATACAGAGTGATATAGAGAGTTGAATAAGACAATAAAACAAATATACAAAAAACAATTAAAAAAATAAAGAAATATTGATAAAAACTATGATGGAAAAAAGATTGCTTTGATAGAAAAATGACTAGAAGTGATACTGGGTTAATCATAAGAAGACGTCTGTTGGAAGAAGTGACATTTCAACTTGGAATCAATGAAAAAGCCAGCCACGAAATGTGATGATGACGGTAAAGTGTAACCAGGCAAAAGGATTCGTGAGCACAAAGACCTTGAGGTAGAAGTGAGCTGGGAGTGAGGGGATGTACACGTGTGTGTGTGTGTGTGTGTGTGTGTGTGTTGGGGGGGGAAGGTTTGTGAGGATGACATGAGATGGGTGATTTTTGCAGAGGCCAGATGGCTTATGGTCTTATAGGTCCATGAAAACAAAAAGCCTTAATTCAATGAAGTACCTTGAGAGCATTTTAAGGAGGGGAATGGCAAGATCTGATTAGTCATAAAAGATTACTTTGAGTGCTATGAAGAAAAGTGAAGGAAGACTATGAAAATGGTGGCTTGGCCTACTGTTTACTACGGGCGATGGAAGCAGATGAAGCTGGGGTGTTTTGGAGGCGGAATAAACAGGATTGAAGGGTTACATGAGAGAGAAAGGAAAGAGAGAAATCAAGGATGATTCTTCAGTTTTTGTTTTGGTAAAACAAGCAGTGCCAAGAAGTGAAGATGATGGGTTGGGGGATGGTGACTAGGAATCAGTATTTGAGTCAGACATGTGGAATTTGAGATGCCTATTAACCCGCCATGTGATTCTGAGTTAGGTGAAGCTATCAAGGCTAGAGATTTAACTGGAAGTCACTAACATTTGGATGGTATATATGCCACAACTCTAGATGGGATCCCCTAAGTTGCAAGAATACTTGCTGAACTAAAAATCTGTATGCAAAAATATTATTTGGCAAGCAGTCTATATGAGCAAGATCCATGTTAGTAAAAACCGATGCCCTATATAATAGTCAATTTGTTTCAAAACATCTTAAGCTTGTCAGTTTCCGAGATGAGTGAAAAGGGCCTCAGCACATCTTCTTCAACTGACAGCGCTCAGATACTTCAACACAGAAGCCTTACTGAATTTGTTTCAGGACTTTTCTTGAAGGATGAATATAATCAGACTTTCACATAAGTGAGAAAGCTAACTAAAAAAGTTGCTGCACTTAATTAGAAATTTAGAGCTTTGTTTGGAAGAAACTATGCTCTTAGGAGTCATCTCACTGTTCTAAACTTGAGTTTATTCATTTAGAAAATAGCACAAGGTTTTACATGCTTGCAATTTGTAAATACATCAGTATATACATATTGAAATCCATTGAATTACCAGCTTTTGGAGAACAAAGACTATGTCTTATTCAGAGTTTGTATCCAAAGTGCCTAATGGTATGTAGCAAAAAGTAAATAGGTCAATAAAGGCTTATTTCAAGACTACATGAATGATACGGATTTTTACATAGTTTTTGCTGCTCTCTATCTTACTTTTCCTCTCCCCCATAGTAACAGAAGCAGCAAAGAGAAAAGTTCAGTTAAAAAGAAAAAAAGTTATTTAGAAAAAACACATACATCGGTATCATGTAGAAATTTTGTAGACAAGGCCAATAGATTCTAAGACTTAGAAATGTATCCTCAGAGAAATGAACTAATGAGTATACCAAATATACTAAATATTTGTCCAGAAAATATTAATCTGAACAAAGATTGCCTCATTGAATGGCACCTAACTTGTCCCAGTATAGTCTATTCTCCATACTGTAACCAGAGTTCTAAAATTGTAACATTTGGATATTTCACACTACTGATTAAAAGCTTTCAATAGCTCCTCACTGCTCTGTAGACCAAGTCCCAGCAAAACCCCAAGTGATCCAATCTGCCTACCTCCCCAACCTCCTGGCTCTCTGCTCTCTAAGCAAAGGTATTTGGGGGCTGCCTGAAGGCCTTGCACATATGTCCCCTTCTGCTCAGAATGCTATCTCCTTCTCTTCTTGGCCTGACTCCTGCTTCTCTTTCAGGTCCTAGGTAAAGGATCCCTCAGTCAAAGAAACCTACCCCAAGTCCCCATACTGTGTTAGGTCCCCAGGGTACACACGCTGTGTACCACAGTTGTAATGAGTTAATGTGTCAAACTATTATTTCTATTTGCCTTCCTTTCTAGATTATAAGCAATGAAAAGGCAGAGATCATTGTGACTCCATTATAGGTTTAGCACACTACATGTCAAATCGGAAGCACTAAATTTTTGACAAATGTCAAATGCCATCAAATGTCAACAGAATAAAATTCTCATTACTAACACAAGAAATGTCATTTATCAAATTTTTAATTTCCTTGAAATAATATTACACTGATCTTATACTGCAATTAAGGTAAAATATGTTAAAGCTTAATAAAATGTTCTAAAATTCAATATTTAATATATAATGGTAATTTTTAAAAAGATTTTATTTATTTGAAAGAGACAGACACATCAAGAGAGGAGTGGGAATGAGAGAGGGAGAAGCAGGCTTCCCACTGAGCAGGGAGCCCGATGTGGGGCTCGATCCCAGTACCTTGGGATCATGACCTGAGCTAACGGCAACCGCTTAATGACTGAGCCACCCAGGCACCCCTATAATATGGTAATTTCTTAAAGCAAATTATGTAGTCTTTTTAAAATATTAATTACAAGGTTTCCTAATATCTACAGAAAAGTAACCAACAAACCTAAGTTTTAGAAGTGAAAATCACAATTTAAATAATTCTTCTAAAGACAAAAAAGTTCATGAATAATTGTTCAATATTTAAACTAAAGTAGTAGTAACAGGCATATAATAAATGAAATTAAGGTGAAGACAAACTAATATGTTAGATAATTCTTAATTCTTTTCTCAGAGATTTTTTAAAATAACTTTATAATCATATACCCAGTGAACCCTTTCAGATCCCCAATGCTTTTTTTTAGTATTTTGTCATTTGAAATTAGGAATATGCTAAGTTGATTTGTTACTACAATGCTATCTAAATGTTTGTAGGTATTTTTCAGGTGTGTTCTGGGTCTTACTACCTCTGAAGGCACAAACTATTACCTACAGTATTTTGCAGAATAGATATATACTTAGTACACATTAATAATTCCCCAGTATTTTAAGCATCTCTTTTTAAATCCATTGTAGATATCACTGTTGTATCTCTTCACTCTCTTCTCCTGAAGGTACCAATTTAAGAACTGGATAAACTTATTCTAAAAAAGGAAAATTTAAATTTTAAATAAATTTAAATAAATTTAGAAAACAATTTAGTGCTGTTAATCTTGGGGGGAAATCTCAAGAGCAGGAACACTAGCAATATTAAATCTGATAAAAGAAGATAAAATACAGTTAAAGTAAAATAATATCATTAAATTTTTTTGACTGAAGATAATTTAAAAACAAGTATCCATATTTACTGAGGAAACTACTGCATATTAACTTTGAATCCAAGAACTAAAGTATGAAGAATAATGGATGTTGGATGGTTTTTAGCAGACTTTAATCCCATTCCACACTTTCTGGGGTCCTATCTGCAATTCCCACTCTCTGTTCTAGCTGCTTTCTCTCTTTCTCCGTATATTATCTTCCCTCAGTCTTTCTGCTTTTTCTTTGACTTCTCTTTTTCTTACTCCAGTCATCTCTTTTCCCAGGGCTGAGGCTGGATCTCTGATGTTTGTTCTAGATAGTTTCCTACTCTCCTAATTTCTACAGAGATGATTCAGAACTGGAGGTCAGCTTCATTGATCTCCAGTCACTGCTCAGGACTCTGTCAACATCTTTAAATTAGCTGGGAAGAGCTGATTATTTCAGCTCACTTTCTAATCCCTTTACCTCTGAATGCATCTATTCTTCCATTAAAAAGTATTATTGTTATTCTTTTAAAACAAACATAAAAACTGATGTACATATCATCTTCTTTCAGTAGGCACAAATGCAATTTCTAAAGAGAATTCCTTCCTTCCTAACATCAAACTTAATTTAAGAGTTAAGAGATGGAGGTAGCAGAATGAGCAATGAACCAAATTTATTCCAAATTTTTGTGACCTAAATAGTGTAGGCCAGTGTTATTGAATAGAATTGTAATTGAGAGCCACGTGTGTAATCTAAAAAGTTTTTAGTAGCCATATGTTTTTAAAAGTTGATTTTTAGTCATATATTTTACCCAATATATCCAAAACATTATCATCTCAACATATAATTATAGCTTATAAATATATTAGTGAGACATTCCATCTATGTTTCGTACTAAGTATTTGAAACCCAGCAGACATCTCAATTTGGATGAATCTCATTTCAAGTGCTCAATCATTGTATGTGCCTAGTAGCTATCACCTTGGACAGCACTGGTCTAGAAATCAGAACACAGTCTGTAACAGCCTGAAGAGGCTGGCTTCTCAGCTGCTCTTGACCAACAGCATTTATTTTAATCTCTATTGCTTACTCATGTCATTGCCCTTTCCAACTGAGAATGAAAAATTCTAAAATCTCCTGTGATGAAGAATCAGTATGTCTAAAATCAAACTTACCATCTCACCACCCCACTTGCCCCCAGTTAAGTAGTTCATGACCTCCCTGTCTCAGATAATGCTCTTCTTTTGATTATTTTGGCTTTAAATCCTGAGTTAACTTTAACTTTTCTTTCTCCTTTAGCAAAGTATTCCATCAAATCCCGTAATTTGTTCCTTTATAGTTTCTCTTGTAGTTTCAGTGAAATAAACTTAATTCAGGTCCTAAATGGGTAGAATTATTTGTACTTCATGTAATTGACAACTTTGTCTTCAGTCACTATGCCTCAGTTTTCATACATTCCATTCAACAACTATTGAGTGCTCACTATACGGTAGGCAGTTTAAGCAGCTGGGTATGCAACTGTGAACAGTACAGACAGAGATCCATCTTTCACGGAACTAGATTCTAATAGGGAAAAGAATCAGAATGAGGCTATGTAGAAATACATGTTTTGAAGAAACACAAAGCAGAATAAGAGGACACAGAGTGATGGAGGGTGCTATTTTATAGAAGGAGGCTAGGGAAGATATTTTGAAGAGTTAGGATTGAGCAGAGAATTGAACAAAGTAAATGAACAAGCCATGAAGATCTGGGGAAAGTGGATTCCATGTGGAGGGACTGGCAGGTGCAAAGGCCCTGCGATAGATTAAGTTTGGGGGTGTGTGTGTGTGTGTGTGTGTGTGTGTGTGTGTGTATGCCAGGAACTCCAAGTCTTCCAGTAGGATTACACAAAAGGAAGGGAAGAAGTGACAGGAGATGATGTTGGCAGGGGACAAATCATAAGGCTACTACAGGCCACAGTAAAATTGTGGATTATAACCTAAATGTAAAAGGTTTGAAGCAGGAGAGTAACATGATCCAACTTAATATTTTAAGGGCATCACTCTGGCTGGTTGAGAAACAATATGAAGGTGGGCAAGAGAAGAAGCAGGATGACCAAATACAAGTTCTATCTGCAGCGTGGGCGAGAACTGCAAGTAGCTTGAATAGGGTAATAGTGGAGGAAGTGCTGGAAATGGGCAGATCCTGGGTGTACTTTGAAGACAGAGCAGCAGGAAGTGCTGATGGACCAGCTGCACGTTGTGACAGAGAGGAGTCAGAGAAGGCTGAGCAGTAGACAGAGGGCAGTGTCTAGGAGGAGCAGTCTAGCTTAGGTTGAGGGAAGATGGTTGGGTGCATGATGTATATTCAAGAGTTCTGTTCAGACATTTTGGATTATCTAATTGAGATGTCTCCATTTCAACCTCACTTCAATATCACAGCCATATTAAGCTGTGATAAAATAAAATAAAATAAAATAAAATAAAAATTTCAACGTGTTGAAAAGTCTCCTATTCATAACCTTACTGAGTGAACTCTCAACTCCTATGATTAGAATCAAAAAATTTTCACAATGACCTATCTCCCCAACTGCCCCACCTCATTTTTCTATATTCCTCATAATGCCTAGATTATGAGTATATTCAATAAATGTCAAATGAATGAGAACATTTATGTTCATCCTTTACACCCTATTTGAAAGTCACACTGAAGCTGACCTCTTTAATAAAATTTTTCCCAATCACATTGACTATGTCACTCTTTCTCTACTCTATACTCCCACCCAGTGGTATGTTGGTAAAGCCCTGTTGTGCAACAAGTACTGATACTGTGGTGTAAATACTCCCACCATCATGACTTCTAGCCACCAACATGTCCCAGAATATGGAGCTGAGAAAGCCTGCATACAATCAGGGCTATGTGAGCTGGCAGGAGCCAGAGCCAGCACTTCACTGCTCCTAGAATACAAACTGTCCAGACCATTTATGGTCACTCACTGCAGAGTGATTTTTACTGCAGGTAAAATCCTATCAGATTGCAGATAATGTGGAGGTTAAAAACTGTGTTACATACATACACAGTGGCTATAACCAGCTAAATAACCTTTGGGGCCTCAAAGTTCAAAATGAGGAGTCAGACCCAAACTACAGAGTCCCACAGTTCTACATGTGAATGTTGTATGTCTCCCAAATTGTTCAGTCCACTGCTCTGAATGTGGGAATTAGAATATTAAGTCATCAGACCAGACCCAAAATAAAATTTGCCTTGAAAAAGGTGAAATAAAGGAATATATGATATTTTAGGATCATAAACAGAAAATATGATCACAGAGCACTCTGTATACTTGCTTTTCTCTAGACAGAGTTGAAGAGTAAAAATGTAGTTCTTTTGTTCTAAAGGAATTCAAAGATACACTGGTTAGCCCAGGAAGTGTACCTAGTTTTGGACTAAGGGGTAGTCATTGGACAGAAAAAAAGAACACAAACATTAAAAAAAAACTAAAAATATGAAGTTAGACTCTGATCAGAGCACAGAATAAAAATAATAGCATTGGGAAATTTTGATAAAATAAAGAACATCTGATTGAAGAAAAATGAAACTCTTGTGCCTTTCTTTGCCCACTTCTTGATAGGTAAGTTTAAATCAAATTTAACTCTCAAGAGATCAAGGTTACATGAAAGATAAATTATTTCTTCTTTGCTCTAAGCAGAATGAAATACAAGTAAACCAAAGCACAAAAATGGACATGTTCAGTTTACTCAGAAATAGTTAAAATCTGTGAAAACACAGATCCTCTGATACTTTTCACAATACAGGTTTCTGCCTAAAGCCTGGCTGTTCCAATTTTGTTCTCCACTCTTACTCCTTAAATGTCCCAAAGTCCAAGGTAGATCTGTTTTCTCTAAGAGCAGAGGAGTGCTGGCAGTACTAGGAACAATGAGAGGAGTGAGGCCAGTAGTAGCAGTAAATAGAATGAGATGGTTGTAGGGCATGGAGCTGGGGGTAGACAGCATGAGGACCAGGATTCAGGAGTCAGGCAAGTGGAAAGTAGGAGAGTAGGTACAGCACCCCGGCTCTAGGAATCCATCCACAATAATCAAGAAAACAAGACCCAAAGGGCCAAGAAGGATGGAGGGGTTTTTGTCCATAACAATGTTCCATTAAAAAGACTGCTAGTCCTGCTGGAAGTTTCTGTCCTCTGACATACTTGGAAAGAGTGCAACTTTGATCACATAATACCCACTTTCACTTCAGTGTGGAATCATTTGTTCAACTGGTTTCCTAACTTTCTTCAGGTACAGAAGATCCTGAGGTGTTTATCTACGGGAATGTGTAAGTCTCCTGGGTTTTCGAAGTGGGGAGAGGGGACGATATTGTCATTTTGGAAATGGGACTGATGGCATAGAGCAGAACAGAACAGCTTCATCTTTGGAGACAATTCCTGGTTATACTTATATGTACGGTTAATCTGCTTTGAAAACTGATCAAAAAGTATTTCTGTAAAGTTGGCAAAATTGGAACTATTATGTAATAAATTACTTTATGACACAGAACTAAAATAATAAGCAAAACATTATGTTCTCTCAGGAATAATCAATGCAGAATAGATACTGGAAAAAAAAAGAAAAAATATCAGAGAAGCATGGATGAAATCTGACAATTTATTATAAGAGAGATTACATGAGTAATGAACTAATTTAATAGAAAATAAGTGGGAGAATTTGTAGGTCCTCTTTAGAGTGCCAAGTTCAGCCAAAAAATGTCTATGTCAATACTTTGTGATTAAAAAACAAGGCAGACTTTCAGGGGTGTTTTTCATCTTTATCATAAAAGTGAACTAATCTTTTTAAGTACAGAACATCATAGTAGAGTAGGACCTCTCTACGCAAGAAAATATGTCCTTCTAGGTCTCTAAATAGGAATGTAAAATAAGTATACAGAAGGTAACCAATAATTAATGCGAATCTGGTGCCCAACTTCTAGTGAGAGTTGTTTTCTTTTTACTTTTGTCTGAATTTCAAAGGTTTCAAAAATTCATGTATATATACTTCCTTTTCAGGGTAACATTAACTATTATAAAAGGCCAGACACAAATCGGCAGGCCCCAAGTACTTTTGAAAGATACTGCATATATGTACCCTCTGTAATAAGTTATCTTACAGAAAGCCTATCCTGTTTATTTTGAAATTCATCATGATCACAAATAGAAAGATAATAGTAGATTTCTCACACTAAATTACAGAGCTGCTTCTTGTCCAAGTTCTGCACTTGCTTATCAACTAGTGACTCATGCAGTCAGTCTTATTTAATAACGGGCTTTGCAGAAAAGTGCTAAGAACTCAAAATTTAGAAGTTGTGTAAATGACTGAAAATTCTTTTAATTATAGTGAACATGGAAATAAGTGAACCTGACGTCAGAAGACAGATTTAGGATGTAAGACAGACTTAGAAATATCATTACCTTTTGTTTTGATAAACATTTTGAAGTGTAACAGGCAACACCCTTTTGCTGAGAAAGAAGTAAACTGCTCACTTCTAGTATGGCTTTAGACAATCAGGATGCATTTAATAAATTTTACCTTCTGAGGCCCAAGTGATAGCTAATGGCTGAAAAAAGATTTTATACTTTCAAAATATGGGTAACTTTTCTATTTAAAAATCTCTATAATGTGTTCAGTTCAAATATTAAACCAAAAACCTATAAATTTTTCTCAGAATTTAGGACTGCATATGAACATTATTTAGTACAAAGTTTTTGCAAGTTAATGAATATACCTCCTTGATTTTATACATTTTTAAAATTTTAAATTCGCCCTATGAAAAATAACACAATACAGTGAATTAACACACAATGTTTTACAATGTATTCCTGGCTACAGAATGTCAAGGAAAATGAACCTTCAGAATGTTAAGACTATCAATTACCTGGTTTAAGAGATCTTCTACTTTCTTCTGCCATGAATCTCTGGCTGCATTTTTCTCTCGCTCCTTTAACTGCAAAAGTTGAGACATGGCTGACTTTTTATCCTCTTCATGTTGAAGTCTTAACTCTTCACGAAGTTTAGAACACTCCTGTCTAAAATAAAAGGAATGCCTTTATTTTTAAAGAGAATTATTCCTCTCAGTAGCTATCATATAGTTATTCACGGGTTTTTTAAATATTCAATTAATTCTCCTAAAAGGTCAACTCAGAATAAAAGTTGATTATTTTTTAGTCAGGCTTATAGGACTATAAGGTAAGTTGGTAACTTACCTAAAATCATTTGTTCATCAGTTATTAATGGTAGAACAGGTATTAAAACAAATAAATCTTCTGACTTGAGGTTAGTATTTTATAAAGAAAATAAGATCAGAAAAAGTATTGAAGCAGAAAAAGAAAATAACCATTTCTCTGCATCTAATCAGGAAAAAAATTCATTAAAAATGCTGTCACTATGATTCTAATGATAAGACAACACATACCATATAATAGAAAAACATTTTTGCACATCCGTATTGATAAGATTACATTACAGAGTACAAAAAGTACCTAAGGTTTTCAGTCCATTTGATTTCTAAGTCATGGGCCATTCTGTCCACTCTGTGCTTCTCTTCCTCTTTCATAGCAGCAAGTGTTTCTTCATGCTGTTGCCTTTCTTGTTCTAGCTCACCCTGAAGAATAAAAACTTTTCAATGAAAACAAGTCTTCAAAAGCAAAGTCATTGCTGGTTATTTCAAATAAGCAGAATGCTTGCATTATAACTTAAATTCCTATAGCATAATAATTGATAGTGCCATCTACAATGATTACTGGAGATTTTCAGACAATACAGGGCACACATTTTATATTTTAAATGTCCTTTTGCAAGCTATGTTTCAATAAGACTTCTAATTTTACAAATCCTTTTAAATAGTTTAAAGCTAGCATAATTAATAATCTTAACTTTCCATATCATGGTTATCTATTATCTTCATACACACACACACAAATTACATAGATATGTTATTCAAATTCACTCATATTTATATAAATTTTATTTTTTATAAACATATATATTTTCCCCCCCCAGGGGTACAAGTCTGTGAATCTCCAGGTTTACACACTTCACAGCACTCACCATAGCACATACCCTACCCAATGTCCATAACCCCACCCCCCCTCCCAACCCCCCTCCCCCCAGCAACCCTCAGTTTGTTTTGTGAGATTAAGTGTCACTTATGGTTTGTCTCCCTCCCAATCCCAACTTGTTTCATTTACTCTTCTCCTACCCCATTAACCCCCCATGTTGCATCTCCTCTCCCTCATATCAGGGAGATCATATGATAGTTGTCTTTCTCCGCTTGACTTATTTCGCTAAGCATGATACCCTCTAGTTCCATCCACGTTGTCGCAAATGGCAAGATTTCATTTCTTTTGATGGCTGCATAGTATTCCATTGTATATATATACCACATCTTCTTTATCCATTTGTCTGTTGACGGACATCTAGGTTCTTTCCATAGTTTGGCTATTGTAGACATTGCTGCTATAAACATTCGGGTATAAACATTCGGGTGCACATGCCCCTTCGGATCACTACGTTTGTATCTTTAGGGTAAATACCCAGCAGTGCAATTTCTGGGTCATAGGGTAGTTCTATTTTCAACATTTTGAGGAACCTCCATGCTGTTTTCCAGAGTGGTTGCACCAGCTTGCATTCCCACCAACAGTGTAGGAGGGTTCCCCTTTCTCTGCATCCTCGCCAGCATCTGTCATTTCCGGACTTGTTAATTTTAGCCATTCTGACTGGTGTGAGGTGGCATCTCATTGTGGTTTTGATTTGTATTTCCCTGATGCCGAGTGATATGGAGCACTTTTTCATGTGTCTGTTGGCCATCTGGATGTCTTCTTTGCAGAAATGTCTGTTCATGTCTTCTGCCCATTTCTTGATTGGATTATTTGTTCTTTGGGTGTTGAGTTTGCTAAGTTCTTTATAGATTCTGGACACTAGCCCTTTATCTGATATGTCGTTTGCAAATATCTTCTCCCATTCTGTCAGTTGTCTTTTGGTTTTGTTAACTGTTTCCTTTGCTGTGCAAAAGCTTTTGATCTTGATAAAATCCCAATAGTTCATTTTTGCCCTTGCTTCCCTTGCCTTTGGCGATGTTCCTAGGAAGATGTTGCTGCGGCTGAGGTCAAAGAGGTTGCTGCCTGTGTTCTCCTCAAGGATGTTGATGGATTCCTTTCTCACATTGAGGTCCTTCATCCATTTTGAGTCTATTTTCATGTGTGGTGTAAGGAAATGATCCAATTTCATTTTTCTGCATGTGGCTGTCCAATTTTCCCAACACCATTTATTGAAGAGGCTGTCTTTTTTCCATTGGACATTCTTTCCTGCTTTGTCAAAGATTAGTTGACCATAGAGTTGAGGGTCTATTTCTGGGCTCTCTATTCTGTTCCATTGATCTATGTGTCTGTTTTTGTGCCAGTACCATGCTGTCTTGATGATGACAGCTTTGTAATAGAGCTTGAAGTCCGGAATTGTGATGCCACCAACTTTGGCTTTCTTTTTCAATATTCCTTTGGCTATTCGCGGTCTTTTCTGGTTCCATATAAATTTTAGGATTATTTGTTCCATTTCTTTGAAAAAAATGGATGGTACTTTGATAGGAATTGCATTAAATGTGTAGATTGCTTTAGGTAGCATAGACATTTTCACAATATTTATTCTTCCAATCCAGGAGCATGGAACATTTTTCCATTTCTTTGTGTCTTCCTCAATTTCTTTCATGAGTACTTTATAGTTTTCTGTGTATAGATTCTTAGTCTCTTTGGTTAGGTTTATTCCTAGGTATCTTATAGTTTTGGATGCAATTGTAAATGGGATGGACTCCTTAATTTCTGTTTCTTCTGTCTTGTTTTTGGTGTAGAGAAATGCGACTGATTTCTGTGCATTGATTTTATATCCTGACACTTTACTGAATTCCTGTACAAGTTCTAGCAGTTTTGGAGTGGAGTCCTTTGGCTTTTCCACATATAGTATCATATCATCTGCGAAGAGTGATAGTTTGACTTCTTCTTTGCCGATTTGGATGCCTTTAATTTCTTTTTGTTGTCTGATTGCTGAGGCTAGGACTTCTAGTACTATGTTGAATAGCAGTGGTGATAACGGACATCCCTGCCGTGTTCCTGACCTTCGCGGAAAAGCTTTCAGTTTTTCTCCATTGAGAATGATATTTGCGATGGGTTTTTCATAGATGGCTTTGATAATATTGAGGTATGTGCCCTCTATCCCTACACTTTGAAGAGTTTTGATCAGGAAGGGATGCTGTACTTTGTCAAATGCTTTTTCAGCATCTATGGAGAGTATCATATGGTTCTTGTTCTTTCTTTTATTAATGTGTTGTATCACATTGATTGATTTGCGGATGTTGAACCAACCTTGCAGCCCTGGAATAAATCCCACTTGGTCGTGGTGAATAATCCTTTTAATGTACTGTTGAATCCTATTGGCTAGTATTTTGGTGAGAATTTTTGCATCTGTGTTCATCAAGGATATTGGTCTGTAGTTCTCTTTTTTGATGGGATCCTTGTCTGGTTTGGGGATCAAGGTGAGGCTGGCCTCATAAAATGAGTTTGGAAGTTTTCCTTCCATTTCTATTTTTTGGAACAGTCTCAGGAGAATAGGAATTAGTTCTTCTTTAAATGTTTGGTAGAATTCCCCCGGGAAGCCATCTGGCCCTGGGCTTTTGTTTGTTTGGAGATTTTTGATGACTGTTTCAATCTCCTTACTGGTTATGGGTCTGTTCAGGCTTTCTATTTCTTCCTGGTTCAGTTGTGGTAGTTTATATGTCTCTAGGAATGCATCCATTTCTTCCAGATTGTCAAATTTGTTGGCATAGATTTGCTCATAATATGTTCTTATAATTGTCTGTATTTCTTTGGTGTTAGTTGTGATCTCTCCTCTTTCATTCATGATTTTATTTATTTGGGTCCTTTCTCTTCTCTTTTTGATAAGTCTGGCCAGGGGCTTATCAATCTTATTAATTCTTTCAAAGAACCAGCTCCTAGTTTCGTTGATTTGTTCTGTTATTTTTTTGGTTTCTAGTTCATTGATTTCTGCTCTGATCTTTATGATTTCTCTTCTCCTGCTGGGTTTAGGGTTTCTTTCTTGTTCTTTCTCCAGCTCCTTTAGGTGTAGGGTTAGGTTGTGTACCTGAGACCTTTCTTGTTTCTTGAGAAAGGCTTGTACCGCTATATATTTTCCTCTCAGGACTGCCTTTGTTGTGTCCCACAGATTTTGAACTGTTGTATTTTCATTATCATTTGTTTCCATGAATTTTTTCAATTCTTCTTTAATTTCCTGGTTGACCCATTCATTCTTTAGAAGGATGCTGTTTAGTCGCCATATGTTTGGGTTCTTTCCAAATTTCCTCTTGCAATTGAGTTCTAGCTTCAGAGCATTGTGGTCTGAAAATATGCAGGGAATGATCCCAATCTTTTGATACCGGTTGAGACCTGATTTAGAACCAAGGATGTGATCTATTCTGGAGAATGTTCCATGTGCACTAGAGAAGAATGTGTATTCTGTTGCTTTGGGATGAAATGTTCTGAATATATCTGTGATGTCCATCTGGTCCAGTGTGTCATTTAAGGCCTTTATTTCCTTGTTGATCTTTTGCTTGGATGATCTGTCCATTTCAGTGAGGGGAGTGTTAAAGTCCCCTACTATTATTGTATGATTGTCCATGTGTTTCTTTGATTTTGTTATTAATTGGTTTATATAGTTGGCTGCTCCCACGTTAGGGGCATAGATATTTACAATTGTTAGATCTTCTTGTTGGACAGATCCTTTGAGTATGATATAGTGTCCTTCTTCATCTCTTATTATAGTCTTTGGTTTAAAATCTAATTGATCTGATATAAGGATTGCCACTCCTGCTTTCTTCCTATGTCCATTAGCATGGTAAATTCTTTTCCACCCCCTCACTTTAAATCTGAAGGTGTCTTCGGGTTTAAAATGAGTTTCTTGTAGGCAACATATAGATGGGTTTTGTTTTTTTATCCATTCTCATACCCTATGTCTTTTGATTGGGGCATTTAGCCCATTAACATTCAGGGTAACTATTGAGAGATATGAATTTAGTGCCATTGTATTGCCTGTAAGGTGACTGTTATTGTATCTTGTTTCTGTTCCTTTCTGATCTACTACTTTTAGGCTCTCTCTTTGCTTAGAGGACCCCTTTCAATATTTCCTGTAGAGCTGGCTTGGTGTTTGCAAATTCTTTCAGTTTTTGTTTGTCCTGGAAGCTTTTAATCTCTCCTTCTATTTTCAATGATAGCCTAGCTGGATATAGTATTCTTGGCTGCATGTTTTTCTCGTTTAGTACTCTGAATATATCATGCCAGCTCTTTCTGGCCTGCCAGGTCTCTGTGGATAAGTCTGCTGCTAATCTAATATTTTTACCATTGTATGTTACAGACTTCTTTTCCCGGGCTGCTTTCAGGATTTTCTCTTTGTCACTAAGACTTGTAAATTTTACTATTAGGTGACGGGGTGTGGACCTATTCTTATTGATTTTGAGGGGGTTTCTCTGAACCTCCTGGATTTTGATGTTTGTTCCCTTTGCCATATTGGGGAAATTCTCTCCAATAATTCTCTCCAATATACCTTCTGCTCCCCTCTCTCTCTCTTCTTCTTCTGGAATCCCAATTATTCTAATGTTGTTTCGTCTTATGGTGTCACTTATCTCTCGAATTCTGCCCTCGTGGTCCAGTAGTTGTTTATCCCTCTTTTGCTCAGCTTCTTTATTCTCTGTCATTTGGTCTTCTATATCGCTAATTCTTTCTTCTACCTCATTTATCCTAGCAGTGAGAGCCTCCATTTTTGATTGCACCTCATTAATAGCTTTTTTGATTTCAACTCGATTAGATTTTAGTTCTTTTATTTCTCCAGAAAGGACTTTTATATCTCCCGAGAGGGTTTCTCTAATATCTTCCATGCCTTTTTCGAGCCCAGCTAGAACCTTGAGAATCGTCATTCTGAACTCTAGATCTGACATATTACCAATGTCTGTATTGATTAGGTCCCTAGCCTTTGGTACTGCCTCTTGTTCTTTTTTTTGTGGTGAATTTTTCCGCCTTGTCATTTTGTCCAGATAAGAGTATATGAAGGAGTAAGTAAAATACTAAAAGGGTGGCAACAACCCCAGGAAAATATACTTTAGCCAAATCAGAAGAGATCCCAAATCGGGGGGGGGGGGGGGAAGGGGATAAAAAGAGGTTCAGAAAGAAAAAAAGAAAAAGAAAAAAGAAACAAATAAAAAAAGAAAACCAATAATGAAAAAAATATAAAAAGGAAAAAAATATTTATATTAGATAAACTAGTTAAAAAACGTTAAAAAAGAAAAGGGTAAAAGTTAAAAAAATTTAGAAGAAGAGAAAAAAATTGAAAAAGAAAAAAAAAATTAAGTTAACTGCAAGGCTAAAGAATCATGGGGAGAAAGCCATGAGTTCCGTGCTTTGCTTTCTCCTCCTCTGGAATTCCGCTGCTCTCCTTGGTATTGAAACTGCACTCCTCGTAAGTGAACTTGGTCCTGGCTGGGTTTCTTGTTGATCTTCTGGGGGAGGGGCCTGTTGTAGTGATTCTCAAGTGTCTTTGCCCCAGGCGGAGTTGCACCGCCCTTACCAAGGGCCGGGCTGAGTAATCTGCTCGGGTTTGCTTTCGGGAGCTTTTGTTCTCTGAGCGCTTTCCGTAGAGTTCCGGAGGACGGGAATGAAGATGGCGGCCTCCCAGTCTCCGGCCCGGAGGAGCCGAGAGCTCGGGGCCCCACTCCTCAGTGCGCCCTCAGAGAACAGCGCCCAATTACTCCCGTCTGCCTGGCCTCCGGCCGCGCTCCGAGCTCACCGAGCCTGTGACCGGTTCAAGGTAAGCCCGAGCTGTGAGCTCACTCCTCGGATCTGTCTCTGTAGCCGGCTTCCCGGTTCTAATGCCCGTAAGCTCTGCGACACTCAGACACCCCCGATCCTTCTGTGACCCTGCGGGACCTGAGGCCACGCGGACCCTGCGTGCGTTTCACCCCAGTTAAGCCTCTGGAGCGATGTCCCTCAGCGGAACAGACTTTTAAGAGTCCTGATTTTGTGCTCCGTTGCTCCGCCGCTTGCCGGGAGCTGGCCCCTCCCCCCGCGGTCTATCTTCCCGTCCCTTTGGATTCACTTCTCCGCCAGTCCTACCTTTCAGAAAGTGGTTGATTTTCTGTTTCTAGAATTGCTGTTCTTCTTCTCTTCGATCTTCCGTTGGATTTGTAGGTGTTTGCAATCTTTAGATAAGCTATCTAGTTGATCTCCCGCAACCTGAAGTAGTCTCAGCCTGCTACTTCTCCGCCATCTTGACTCCTTCCCCCCACTCATATTTATATACAAAGGTCTGCTATTTATTCAGAACCGAAGCATTATAGCTATATCTCACTGACATGATTAAAATAAGTGATAATACGATATAGATGAAATGCCTGTAGATTAGCATTAATCAAGTGGCTCTCTGGAGCCTAGGGCTAGAGGTGGCCTGTTTGGACAACACGGCAACCTTTGGTCCCTGCCAGCAGTGGACTGCTCTTCGGCTACAGCAGAAGAGGAACAGTTGTAACAATGACCCCTTCTGGATCACCCACTTTCTAAGAGTATGTGTTGGAGCATTGCTGAAGGGCATATCCAGATTACTGGGAGAGAAGAAAGTCTGTTCAAACTGCCATTCTACACTGCTGATACGACTCTAAGCCATAAATTCTGAAAACTGGATCTGGCCATCTTAGCCAACTGTCCTTCTCACTAAGTATTCTGCCTCTAGGAACTACTACTTTTTCCAACACAGGCAGCATAAAATGGGGTAGAATTTCTTGAAAAGCATTTCTTTTATTGAATGCAAAGTACCTTATTAGACATTAGTGGGGTAAGAAAAGAGGTAAAGAAAATTTGCTCTTTTTTCCCTCAAGTGTTTCCATATCCATCACCTCCTGGGATCCTCATAAGATATGGAGGGTATAGTGAGGAAACAGCCTCAGCAAGGTTTTAGTAATGTCAGAAACTATAAACTCCACACTACAGATTTGCAACTGTTAAACCAATATTACCATCATGGTCATCAGCATCTTACCCCTTATTTACCAAACCTGACCTAAGAAATCTTAAAGGGCAGATGCTGTCTTGCCCATGTCTGGATCTCCCAGAGGTACCAACAAGGTGACATACAGTCAGGAACCAATATCCACTTGATGGCAGGTACAGTTATATCACCCACAACCGAAACTCAGCAGGGAAGAGGGAGAAAAACTCCTATCCAGGCAGAATACCTGTTAAGGAGCCTTCCAAAAGTTGTAGTAAACCATGATGCAGCACCTACATTTACTGGATTAAAACTGCCCAGCAGAACAAAAGATGAACAATTGATAAAGTTTTGCTTACAGTTTTTATTAAGTTCTACTACTTGATAGGAGAGTAATGTAAATATGTGCAAGGACCCTAAAGAAATGAAACTGATTCCAATTCTAAGCTAAAAAAATTAAATTTGAAATAATATTAATAAGAGGCAACACCTCCTAAGTGCTTACTATCTTACTAAGCACTGTGTTGTAAATGGCTTATCTCATTTAATTCTTACCATGGTGGTGTGAAGTGTATTATTATCCCTCGCCACTCCTGCATCGTGCAGGTGGGTAAATTGAGGATAAGATTAAGTAACTCGTCGGCAGTGACACATTAAGCAGTGGATCAAGAATTCACACCCAACCAAGATGACTTCAGGGCCCACACTCTCATACGCCTCTCTGAAGGAAGAGTAAGAACTCTCTGGATACTATCCTCTTAGTTCTAAAGGATGCTTTTCTCTATTTTCTGAGGCGATGTAAATACTTGCTCTGCTCCCTGAGAATGGAAGACCTCAGAGCCTTTGGAAATTTGTAGGTCACAGAGAATTGCTTTGTTGCTATACATGAGAGTTCAAACACCTACCAATAAAAGAATTGTGCATCTTAACTTTAATGGGTTGAATTGTGATCCCAAAAAGGTATATGGAAGTCCTAACCTCTTGTACCTCAGAACTTATTTGGAAATAGGGTCAGTGAAGATGTAATTAGTTAAGAGGAGGTCATACTGGAATAGGGTGAACCCCTAGTCCTATGGGAAGGGTATCCTCCTAAGAAGACATGAAGACCCAGGAAGAAAGCCACTGACCACCGAGGAGGAAACTGAAATGTGCCACAAGCCAAGGAAGACCTGGGGCTACCAGGGATGGAAAAGGCTAGGAAGGATCTGCCCTCCTAGGTTTCAAAGGGAGAATGGCCCTTGATTTTGGACTTTCAGCCTCCAGTCTGTGAGAAAGTAAATTCCTATTGTTTTAAGCCACTTAGATTTAGTACCTTGGTAGCAAAGCCCTGTGAAATTAATACACTCCATACAATGTGATATTTACAATAATCCTTAAGCAAAGTAACTAAATATTTTTACCTTGCTGATGTTTAGATTATAGTAGGTATTCTAAAATTACCTCAACATTTAACAGAGCATCTTTGGTCTCCTTCAGCCTGCCTTTAGTCAGGTCAAGCTCATTCTGAAGTCTCTCCTGGGTATCCTGAAGACTAGCAATGAGGCCTTCTGCAGAGCCAAGACCTTGTTCACTTTTCCTCACCAGATCTTGGAGACGGCCAATCTGCAAGGACATACAGCACTTTTAATATACTTCACTGTTATAGACCAGCAAAACAGCCACGTTTGTTTTCTTAGTCTTTTCTTTAGTGGTAATTCTACTGAATGGATATTTTTTGATAAATTTGGAAGAAGCATTCAAATAATCATGATAGTTTTCATCTGTTTCCCCCCCATCAAAGACCTCCATATTTATGATTTCCCTCTTTCAGGACAACCATGTGAATAAATGGATAACTCAAGCCCCCATTTTAACAAAGATAATTCCTAGTTCCATCAAATAATCAAATCCCTACAAAAAGAAACTAGAACAAGATGAAGATATATCAAAGACAGAGGAAAAAATATTATTTTAGATAAAAATATTTTTAAAACTGCTTTTTAAAATGGAATCACTTGTACTTCATTTGAGCCCAGTTTTCCTGTTGGTTATAAAGGCAACTGATTCAGGTCATATTGATGAGCTGCAAAATGCACATTACAGTAAGTTGTGATTTCTTCATTTCCATACAAAATTTCCTCATGAAATTGTTAAGAGTTGAATTTATAGGGGGCGCCTGGGTGGCTCAATCATTAAGTGACAGCCTTCGGCTCAGGTCATGATCCCAGGGTCCTGGGATCGAGCCCTGCATCAGGTTCCCTGCTCAGCGGGGAGCCTGCTTCTCCCTCTCCCCTTCCTCCTGCTTGTGTTCCCTCTCTTGCTGTGTCTCTGTCAAATAAATGAAAAATCTTTAAAAAGAAAAAAAAAAAGTTGAATTTATACACTCTTGAAATTAGGAGCTAATAAGACAATTTGTTGATTAGGCAGATTCATATCTTCAAGTTATGAGAACTAAAACCAATACGTGGAATACTTTATCTAGGAAAGTGCTATGTAGTAAAAATCTCCTTTTTATAAAACAGCCAAGTTTATCAAAACCCTATAGAAATGAAAACTTCTAATTTTAAAATAACACCTGAATATTTCTCATTGTAAATACAGGCATCACAAGGAAAACTGAAAACATTCTCTTTCAGCCTCCTCTCAAATGACCACCCCTTTCCTGTCCCCTTTCCATGCAGATGTTTATGTACTGAACAATTCTGGTGATGGTAACATTTTATCTTGTTACTATCTTTAAAGGGATGCCAGCCTGATACACTGAGCTGGAAAACTTCCAATTCTTTTGTGCTCTGAAATATTTTGTTAAAATTTATCTGTTTCTCAAAATTTTAATAAAAGTCATCCATTAAAATCCTCTGGGCCTAGTGCCTCTCTAGATACATGTTGGGAGTATTTATTTCATGGTTATAATTGGTTCTATCAGGTTGATCAACTACTTTGAGTCATTCTAGAAATTTAAAATATTATACAAAGACATCTTTTTTCCCTAATTTTAAAAATGTAATAGCATATTTACATTTAATATTCATTTACCATGTCTTAGAATTTTTTTTGTCCCTGAATTTATGCCCCCTTGCTCTAGTCTATCTAGCTTATTTGTATCTTCCCTGCTTTTTATGTTGCTCTGGCTTGCCATAAATGTGTCACACAGGTGAATGAATACTATAAGGAAGGTGTAACAGAGTTAAGGAGTATTGAACCTGGGGCTCTGCTAGCTCAGTCTGTGGACCCTTGGAGTTTGAGCCCTATCTTAGGGGTATACTTAAAAAAAAAAAAAATCGAGTTTCAAGTTCTTGGTCTGCGACTATAAAGTAAGAATAATGATACCTACCTCATAGTTATAACATTTAAACTCAAGGACATATGGGAAAAGATTCTTTAATTAGAAAACAACATGCAAATACCAGGTACCAATCAGTAAGGAGGGGATGACCAAATTTATCAACATGGAGAAAAATCTTATTCCACAATCCAGGTAATTTTCAAATGAATAAGATTATATGTACAAATGGAATACATGAAAAAAACTTATAAAGAACAGTATTCTAGCTATTACACAAAGAATTAAAAGAGAAAGTCTGTTCAAGAAACTAAGTAGAGACAGAATGAATGTTTAAAAAGAAAAAAACTTTTAACATGCTGCACAATTAAACATAATAAGTAAATAATAAGTAACGAACAAAACCAATTAAACTTTGTTTTCTAAAACATAATGAAAGTGGATATGTAAGGAACACATCTGTTGTCATATCAAAATCCCTTTTTGTCATGTGCAGCATCTACCTTTCTTCTCTATGGGTCCATGTCAACCCAAACCCAGGAATGAATGTGGCATTTCCTTGAAGCATAAACCAGTTCGGTAATCTCATTCTGTTGGCCATGAGGACTGATCAGAGGCAGGCACATGGTATAAGTTCATCTTTACACAGTGATCTCCAGACTTTTAAAGGAGTTCCTAAAAAAAGGTCTTTTTCCAGTTGCACATATAACCTAAGAGAATGTATGACTGAAACAGGAAGTCAACACAAAGAACAAATCCAACTGGAGAAAAAGAGAAGCTGAGTTCCAGCGTAAACAACTTCAGTTCTGAATCTGGTCATGCCTGATGCTAACATTCCCCCTGGGACTTTTCCAGTCAACATGATTCAGTAAATTTCCTTAGGCTGGTTTGAGCTGGGATTTCTGCCGCTTGCAGTAAAGATCAATCCTCTGACTCCTCTTAACACTGAAGAAATACAGTATATAGAAACCTCTTCCCTGGAATATTCACTCATGCATGCTCTTCTCTGATCCAGTCTCCTTGCAGTGCCTGTGTCACTTTTTTATAAATTGCAAATACAGACATGAGTATAAGCCCCAAGACCAAGAAAGCATCCACTTATTTGTACTCAGAATCTCCAAATTCTTCGTGTTTCTCTTAAAATAACACCCAAAAATCTTTCAAGGGGTTACAAGGCCTCTGAGGCATAGACCCTGCCTCAGTCTCCAGCTTTCTCTTGCCAACTCCCTTCCTCGGTCTTTACGCTCCTTGGGGTAAGAACTGAATTCTGAAATCGCACTGCCAGGATTATAATTCTGGCTTTACCCACTTACTATGTGACTTGGGAAAGTTCCACAGCTTTTTTGTGACATGATATCTAGTAGTTACAGCATGGGGTTACTGAGAGAATTAAAGGAACAAAGAGTATAAAGGAGAGACTATATAAAACAACACCTGGGACATAGTAAGAACTAAATAAATATGAATTATTATTATAGTTGTGATAACAGTCCCACCCACACTGGCAACCTTCAATTCCTAGAAAATTCTTGTGCCTCAGGGCCTTTGCAGATCCTTCCCTCAGTTCATTCCTGTTAATCAGCAACATTTTGTAATATTTGCCAGACTTGTTGTTTCTAAATTTCTTCTATAAACAATGATGAAATTTTGTCAATAATATTTAATTATTTGCTTCAGTTAAATACAGTGAAATTCAGGAGTCAAAGGACATGCTCATCTGTGCTAAATTCTTTCCAAGAAAATTATATGATTTTATATTCCCATCAGCAACTTTTTGTGCTTATTTCTTTGCCCTTATCAACACTTCATGGTTTCAATTTTTATCATTAATTTTATGGTAATGGGAATGACATCTCATTAATTTCATTTCCCGTTTTTAAATTATAGCAGTTAAAATTATCTTTTTCATGTTCTCCTTTAGCTCATTAAGAAAATTCGGGAATCTGTATTTTTTACTATTTTGTATATATTTTTAAGGTGCTAAAGACATGAATTTTGTTACTCATGCAATTTGCCAATCACTTATTTCACCCCTCCCCCATTTTTCTTCTCTCATAATTTTACTTATGGTGTATCTTGATATACAAAAATTATAGCTTTCACTGTATAAATATACTGTTTTTAATTTTTAATATTGCCATCATGTGTTGAAAGGCCTTCCTAGTCCTAAGCTTTGTCACTTGCATTTTCCTATTTTATTTATATTTATATTCATGATTTGATATGACATTTCAATCTTAGCCCATCTCGAACATCTCTGGTATGAGGTTGAAGAACTTCATTTTTCTCTCTTCTTCCATTTACATATAGTCCTAAAAGAGCACTTTCAGATTAAACCTATTAAATCTAACTTTTGTCCCACTCTTCCACTGACATTGTAGGAAGGTCCTCAGAGAACCCTTGATTGAATGACCTTTCCAGGTATCATACTTTGGCTTCTAATCATTGTGTGATTCTGTGAGGCCCTAGGCACTTCCACCTCTTGAAAAGTATCTGTTTTCATGTTGTTCTCATATCCATCAATTCTCATTCTCATGCTTTTGATTTCTCCTTCTCCATCTTTTTCCCTGGCTCTGTTAATTCAGTACTGGTGCTCCTCTTTGTTACCAGCAATCTTCTGGTGAGCTCTTCTGTGTTAACGGCTTCAGTGACTTCCTAATCTTTAGCTCTAAGCCTGGCCTCTCTACTTAGTTCCAGCCTAGATGTCTCACAATCCCTTCAGGTCCGAACAATTCAATATCTTGCCATTCTTTTGTAGCTTTTCTCCTGTAATACCCATCTTCCCAGAGTGGCATAATTACCTATCCAAACACCTGAGCTAGATACTGGAGTCTTTTTCTACCACTTATCACATCAGGTCCTGTAAATTTTATTTTTGAATAATCTTCTCTACTCCCATGTTTTGCTTTCCTAGTCAAGAAGCTAATCAACTCTTGCCCAGACTAATGTAATAGCATCTTAAGTCATCTACCCAACTCTAATGACCAGTCCCCTCCCCATACAACTCATTCTCCTACTGCCACCAGAATTCTTTTCCTGAGATCATCTGAGAGTATCAGTTGCTGCTCTGCTGCTAGCACTCTGTCATTAGGACAAATTCTGAAGCTTTGCTATGGCACAGTCACAATTTAGCTTAAACTTCCTTTTCTACCACATTTCTTGACAAGTGCCATATTGTCAAGTACACTAATTCTCAACCAGGGTCAATTTTGCCCCCAAGGACAGTGTCTGGAGACATTTTTGCTTATTACAACTGAAGGGGAAACACTGTGGCACACACTACTAGTATCTAGAATGTAGACACCAGAGATACTACTAAACACCCTAAAGAATTATCTGCCCAATCAAGAGTGCTGGGGTTGAGAGACTGGTAAACTGAACTTCTACAGCTCACCAAGACATTATAACGGGAGTGCTGACATGATCATACTTACACTATTCCTTGTACCTATATTATGTTTCATCATTCCTACATCTGCAAATTTCCATTTACCTTTGAAAGGCCACCTTTCATACCACATTTAAAAATTCTCTAACATCACATTCTCTGGAGCTTTTCTGAATGCTTATGGTAGAGAAGCACTTCCTCCCCTGGAATTTAAAAAATGCATTGTATTTATCACTGGTCATAACAGCCACTTGAAGCTATGAGTTCCTTGACCTTTTGTCAAAGTATCCCTACCACCTAGAAGATACCATGCAGTCAATAAACATTTCCTAAATCATAAAAGATATGTAACTACTACTAACTTTTCTGGAGACCAATTTAGTAATAAGTGTCAGTCATACCCACAAGTTAATTAATTCTGACAAACAACTGACAAGTTTAAAAATGGACCCTGTGCCTAACATGAGACTGCAGTGTGGCTGTTACTTTGATTTCAACCTTGTGAGATCCTGAGCAGAGGATCCAGCTAACCTATACTTGGACTCCTGACCCATAACACTTTGAGGTAATAAACCTGTGCTGTGTTAAGCCACTAAGTTTTGTGGTAATTTGTTACACAGCAATAGAAAAACCAATAACACTCTTATTTATAGAAGTTGACTTAGTTTTTAAGGATGAGTTTTACTCATTCAAAAAATATTTCATTTATAAATACTGATCTCTTATCATGTGTCAGGCAGCATATCAACGGTGATAAAACATTTTATAATAAATAAATCCAAATGATTTTTAACAAAATACTGAACTCTATATATATGCTTAAAAAACTTACATACAGAAGAAAATCTATAACTTAAATGTTATGAAAACATTTAAAAAGACCGTAATAGTTAGATTTATTGACCATTCAGCCTAGTATTCTGTCCTCAAAGGTGATCCCAAATAACATTTGATGGGATAATAGGATTATCCTCCATCTGAGAGTTTAGACTCATTAGCTTCCTTTAATATTCTAAAAGGACTCTGGCTTTCATGAATTGATCATTGAAATCCACAGTTGACCTACTTATGTTTTTTGTTTTATCATTTATAAGAGTATCAAGATCCATCTTATGAAGATAATACATTCTTTAATTTTTTCTAAAATAATCATTTTCATCTTTATGAAGTTCCCCCTAATTCTTTCCTCATGTTTTTCCATATACATACTTTCCAGCCAATAAATATAAATGGAATAAACTCTATTTAAAAGGAAAAAACTTCAAGGGCACCTGGGTGGCTCAACTGGTTGGATGTCTGACTTTTGGTTTCAACTCAGGTCATGATCTCAGGTGCTCTGCACTTGGTGCAGAGTCTCCTGAAGATTCTCTTCCTGTCCCTCTCCTCCCTCTCTGCTCCTCCCCCCACTTGCTCTCTCTTAAATAAATAGCAAAACCTTCAGACTAGATAAAATGCAGCTGTATGTGTCTGGGAAGAGGCGCGTGTAAACATAAGGTTGCAGAACAATGAAAGGTCGGTAGATGGAAAAAGATATAACAGTCATATCAAACTAAAAGAAAGCTGGTTATGCAGTATCAAACAACACAGACTAAAACAAAAGGTATGATCCATTAAGTAGTTAAAGAGTTTTATATTTGTATGGGTCTAAAAAGCTTCTAAATAGTCAAAGCAAAAATTGACAGAATGTAAGAAGAAATAAAGAAATCCACCATCATAGCATCAGTTTTTAGTAAATGATGGGTCAAAAAGAACACAGAATATTTGAAGAAAATAAGTTAAAATCTTGATTTAATGGACTGGCATACAAGACTACACTGAACAACTGGACACAACCAGAGTATTAAATTTCTTTCATGTGTCACACTAGACTTAACAAGTTTTAAAAAATTGTTTTCATATTATGAATTTCACAGTTCATAATTTTAAATTTAAAAAATTTCACCATTTTTAACAATGATGCAGTTAAGGTTAAAAAAACATGTCAATCCCACACAACTCTCCCAGAGAACAGAAAAAGAAGTAAGTCTTTTCGTTGTATGAGACTACTAGAACCTTGATTCCAAAACTAGAAAAGGATGATATAAAAAGGGAAAAGTACAAAGCAATCTTACTGAACCCAGGCTCAAAAATACCAAAATGAATATTAGGAAACTGAATCTAGTTATTATATAAAAAGATATATATATAATCTATTATGGCTAAGTAGGATGGAAAATTAGGGACGTCTGGGTGGCTCAGTCGGTTAAGCAGCTACCTTCGGCTCAGGTCATGATCCCGGGGTCCTGGATCAAGCGCCTCATCGGGCTCCTTGCTCTGCAGGGAGCCTGCTTCTCCCTCTCCCTCTGCCTGCCAGTCTGCCTGCTTGTGTTTTCTCTCTCTGACAAATAAATAAATAAAATCTTAAAAAAAAAATTAATCTAAGGTACCAAATTAACAAAGAAAAAAAGTATGATCTCAATAGATGCAGAAAAATCAGCATCAGTTTGTGATTTCTTTTTAACTTAAGAAACTAGAATTATAAGAGAATTTCCTAAACTTGTTAAAGAGCATTTACAAAATAAAACTTTAGAGAAGCATAGTATTTAACTATAAAATGTTGACATCCTTCACTTTAAGAGCAGGAAACAAAACAAGAAAGCTTATCTCTAGAGATCCTACCCAGCCAAGTAGGACAAGTAAAAAGATGTCCAGGCTGAAAGAAACAGCAGGAGCATGTGGAGGGATGAGCCAGGCAGATTCTTGGGGAGCAATTCTAATATGGCACCAAAACATTACCAGGGTGCTAAAGCATAACTGAGAACATATCTAAAAGGAAAATCAATTATGTGTTTCTTAGAATTCTTCTCAGTGAAATTACAGTGTGTAGACTGGAGAAATATTTAAACCATTTCAAACGGAGTAGACCCTGGGGGACCTTCTTGAGAAACACAGATGGTCGCTAAACTGCCTTTTAATGAGAGTGGGACACCATAACTACAAGGATCATATTCTGCTGGGAGAGGTGTGCAAATCTGGGGCCAACGGTGAATTATCTTGAACAAGAGGAGAGAGGCTGAGCCAATACAAATATAGCTATATCCCTTGCTTTTTCAAAGTCCATGTTATGCCACTTCACTTTCATAAAAGACCTATGATAGTACTTTTGCTAACCAAAAGTAATCTGGAGAGATTTTCACTTTTACAGAAAAAGACAAAAAGCAAAATCGCAAGCCCTTATAGAGGCAGTGCGGTGTGCGTCGCAAGCAGTGAGAGCAGCCCCGCCGAGTCCCTATCCTGAGAACACTCAGCATCTCAGTATCATGCCACCATAGTTGTGAACTCTGTGAGCATCTTTGCATCTGTTAGCAAGAAGGATCCTAAGGTATCAGAAAAGCCTAAGAGAGGTTAGTTTTGGGGTTTTGGAGTGCTCAAAAGTTTTTCTGTATAAATTAATGGTAACTACTTATTCATTTTATACCATTTCAGCTTACAAAAGTTTTCACAGGGTGCTCCACTTAAAAGCAGGGGCAACCTGTAACAGTCTTAAGTCTATCATTTCCAAATGTGATAATTGGTGCCTTTCCTGGATAAATGTTTAAGATAATTAAAGAAGGCTGAATGTAAATGATTAGCAAGCCCTGGGGCACTCATGTTTTGGCGTGGTTTTCCTGAGCAGAAGCAGAGTAATGAGAAAGTAGGATTTGGGAGAGATGATGCTAGTGAGGTAGGAGCAGTCGAAAAGATGAGAAATGTCCTGACACGGACTTGTTTTAGGAAGAGCATTCTACAAGACACGACTGTCCACATGAAGGATGAACTGGAATGAAGGACAAGAAGACAACAGGGAGGCTATTCTAGGGCATAGGTGAACCTAGGCAGTAAAGAGAAAGGAATAGAACAAATAATATTATAGTTTTTAAACTGTCTTTACATTTATTTTATTCACAACTTCTTGATTTATAACATTCTTATTATACTCTATTCTTAGTCTTTCCTAAGCTAAACAATACTATTTTCTTATGGCATTTAAAAATTATTTTAGTGTCACTCTGTAGAACTTATAAAGTTATAAGTTATAAATTTATAAAGTCTCTCTTTTTAAAATAGAGGTACAGTGTAGAGAATAGTAAGTCACTGTTTTACAAAAGGTAGATAAACCTCTTCTGTTTTCTTTCTTACAAAGTGATGTTATCCTTTGTTTCGCTTTTTCCCCACAAAGGCACCTTGGTCTGATGTTTTGAGTAGTAAATTTTTACCTGGTGAGATATAACCAATGTATTATGAAAAACTCAGCATCAGTGAAAGCATGTGGTTATTTTTATTCTAGATATTTTACCATCAGTGAGGCTCACCGACATATACAATGTTACCAAATAAGATACTACCCATAAGATATAATACAGGTGATAAGCCTAAAGAATTCTTGCCTCGTGATTGGCTGTATTTAGCTTCTCTTCTAACGTTTCCTTCAGGTTTTCCAGCTCTTGTTGAAGTTGACTTTTATCCTCTTCCAGGTTTAGTTTCTCCTTTTTATATTGTTCCTCCAATTCCTTAGGAAAAGACAATAACAAGTATTATATACTTCAAAGACTCCAAGAAAAAGGCCGTTCTGTTTTATTTTGATACTTAAAAAAAAATTTTTTTTATTTATAAGTATATAATGTGTTATTAGCCCCAGGGGTACAGGTCGGTGAATCGCCAGGTTTACACACTTCACAGCACTCACCCTAGCACATACCCTCCCCAATGTCCATAACCCCACCACCATCTCCCTACTCCCTTCCCCCCGGCCTCCCTCAGTTTGTTTTCTGAGATTAAGAGTCTCTTATGGTTTGTCTCCCTCCCAATCCCATCTTGTTTCATTTATTCTTTTTCTACCCCCAAACCCTCCATGTTGCATCTCTACTTCCTCATATCAGGGAGATCATATGATAGTTGTCTTTCTCTGACTGACTTATTTCACTAAGCATAATACCCCTCTAGTTCCATCCACGTCATCGCAAATGGCAAGATTTCATTTCTTTTGATGGCTGCATAGTATTCCGTTGTATTATATTTTGATACTTTGCTTTTCGAATCAGCCTTATCTTTAAACAATAATATTGGAGTTATTATTCTAATTAATCCTAAGGGCTTAGAGTCTATCATTCTGAATCACTTATGATGTGGTTAAATAATTATTTTAAATGGTAAGAATATTTGACTTCTCTAGATCAAACTGAGCCAGCAACAGAAATATATGATGTAAGTGATAATTGGGGAGATAAAAAAAAATTCTATCTCTTGAATACAGAATTCTTTTATATTTACATAAAAAAACAAAAATCCAGGAACAGTTCTGGGAACACTGGAACATAGTCAAGAATTACCAAGTACAGTGGGAAGTTGGGGGAGCCTGGTGGTGGGTCTTATGGAGGGCATGTATTGCATGGAGGACTGGGTGTGGTGCATAAACAATGAATTGTTACACTGAAAAGAAATTAAATAAAAAAAAAAAAGAATTACCAAGTACAAAATTAAGGCATCAAAAGAAGCAATACCAGTAAAATAGATACTTACTGAAGAACGCCTACTATTTGGCATGCTACTTAATACTTGGGATACAGAGGCAGTAAAACATGGGGTCTGTCCTTAATCAGCTAAAGATAACAAGCAACTAAAGAACATGTGATGAAAGTTAAATGAGCATAAGGACTACAAGGATATATGAATGGAGAACTGGTAAGTTCTAGCTTGGTGAGGAAATCTGCACAGAGAACACAATCCCTAAGTCAAGTCTGAAGGAGTGCATTAGTAAGAAAAGGTGGTGAAACAAGAGGGAATTCGAAGAGAGAAGAAACCTGTGCAAAAACCACGGCAGTACAAAGACCTGGTATGTTACACATGGCTCAATGTTTCTATAGCGTAAGGTAAAAAGGAGTAAACAGCGCTCTGCGGTGCTCCAAGGCAAAGTCCAGGTTTGATGATCTGCTGGGATGACTCACAGGATTCGGCATCTAGTCGTACTCACAGCTATAGTTTATCATACACAGCAAAAGGACCCTAAGCATGATCAGCAAAGGGAAAAGGCAACAGGGCGAAGTCTGCAGGAAACCAGGCACGAGTTTTTAAGAGTTCTCTCACACAGGACTCTCCAGAAAGTTGTGACAATAATGTAAAATGCTGTCTATCAGGAAAACTCATGAGTGACTCAGTGCCCACGTTTCTCACTGGGGGCTAATGACATGGGTACCCTCTGACTAGCATGTGCCAAACGTCCAGACGTCAAGAAGGAAAGCAGATGTTCAGCACAAACCATATTGTTTGCATAAATGCTTTAGGCACATGAGCCATTCTTACCAGGGAATGGTGGAAACCCTCCTGAAATTCAAGTTCCCAGACACTAGCAAGGGCCAACATTGCCCCCTGCCTTTCTTTTTTTTTTTTTTTTTTTTAGATGAGTACTTTATTTTCAATTTTATTTTTTATAAACATATATTTTTTCCCAGGGGTACAAGTCTGTGAATCACCAGGTTTACACACTTCACCATAGCACATACCCTCCCCAATGTCCATAATAACCCCACGCCCCCAACCCCCCTCCCCCCAGCAACCCTCAGTTTGTTTTGTGAGATTAAGAGTCACTTATGGTTTATCTCCCTTCCAATCCCATCTTGCTTCATTTACTCTTCTCCTACCCCCTTAACCCCCATGCTGCATCTCCTCTCCCTCATATCAGGGAGATCATATGATAGTTGTCTTTCTCCGATTGACTTATTTCGCTAAGCATGATACCCTCTCGTTCCATCCACGTCGTCGCAAATGGCAAGATTTCATTTCTTTTGATGGCTGCATAGTATTCCGTTGTGTATATATACCACATCTTCTTTATCCATTCGTCTGTTGATGGACATCTAGGTTCTTTCCATAGTTTGGCTATTGTAGACATTGCTGCTATAAACATTCGGGTGCACATGCCCCTTCGGATCACTACGTTTGTATCTTTAGGGTAAATACCCAGCAGTGCAATTTCTGGGTCATAGGGTAGTTCTATTTTCAACATTTTGAGGAACCTCCATGCTGTTTTCCAGAGTGGTTGCACCAGCTTGCATTCCCACCAACAGTGTAGGAGGGTTCCCCTTTCTCCGCATCCTCGCCAGCATCTGTCACTTCCTGACTTGTTAATTTTAGCCATTCTGACCGGTGTGAGGTGGTATCTCATTGTGGTTTTGATTTGTATTTCCCTGATGCCGAGTGATATGGAGCACTTTTTCATGTGTCTGTTGGCCATCTGGATGTCTTCTTTGCAGAAATGTCTGTTCATGTCTTCTGCCCATTTCTTGATTGGATTATTTGTTCTTTGGGTGTTGAGTTTGCTAAGTTCTTTATAGATTCTGGACACTAGCCCTTTATCTGATATGTCGTTTGCAAATATCTTCTCCCATTCTGTCAGGTACACAACCTAACCCTACACCTAAAGGAGCTGGAGAAAGAACAAGAAAGAAACCCTAAACCCAGCAGGAGAAGAGAAATCATAAAGATCATAGCAGAAATCAATGAACTAGAAACCAAAAAAATAACAGAACAAATCAACGAAACTAGGAGCTGGTTCTTTGAAAGAATTAATAAGATTGATAAACCCCTGGCCAGACTTATCAAAAAGAAAAGAGAAAGGACCCAAATCAATAAAATCATGAATGAAAGAGGAGAGATCACAACTAACACCAAAGAAATACAGACAATTGTAAGAACATATTATGAGCAAATCTATGCCAACAAATTTGACAATCTGGAAGAAATGGATGCATTCCTAGAGACATATAAACTACCACAACTGAACCAGGAAGAAATAGAAAGCCTGAACAGACCCATAACCAGTAAGGAGATTGAAACAGTCATCAAAAATCTCCAAATAAACAAAAGCCCAGGGCCAGACGGCTTCCCAGGGGAATTCTACCAAACATTTAAGGAAGAACTAATTCCTATTCTCCTGAAACTGTTCCAAAAAATAGAAATGGAAGGAAAACTTCCAAGCCCCCTGCCTTTCTAAGAACAGCAGCTTCAAGCCTGCTATGTTAACTCTCTTCTGCAGGGATTCTCTACATATTCAGTTTCAAATAGGGTGGATAAACTGGAATTATGAAAGAAAATATAATCCCTTTTGATACTAATAAGGAATGGAGAATTCGCCTTTCAGTAAATGTTCTTTAAAAGATAACTTGACATTGGAGAAAGACTATTCTAAAAGGAGGGTGGTTTGAGCTTATGCTCAGAAATGAGCTAGCTAGGCAAGAGAGGAATGAAGCGGCAAGTGATAAGTTATTTTGAGAAAAGAGAACGGTACAGATAAAGCTATCATGAGTTTTGAGCATGTTCGCACACAGGAAATTCATGTCATCTGTTTTATAGCAACCACATTTAAAGAAAGATTACAAGAAATGTAAATAGCATAAAGCAGATTTTTAGGAGGCTCAGAAATTGAAATTCAACAGGCAGGGGGATAATTAGGAGAGAAGTAAGGAGGCAAAAGTGATATTGATGAAAGATGCCTTGATTCTAGTACTTAGAATGTAATACAGAGGAATAAAGAGAGACAAAAAGCATAACACCTGCAAGTTAAATACTACGAAAAGAGAGGAAAAGGCTAAGATGAATAAGGGACGTAGAAATGAAAAAATAGTAACAAAAAATAGCTATGGAAGAGCTAACTGAAGCAGCAGTTACCACTAAACACTTCCCTCTAAATCCCTGAGCACTTGGCACATACGTATAGTCCGTGAGCACACACATGCACCACGTAATTAAAGCTGTACAAATCTGTTCTGGAATAGCGACCTGGCACAGAGAAAACCACCACCACAATTTTGAGAAATAACATGTCATTAAGTTTTGTCTCCAGCTACATAAACATAAAATAGTAAGCTTAGATAGAAATAACACTCTAACAGGAAGTTTTATCTGAATTTTTAATTAAGTTCAGGTGTTGAATATTCTTTCCAAATAGCTGAATCATAAAAGGAAGAGACATAGAGGCAAAGATCTCAATTCGTATCCAACCTCTTCTATTTACTAGGTTAGTGGTACTGAATACATCATTTAGGTTTACTAAACCTATTTCACCACCCACATACTAAAATGACATTAATCTCCAAGTCTTAAATAATAAGAAATATACAATAAAGCTTGGGAAACTGTAAAATGCTATTACATAAACTATATAGCAACCATCATGAATACATGCCTATGTGTGGTGGTTAAATGTCTTGGGATTTGATATCTGAGACCTGAGTTCAAGTCCTGACTGATTCTTACTAGTTGCATGTGTTTGCACAAGTGTTTAACCTCTCTGTCCTCCACCTCCTCTCCAGGAAGAAAGGTAGAGCAATTAAGCCTATGAGAGTGTTGTGAGGATTAAATAAAACAGATGGAAAACATGACTGCAGCGCCTGGCACACGGTAAGAAGGACTAATAACTATCATTTATTTGTCACTATATGCTAGGACTTGTCTGAATTCTCAACATTTTATCTCACTTAACCCTCATAAGAACATTACAAGATGGATTTTATCTTCCTTTGTCCATTGATGAGCCTGAGGTGTGGCTTTTGAGACCCAAGATTAGGCAACTATAAGCCAAGAGCTCAGTGTAAGGCCCACATCTGTCAGACACCTCGCTTTTTCTACTATGCAACAGGAAGCAGACATCTACAGGAGACTAAGTGCTCCAAGCAGCTGAGGCTTCCTGAGGAGCACACATCGAAGATGCTGTCTCACGAGGAGACAGCTCAAGATCAAGCAAGTGTTTCTGCTACAGCTTATACAAAGTAGGAATGCTTCATATCAATTTAATCAACTACATTCCATGTCAACAATTTTTAAGTTACTCTTTGAATCATGATTTACAGAGTGATTATGAGAGAGCAGCCATCAAAATGAAGCAACACATTTACTCCACAGTATGGGTCACACTGGATCATTATAGAAACCCCTCCAGTTTACCAATGCAAGGCTACGTTGAATTTGTACTCACCACTTGCAGTTTTTTCTTATCCCTAATTGCATTACTGTGGACAGCCTCAATTGCCACGTGGTGCTTCCAAGCTAATTCTTCCAAAGTCTTAGAATGAGCCTCATTTAATTGAGCTACCTCCCCTTCCAGTCTATTTTGCAGGTTTTTGAGCTCCATCTCATAATATTCTTGCTGAGTTTTCTTTGCTTCATTTACTTTCTAAAATTAAAGCAAATAAAGATCAATAATTGCACCTGCTTTTTTCATTACTGCTATTAGTATTCTGGATACTCAATAAATACATAAACTTGAAAGAACTGAGCACTACAGGATTTAGACTTTGGACGTGAGATTACATCATCAGTATTCTCAGAAAATGACAGAGTAGCACAGGCAAAATGAATAATTTCAACACAAGTGATAAAATAGACTATTATTAGGTTAGAACTAAGTACAAGTTAGCACATCTGTGAGCTTAAGAGAAAGGCTTCCCGTATGTCAAAGCTGCACACAAAATGGCTTACCAATTTACCCACTCAGATGATATTATTCAATCCAATCTTATTGAGTGCCAGTTACATGCCTTCTAAGCAGTCACAGTCTAATAATGGGAAAAAGGCAAGACAGTGGCAATATAATTTTATAAATTCTATGAAAGGAGTATATATCATGTGTTGTAAGAATTTACAGTAAAGAAGCCTAACCTGGAACAGGTGAGAAAGGATGTACATCAGCATGTGCATGTGTGTGTGTGTGTGTGTGTGTGTGTGTGTGTGAGAGAGAGAGAGAGAGAGAGAACCTGGAAGGGGTGGGAAAGGATGTGTGTGTGTGTGTGAGAGAGACAGTGACACACACACACGCACACATACATCAGGGAAAGCTTTCCAGAAGAGAAAACATCTGAGTTGTTGATGACACATTCTCTCATTTAATTCTCACAAGCCCATCAGGAAATGAAAGATGAGAGTTTCAAATCTAGATCTGATGTCAAAAGCCTGAATTCACAACCATTTCCAGCATTTTGATAAAGAAGGTAGTCTGCCAGGTGGTAAAGTTCAAGTAAGACAGGAAGACCATGGAGCTGAGCAGTGTGGACAGAACAGAAGATACGCGGCTGACAGTGGTGAGGGATAAGGCTCAGCAGGAGGCAGGAGTCAAATGATGTGAAAGGGTCTTTTATGCTAAGGAGTCTGCATTTCATCATGATAGGAATGAGAATCATCGCAATTACATAACCGACATACTTTTGACAACAATCACGTTGGCAGTAGGCTAGGAAATTGTAACTGAAATCCAGGCCACAATGACCTAAACCTAAACCTAGAATCTGTAAAAGGGTATGAAGTCAGATGATGGAATAGTACATTAAAGGAGTAGAAAACCAACAGGACTTGGTAACAGATAAGAGGTTAAGGAAACAGTAATCAATGATGACTGATTTACCAAACTAGACCTACTGGTTGAAAAAAGGAGTAAAAAAAAATTATAGTACTTTTGAGGGAAGAAAGTTCTAGATATGCTGATTTGAAATGTTTGTGAGAAACCAACATATCTTGTGGGAGTCAGAGACATAGGACTAACTAACTAACTCTTTCATGTCTTAAGTTTAGGGAAAAGATTGGGCCTAGACCATCAGATTTGGGAGCGATCCCTGAACAAATTTTATGCTACTAGAACGGATGGGCCTGTAGAATGAGGTGAAAATGCTGGGGAGCATCAATGATTAGGGAACAGATGGAGAAGGGAAGCTGCAAAACAAGACTGCAAGGCCAGGGAGACAGGAGGAAAGCATGTGAGAGTGTGAAACACGAAAACAGGGATGCTGTAAATCAGAGAGTAAGTACCACAATAGGACAAGATTCACCAAGTCCAGCAACCTGGATGTCACCCGAGGCTGGGACAAACAGATTCTGTGGAGTGGTGGTAAGAGAAACCACATGACACTTGGGTAAGGAGTGAATGCAAGGTGAACAAGGGGCAAGGTTTTGAATATGCTTGGTTGTTGAGGGAAAGAAAAAGAAGTATCCAAAACTCCCACTCGGTATTGTGAATATCTGAAAAACTGCAATAAATATTTAGCAATTACTCTACAAATGATATGTCTTATTTGTTTAATCTAGAAGTTTAATATGTCGGTATATGAATTTTCAGGGCTTGATGCTTTTTGTTCTTTTGTTTTACAGAAATTTCCTAGGTGGATATGCAATAATATTTTTCATTAGTACAAGAACATATACGATTACGCACAAATGTACATGCCACTGGAATAAAAGTTTATTCAGTTTCTGGCTGAAATAGGTTGACATGTCTTAAGTTTTTACATTATAAACTGTTAATATTCTGAACATATACACAATATGGGATAGTCCAGCTGTACACCATTTTTCCTCAAAAACAAAAACTTACTAGAATTAAGAGATGGATTGTTATTGTTAATTAGACATAAATTAAATCAGATTTGAAAAAGATGAAAACTGAACTTTTTTTTTCTTTTCCTTTCTTTGGTGGGGGGTGGGGGGAGATGGATTCCACTGCTTTTTACCTTCTCCAGTTCCAAAATCTGCTGCTTCTGCTCTTCATCCAGACTCTGAGTTTTGCTTTGCAAAAAAGCTCTTTCTTCTTCAAGCTGAGATAATCTCTCATTGGCCCTTGATTTTTCTGATTCTAGATCTTTAATTGTAACCTCCTGGGTCATTTGAGTTGCTTGAAGCATTCCAATATGACCTATGCCCCCAAAAGAAAACCTTCACTTTAAAGTCTATTACATTGTGGTATAAAACAGTTTATATTTAATGACACAATTGTGCTTATTACCTGAGGGAAACAAATAGTCTGCATGTACAAATTGTACTTTGATTTCTTCACTGTATAGAACAGAAATACTTGCCATGGGAATACTTATCCAAGTAGACTAATTTAAACTAGAAAGAAGTTCAGTTTCACATTGCTGATGTTGTCCCTGCCCCACCTGCCGTACTCAAGAATCTTTTTTTAAGATTTCCAACTAAAAAGTTTAAGTGGAAGCAACTCCTCAGGGGTGTATATAAAATCGTCAGGAGTAAAACAAGGAGAGATGTACTGATTAATACTATGGCGCTAAAATGAGTAATCTATTCTTTTCTAATCTCTTTTTTCAAATTCTCATAAAAGACAAATCTGTATGTAGACAGTAAATATGGCAGGGAGCTATTTGGTTGAAACTAAATTTATTTTAAATAAGAGAAGTGATAAAGAACTAAGCTGGATTAAGAGATAAATAAGAACAACGAAGTTATCAAAGAAAGAATAAATGGCAACAAAAAAAAAGCAGGGCGGACGATGAGAAAGATGAAAAATGAGAATGAGAAAAAGGGTCTCAGAAAGCTTGTGTTAGGGCAGTGATCCTCAATGTGCTCTGGACCAGGAGACCTGGAGCCCTCGCTGGCAGTGAAGAACATCCCTGACCTACTGTCTCAGAAACTCTGAAGCTGGAGCCCAGCACCTGTGGTTGCACAAGCACTTTGGGGTGATTTTGTACACATTAAAGTTGAAAAACTCCTACTTAGGGGAAAGGTTGTATGGGCTTCACTGATGAGCCAATCAAATGGCATCCTCAGAGAATAGTTCAAATGGCTTTACCTGGCACCATAAACACTTGGGCAGATGACATGGGTCAGCACTTCCTCTAGTAAGGGCTAAGAAATGAGCACATTAGCCATAGTAGAATGGACAACTCAGGTTTTATATGTAAAGTGATCCCTATTAATAAGCTAAATGAAATGAGACACTGTGATTCACATATAGGGTCACTAATTTAAATACATATGGATTTTTTTAAATGTATGTTTTTAAAGAATAAAAGCCTTTAGAAAGAATGATTCATTGTTTTTAGTGAATGATTTATTGCTGCTAACTCTTAATTTTTTATAAATATATATTCCTAAAAATAAGTTATTATTTGCTTATCTTACTTATGATTATGAAGAAATTAGAGACCTTCAACATGTTAGAGTCTAATTTTAAAGTATGAGTAGGAAAGGCAAATTCTGTCTTGAATTAACATTTCAGTGTTGGTTTAGCTGAGGTATATACCAAGAACTGTGGTCATACATACTAGCTTTGAGGACAAGGTCTGAAGCTTGTTGTTGTAAACGTTCTCTGGCCGCTGCTAGCTCACTTTCCACTTCCTTGTGTTTGCTCAACAAGGCCATCTCTCCCTCCTTGGCATCATCAAGCTGTTTTTGAAGAACCTAAGAATGATCAAATAGCCATTATTAATATGCAAGAATGATGCTGAGCTAATTAGCTAAGCTAATGATGCTAATTCACTTAAATTACAAGCATCAACTTTCTCTTATTGAAAAGTCACAGTTAATAATACCTACTTTTAAATCTGTTTTGATAACACTTTTAACTTATCTTCATAAATCATATGATGCAATCATGAAAGACTATCCTACCCCTTCTAATCCATTCAAATACTGTATAGAAACAGCTATGAAATTTTCTATGCCAATAAAACAAAATTTGTAGGGACTTCTTGGCCTTCTTTTCAAATGTGCCATATGCCTATTTAATTCAGGTTTATAAAGCAATCAATTTTTGTTCATTGTCTGGGTAGACCATTATTAATGAAGGTAAGGAAGAAAATACAACTAAACCCAAAGCCCAATATTTTAACTCTCCCAAGTCACTTGTGAAAAATATTAACATGATATTTCAATAAAATCCTGTCATAATCAGTAAGATTTTAAGTGTTCTTTATATCTGAAGTTCTAGTTGGAAATAATAACTACAGAGTAGTACAAATTACCCCTTTATTGATTTTCTCACAAAGCAAAAGTTGGGGAAAGCAAAATGGAAAAAAAAAGTTAAAGTAGTCTAATTGGAAAGATAAAGACAAAACTGAGGGGTAAAAATCTGTATGTTTAATGTGACATTCTTTACTTACCTGAACATTGTTCTCTGCTGTAACAAGTGCTATCTGAAGCTTTTGGCATTTGTCACGAAGACTTCCAGCTTCATCCTGTACCATCTGTAACTCCGTCTTTAACTTTCCTATGGTTTTTCGTAAAATTGCTTCTTGCCCCTGAAATTCTTTTCTAAGATCAGCTTCCTTTTCTTTGCTAGCCTGTAGGCTTTCTGCAGTAAAAAGCTGTGACCTTTTCAAAGTATCAAGCTCATGCTCATAAAAAGACTGAGCTTTATTCAACTTGCCTTCATAATCCTCAATGAGCTTTTTCCGTTCAAGTCTTAGCTCTTCCAAGGTTTGGTTTAAGGTCTCCACCTCCATTCTGTGCAGCTCCTCTGCCTTCTCCTGCCCTTTACTGACCGAGGCACTGTGATCCTGCTGTGACTTCAACAACTCTTGGATCTCCCGTCTGTGAGCAGTTCGCAAATCTTCCAAGGCCAAGCGTTTGTCTTTCTCGAACTGTACTTGGAGTTGTCCAAAACTCCGTAATCTTTCCTCAAATTTCCTCCTAATCTCTTCAACCTCTCTAGACATGGTTACTATGCGTTGGACATGCTGGGCTTCTGCACAAAGTTGCATGTCCTCAACTCTGTGCTTATAAGCTTCAAATTCTGTCAAAGCCTGCTGCTTCATTTTTATGTGATCTTCTAACGATGCTTCTAAAACCTGAATCTTTCTCTTAAGGTCTAACTCCTCTGTTACTTTGCTTTTATACTGCAGTATTTTTTCTCTTGTTTCTGCAAGAATCTGTTGGATTTCTTCTTCATGAGCATCTTTGAGGGCTTGGATTGCAGATTCATGCTCATCATTTTTAGTGTTTAAAGCATATATTACCTGCATGGTTTTGAAAAAGGGAGAGGCAATTCAGCAAACCACATTCTTTTCTTATTGGAAGTTAATTCTTCCATTTGGGCTGATATTTTTCAACACACATAATATTGGCTATGGTAAATACTAAATACCGAAGCTTCATGTATTGTTTTGGATTCATAGATTGATTTACTTGGCTACTTTTACCTTACCCCAACCTTAAAAGTTGCACCTGAAGACTTTGCTACAAATAAAACAGCAAAGAGAAAAGAGACAAAGGAGGCCCTGTGGCCTAGTAGAAAGGAGTTTTCCATATGGCCCTGTCTAGCTTGGGGGTGAGGGTCAGGAGAAAAACCTCAGAGTAAGTGTATGCCCTACATGAGTGTCCCAGAGGAAGAGAGGCTTTGCATCTAGGCCCTAACTCTTCCTAAAGGCCTCTTTCATCTGTTTTATGTCTGGTAGGTTCTAAATTTAGAGAGTTTCTTTTCTAATTCTCCTATTATCTGTTTTTGAGGCTAATCCTCTTCAAGCTCGTAGTGGTCTCCTTACAGAATCCATTCAAACTTTTCTGCTCAACATCAAACACTGTAGTTTTACTCGCTCCCTAACTCTTCCTCTGTCTCCAGGCAAGCCAGGTCCCTAGAGCCAGAGTGTACTGAGTACAGGTCTTTATTTTCATTTTAGTCCTTAGATTTTAATGATTCCATTAAGATTTTCCCAACCTTAATGCCAAATGACAACACAGTCCCTTTATAGTAATGCTCCCATTCTTGCATGTACTTTGATACCCTCCATCATACCTTTGTGGTCAAATAGTATAATATTCATGACTATTACTTAACGTGGAGATGCACCCACTTTCTTCTGAAGTAAAAAGAAATGAACACTGCATAATCCGACCATCCAGAAGCTAAAAATCAGTGTCCTAGAGCTTTGCTCATTTTAATGTGATCTTACTCCGGCTTTAAAAATGAATCCTAGCACCAAGAGCCAGAAACTGTAATGAAAAGGCGAAAGCACCGCCATTTTTGTAGCGAACTAGTTTACATAGCCTGAGGCTACGGAGACAGACTCTCTGGCTCTTCAGATACCCTAATAAGGCTAGAACGTACTGCTAAATCTAGGTGGTCACCTGCCTGGCCTATAGCTATATTTATGCAAGGAGAAGACACATTGGAGACTTACCCCATTCCAGGGGTTTCGCTCTCTCCACATAGGGCCCTGTCCTCCAGAATCAATTCCTTACCCATATACTCACTTGGTCTGCTCTCTTTTGTGAGATGTAATCATAACAGAGGCAAAAAGATTGAGGGATGGCAAGACCCCATTATTCTTGCCAGCTACTTCTCCTGCTAGCTAACCTCCAAAAGAAAAATATATGCAACAGAAGGGAAATAAATGCTAATTTATACTTTCTTTCTCTCTCTCTCTTTTTAAATACCTCTAATTCTAAATCCTAGGTTATGTCCCTAATGAGCTAACAAAGATCCCCATGGAAGACTCTTTTCATTTATACATTTAAGCTTAAAGGTAGCTTAAATACAGGAAAGTTGGTGGTCTCCTATAACTCTCCCTCAGGGTCATACCTACCTGGCATGTGGATGCCCAGAAAAGGCTAAAGGAGGCACTAAGGAAAAACACACCACCCAGATGGAGAGAAGTCCATTTGCCAGAGTGGTGTAGAGCACAGCTCTAAGACCTTCCCAGGGCACTCTGTGTGCTTCCCTTATCTATCACATGCAGCAGGTCGATGGATGAGAGATAATGCAAAGAGAAGGAATCCCTAGACAATGAAACCTGGAACACTACATCAAAAACTAATGATGTACTGTATGGTGACTAACATAACTTAATATAAAAAAAAAAAAGTCACACTTTTCATCGTTTTAACCCAGGAAATGATCTTGAAAAGGACCACTCTGTGGTAGGATTCCATATAACTAGGGATGAAACAGTATGGGAAATGGGAGCTTCCCTTTGTCAATAATTTATTTAAATACTCTTCTTTAGAGGGGCACCTGGTGGCTCAGTCAGTTAAGTGTCTGCCTTTGGCTCAGGTCATGATCCCAGGGTCCTGGGATCAAGCCCCACATCAGGCTCCCTGCTCACCAGGGAGCCTACTTCTCCGTCTCCCTCAGACTGCCACTCCCCTCTGCTTGTGTGCTCTGTCAAATGAATAAATAAACTCTTCTAAAAAAAATAATACTCTTTTCTTTTTACCTTTTTTTAAAAAAATTATTTATTTAAAGAAAGGGAGAGAGAGAGAAAGAGTGTGTGTGTGATAGCATGAGCACAAAGGGAGGAAGAAGGAGTAGCAGGTTCCCCACTGACCAGGGAGCCCAATGCAGGGCTCGATCCCAGGACCCTGCCATCATGACCTGAGCTGAAGGCAGAGGCTTAACGGACTGACCACCCAGGTGCCCCTAAATATTCTTCTCTTTTTTCTAATACTTAATTTCCCTGTGGCCTTTGAAGGGTCAGCTCAAGTTCTATGTCCTTTAATAAGTTCCAAGACCACCCAAATCCGTGGGAGTCTATCTTTTCTTTAAATCCAGTACCTCCGTTTCCTTACCACCACTCATTCCTGAGACTCAGTAAATGTTCAATTGATGACATTTGGGGGTCTTGACAACAATGTTGGAAAGCTATGTATGGACGTTAGAAAGCCTAGAAAAGTAGCTGACAATATAAAAGCACAGTAGCATGCAAAATGAAAGCATTAAGTTAAAAAGAATAGAATTTAAGTAATAAAACAGCTGACAAATAATAGGGAAATATTATGGTTAAGAGCTGTATTTCACTGGATATTCTAATCCAAGGGTCAGCAAAGTGGGACCTGTAGGCCCAATATGGCTGTTGCCAGTCTTTGTAAATTGTTTTACTGGAGCACAGCTATGCCCCTTTGCATATGGAGAGCCTACAGTTGCTTTCCCACTACAACAGCAAAGTCGAGAAATTGTGAAAGAGACCTTACTACTGACTCCTGTTCTGATATACACATGCCAAGCCATCTTATCAGCCCAAACTGGCAGCCAAAAATAAAAAATAACTGAATTTGCAGTGGCTTTGTTTAGTATCAAAGAGTCCACGGTTCCAACCGCAACAACTCACATGTTAAGAAAACCAATTATTTGATTCTGAAACTATATTATATAAAAGAAATATAATATTCTACTGGTCATACATCCTACTGGCTATATAACAGTATCCTGCAGGACAACAATGTTAAAATAAAAAGTTTCTAAAAACTTAAAAGGAACAATAACAGGATGCCAAGCATAATAACAAATTAATTGTGCTTTTATTTTTCAAAAGGATTTTATTTATTTGAGAGAGAGAGAGAACATAAGACGGGGAGAAGGAGAAGCAGACTCCCTGCTGAGCTGGAAGCCCAAGACAGGACTCGATCCCTGGGATCATGACCTGAGTCAAAGGCAGACACTTAACTGACTGAGCCACCCATGTGCCTCAATAGTGCTTTTAAATGACCATTTAAAATATACCACTATTTAATGATATTATTTTTAAATAAGGATGCTAATATGAATTTTCAAATTGACATTAACAAGATATATCCTCTAACTGCTCACTTTTCTATGTAATTATAAAGGTAACCATCTTAAAGTATCTTTCTCTGATTAATTACCATTTTCTCAGACCAAAAAAATAGATTCTTCGAACACACAGAAGATATGACTTGAAGTAACAGAACTGATCCAAACCGTATTTTTGACCCTAGGTAAGATAACTTTATTTCTCCAAGCTTCAAGTTTCTCAATATTAAATAGAGATCATATTTATTCTATTCTAGTGACATTGTTATAAGATCAATCTATCACTGACATTTACAAAATGATGTTATACAACAGTTTTTCAAAAAATGTAAAGCACTATAAGATGGTAAGCCTTTTTTATTAGTTGTATCACTTATGGACAGAATGAGACTTATCTTAAAAGAAACTCTGGTAAGTGATAATAATCACCCATAAAATTGGCTATTATTTTCCAGGAAAAGGAAATTAATGTCTCTTCTCGTAAAAGACATTAAGAGCCACTTGCAGTTGTTCTGGAACCATGAACATTCAGAGAACAAGACAATACAATCATTTCAGCAATTTCATGTCATTTCACACTTCCATTTTATGCCAATAATGCACAATTTAACTATATATTCCATGATGAATAAGAAATAGTTAGAATTTTTACTTTTTCTATGAAGATTTTCAGATAATCTTACCCATGGATACATTGAAAACAATTCTATGTCCTAGTTTTTAAAATGTTACTTAGGGAACAACAAATCGTTTCTGAAATAGTTCTCACTGTTGGCGGCTATGGACCGAATTGTGTCCATCTCCCTCCCCAAACAAAATTCATCTACTGAAGCCCTAACGTCCAATCTGACAGTACTTGGAGACAGGGCCTTTGGGATATAATTAAGTTTAGACAAGATCATGAGGGTGATGTCCTCGTGATAGGATCAGTGCCTTTATAAGGGACACGGGAGAGCTTGCTTCCTCTCTCTTTCAGCCATGTGAAGATACAGTGGGAAGGTCTATGGTTCTATGTCATGGCAGACTGAACTAATATATTGGCAATATATAAATATGTTCTCACTAAAATCTAACTCATTTGTAATAACATATTTTTATAGATGAGTATATATATATTAGCTTAAAATATGTTAAGCTATTATACCAACAGTTTTAATACCGTTAAAGTAACAGAGTCATTGAATAAATGATGGTAAATTCATACAATGTAATATTATAAAGTCATTAAAACGCACATCTCATTTAGGAGAATACTTCATAATATAAGCAAAAGCCTGTAAGAGACCACAAATATGCAATGCTGTATCAATGAGATCCAATCTTATAGAGGGAAAAATGTGAGTGTGTATGTGTATGCAGATACATATTAAAGGTATATAAAGAAACAAGCCAAATTTTAACGGGGGTATTCAGTATTTATGAACCTTCAATAATGAATGCATGTTACTATTACAGTTAGAAAACATTAAACACTTTTAGAAGATTAACATTAATTATGCTAAAATAACAATCAACACTCAAAATGCTTTCATTTTTAAAAAACCTGACAATCAAAATAGAGAAAATTAAAGGAACGCTCATTAATTACCAACAGATATCCTGAAATTTTCCTTAAAAATCACCCACTGAGGGTACTTGGGTGGTTCAGTGGGTCTTAAGTCTCTGCCTTCGGCTGAGGTCATGGTTGCAGGGTCCTGGGATCAAGCCCTGCATCAGGCTCCCTGCTCAGCGGGGAGCCTGCTTCCCCCTCCCTCTCTGCCTGTCTCTCTGCCTGCCTCTCTGCCTGCCTACTTGTGTTATCTCTGTCAAATAAATAAATCAAACCTTTAAAAAAATTTTTTTAAAAAAGCACAGCCCTTTAAAAAAAAACACTGAAATAAAACATTTACAAATGTCATTCTTAAAATCTTCAAAGAATATTGAGTGTTAATCATTTTAACTTATGAAAAAGAACATATTTTGAGAAAATTTTTCAAAAATCCAATTACCTAGTAAAATTTGATAACTTACTGGCAAATCTTTAATGGTCATTTCCTACTTCATTTATTCTTTCCTACAGCAAAAATATATTGAACACCTGTTATGTGCCAAGACCTATCCCTGGCACAGTGAACATGACTGCGAATGGATGCATATATGAGGTATTTGTTCTCATGCAGCTTGGTGGAAACCAACCTTATAGAAATATTTACTTCATTAGTCAAAGTAAAATTTCAATGAGTTACACAAAGGAGAAGAAATACAAAGTGAGTCTTTGTAAGGGGTAATGTAGGTGTTTCCCATTATTAACTGAATGAAATGCTTACTTTATCTTAACCAGGATCTCTTCATTTAGTCAAAATGATAAAGGGAAAGCTACAGAGACAGAATACTGGACCAAAGGCTCGGTAAGAGCAGAAGGCACAGAGATGGAAAAGCCTATGACTCTGTAAAGGGAAAAATGGGTTCCAGAGCTGGAAATTTAGACATGCTCATGCAGCAGAGATACTTGTAGCAGTTGGGCTGAATGGGATCCAGAGGGGAGAAACTACTGAGAAAGAGTGAAAAAGACTGAGGACCAGGCCTTGGACAGGGTTCAGGGGCAGCAGGGAGGATGAGGACCCACAGACAGAGGTAATGTGTTGGACAGATGCAGACCCTTAGATGAAGGACCAAGGTCTAAGATGTGAGGAATGGATAGTAGCTCTTGTCAAAGGCTACATAAAAATCAAGAAAAATGAAGATTCAAACTCTCTGCATTCAGAACCTAAATCTCAGAAGTAGGTCTTTGAGATCACATTTGGTAGAATGGTGCCAGAAGAGCTGGCAGACAAGTGGCAAAGTGGGTGAGTGGATGGTAAGTGAATGGAGTAAATCCACTGATAGAGAAAAACTCCAAGAAATTGTGGGTAAGAGAAACAACTAGGGACAACTAGAATGATAGCCTAGGAGGCAGCAAAATCCAGGGAGAGTACTTTTTTTAAAAAGAGGGTTTGAAAATGTGAACCAGGAAGGGTCAACTATGGAACCGAAGTCATGGAGAAAGTCTGAAATCAGGCTTCCCTGGCACAGGTGGAAAGACTGATGCTGGCTCTGAGTAGGAAAATGTCCTCCCAAGAGAGCAAGGCTGAAGACTGAGGTTTTAGGTAGAGAGAGAAGATGGACAACTGCTTTCTGACGGCTTCACACTCCTCCATAATAGGGAGATGAAATCATCTTCCTGGTGTGCAGGAGCCATCAGCACCTTCTCTCCATTGGCCGTAAACGACGCCACTAATGTTAGCTAGTGAGGCCAGTCCCAGCATTCCCAGCATGCCTCACTGAAGACAGACTCAGACACACAGCAACCGTTAGCAGATCCTTCTCATCAGTTCTCATCTAGATGTTTTCCTGCCTGTCTCAATCTCTATTTTTTACTTATTTGAAAATTCTGGAAACTTGTTCACTTTTCCTTTCTTATCAGTGTCAGAGACAGAAAACATACGAACAGAAGAGAGAGGAAGGAAGGATTTACCCTCAAGCACTGTATGAGGCACAAAGAAACTTACTAAGTAATAAAGGAGCAATCTCAGATTAATTTAAAAAAGATCCTATACATCTTAAACAAATGAAGAATATGTTTTTTTTTTAAGATTTTATTTATTTATTTGACAGAGAGAGATCACAAGTAGGCAGAGAGGCAGGCAGAGAGAGGAAGGGAAGCAGGCTCCCTGCTGAGCAGAGAGCCCCATGTGGGCTCGATCCCAGGACTCTGGGATCATGACCTGAGCCGAAGGCAGAGGTTTAACCCACTGAGCCACCCAGGTGCCCCAAAGAATATGTTTTCATCATTAAACACTCAGTTCTTCTAATTGAGCTACTCACCAAAAAGTTACTTTCAGCCTTAAGGCACCAAAGTTAAAGAATGCTGAAAAGAGACCCTCAAACTTCTCAAAAATAGTGGATTATTAACTCTGCCATGTAGTTTCTATCCTCTCTGTTCTGGAGTGGTAACAGAGACCATTGCTCTATACCACAATTTATATTCCAAAGTATTCCCAGACCTGCTGTATAAGTAAAATTTTCACAAATTATCAAATATTACCAATGAGTTCTAAGTGGCTTACTTAGGGAATCTAATGTTTCTGTGAAATGGTTCATCTTTTGAAGCTGGTATATTATTAGCATACTTACTATATAAGGGCATGTTAATAAAATGTGTTTATGAATTCTCAGGATCTTGAGCTCACCTTCTCCCATGGACACTCTGATGTAACAACTACAAATATGCAGCTAACTCTGAAAATGACCTGAAGACTGGCAGAACAGACCTTCCACGACTAATCCTAGAGAGGAAGCCACATTGAAAAGGGTGGAAGGGGCACAGACATGGCTGGAAACCAAACCCCTCTGTGAAACTAATCACAGCAGGATGGACACCACAAAGAAGTGAGAGGATCAGACCCCATGCCAAGCACTCTAGGCACTAGGGACCTATACTAGGAATATGAGTCCCCATAAAACCTGGCTTTGAAAACCAATGAGACTTAACTTTGGGAGTTTTAAAATTCAGTTGGCTAAGGGCACCTAGGTGGCTCCGCTGGTTGAGCATTGACTTTGGATTTTGACACAGAACATGATCTCATGGTTGTAGGATCAAGCCCTGTATCAGGATCTGTGCTCAGCACAGTCTGCTTCAGATTCTGTCTATAATAAATGAATAAAAAAAGAAAAAAAGAAAAAAAAAATCAGTGGGCTTAGCTCCAAGAGAGCTGAAGGGCAACAGGAAACTGAGTCCCCATCTTTAATGAGCCAGTATAATAATTACCTCAACCAGAGACACATACCTATACATGAAGATTTATTTACTAATTTACTATTTACTAATCTCAGAATGTGCACTGGAGGGGGAGGGATGTTCAGATTTCTCCAAGAATAATAGTGCTGACAGACACCATTTCTCTTCCCCTCCTCCAGCCTCGATTGATGGACACTTGCTGGAGCCAGAGCTAACACTCTCCATCTATGTTGCTGTATACATTCCCTGTAAACCCACCTCAGCAGGCATCCTCCAAAACAGCTTCTACCCCAAACTCCCCACATGTAGCCCCAGCAGGGACATGTACCACTCTAAAGTAACTCCTACTCAGGGGAAAGGGGAAGATGGAATCCAACACACCAGCATGTCTGCAGATCCAGCAGCTGAACATTTTAGCTGCCCACACAGGAAGCAAGTCCTGTTATCCTATATGCCTGTAGTTATGGCAGAAAGGCTAACTGTAGATAAATAGCCTGACCCCAACTTCACCCACCAATGAGCTCTAGGCAACCTTAGAGAGGCCTTTCAACTGTGTAGGGACCAAACCCTGCCCAATATGCCTACAGGAGGAAAAGCAAGTCAGTGCAGCCACCTGGGCTGCAGGTAAATATGGCTTAGTCACAACAGTAGGGGGCACACAGCCCAAACAGGAGACACTCAGTGGAAAACCTGATTTTGTACCGGGGTACTGCATTACAGGACACCACAGACCTCTTTTACACAAAGTCACTACTTTCAAGATCAGGAGACATAGCTGACCTCCTTAATACACAGAAACACAGAGTTAGACAAAATGAGGAGACAGAAGAATAATTCCCAAATAAAAGAATGAGACAAAATCATAGCAAAAGAGCTAAGTGAAATGGAGTTGAGCAATATGACTGAAAGAATCCCAAGTAATGGTCATAAAGATACTTGGTGACTTGAGAAAAGAGTGGAGGGTCTCAGAACTTCAACAAAGAGATAGTAAATATAAAAAAATAACCAGTCAGAGTAGAAGAATTCAGTAACTGAAAAAATTCACTGGAGAGATTCAATGGCAGACTATAGGAAACACAAGTTGAACAGCAAAAACAAAAAAAAATAATAAAGAATGAAAACAGGCTAAAGCAACTCAGTGACAACATCAAGCATAATAACATTTACTTTATAGGGATCCCACGAGAAGAAAGAAAGAAAGAAGGGGACAAAAACTTATTTGAAGGAAGAACAGCTGAAAATTTCCCTAATATGGGAAAGGAAAGAGATATTCAGATCCAGGAGGTACAGACAGCCCCTAACAAGATGAACCCAAAGAGGTCAACTCAAAGACACATAATAATTAAAATGGCAAACTGTAATGATAAAGAGAGAATTTTAAAGCAACAAAAGATAACAATTACGTACAAGAGAAATCCCATAAGGCTACCACCCAATTTTTCAGCAGAAATTTTGCAGGCCAGAAAGGAGTAGGATATTCAAAGTGCTGAAAGAAAAAAAAAACCTGCAACCAAGAATACTCTACCCAGCAAGGTTAAATGTAAACAGATGAAATGCTATAATCAAAAGACACAGAGTGACTGAATGGATTTAAAAAAAAAAAAAAAAAGTAGACCCATCCATATGCTACCTACAAGAGACTTCAGATTTAAGGAAACAAACCAGACTCAAAGTGAAGGGATAGAAAAATGGAAGGAAAAAAAAAAAAACCCAACACACAGAAAACACAAAAGTCAGGGTGGTAATACCTGTATCAGACAAAATGGACTTTAAAAGATAAAGACTGTAAGCAAGAGACAAAGAGAGGCACTACATAATGATAAAGATATCAATCCAACAAGAGGATATGACAACTGTAAATGTCTATGGACCCAAAATAGGAGCACCTAAATAGAAAACAACTGCTGACAGACATAAAGAAATTGACAGCAATAAAATAATAGTAGGGCATGGTATTTACATCAATGGATAGATCATCTAGATAGAAAATCAATATGGAAATAGTGCCTTTGAATGATACATTATACCAGATGGACCTAACAGATACAGACAGAACTTTCCACTCCCAAACAGCAGAATCCATATTCTTTTCAAGTGTTCATGCAATATTCTCCAGAACAGAGGACATGTTAGGCAACAAAACAAGCTTCAGTAAATTTAAGAAGACTGAAATCATATCAAGCATCTTTTCCAACCACAAAAGTATGAAACTAGAGATCAAATTACCAAAACAAAACAAAACAAAACAGTAAAGAACACAAACACATGAAGGCTAAGCACATACCACTAAAGAACCAATAGGTCAACCAGCAAATCAAAGAGGAGACCAGAAAATACATGGAAACACATGAAAATGAAAACACAATGGTCCAAAATCTTTGGGATGTAGCAAAAGCAGTTCTAAGAAGGAAGTTTATAAGATGACAGGCCTACCCCAAGAAATAAATCTCAAAAAAATAGCCTAACCTTACACCTGAAGTAGCTAGAAAAAGAAGAAAAACAAAGCCCAAAGCTAGTAGAAAGAAGGAAATAATAAGGATTGGATTAGAAATAAATGAAATAAAGTCTATAAAAACAACTGAAAAGATTAATGAAACCAGGAGCAATTTCTTCAAAAAGATCAACAAAATTGACAAACCTGTGGCCAGTCTCAAGAAAAAAAGATAAATAGATAAATAAATCAGATACAAAAGAGGAAACTGACACCACAGAAATACAAATGATGGTAAAAGAGTATTATAAAAAAAATATGCTAACAAATTGGGCAATCTAGAAGAAATGGATAAATCCCTAGAAACATATAATTTTCCAAAACTAAATCAGGAAGAAATAGAAAATCTGAAGAGACCAATTACTGATAACAAAATGGACTTGGGTAATTAACTGCCAACAAACAAAAGTCCAGGACTAGATGGCTTCACAGGTAAATTCTATCAAACATTTATGGAAGAGTTAATACCTAGTCTCCAACTATTCTAAAAAATAAAAATAAAAAAGGACAGAAAAGTCCCAAATTTATTCTATGACTATGTTATTTTGACAGCAACACCAGACAGACATTACAAAAGAAGAGAACTACAGGCCAATATCTCTGATGAACACAAATGCAAATATCCTCAAGAAAATATTAGCAAACCAAATTCAAAAGTACACTAAAAAAAAAAAATACACCATGATCAAGTGGAATTTACTCCAGGGACATAAGAGAGATTTAATATTCGCAAAATCAATATAATATATCACATTAATTTGAAGAAGGATAAAAACCTCAACAGATTCATCCCAATAGATGCAGAAAAAGCATTTGACAAAATTTAACACCCATTCATGATAAAACAAAACAAAACAAACAAACAACCTCTCAACAAAGCAGGCTTAAGAGGGAATATACCTCAACAGAATAAAGGTCACATATGACACCCTCAGCTAACATCATACCTGATGGTGAAAAACTGAACTTTTCCTCCAAGATCAGTAACAAGACAAGGATGGTCCACTCTCACCGCTTTTATTCAACATAGTATTAGAAGTCCCAGTCACAGACTTCAGATGAGAAAAAGAAACAAAAGCCATCCCAACTGATAAGGAAGAAATAAAACTGTCACTGTTTGCAGATTATATACTATATAGAGAAAGCCCTAGACGCTCCACCAAAAATATACTAAAACAAATATGTGGATTCAGTAAAGTTGTAGGCTACGAAATTAATACACAGAAATCTGTTGCATTTTTACATTCTAATAACAAAGTTGCTGAAACAGAAATTAAGAAAAGGGGCCCATTTACATTTGTGCCAATAAGAATAAAATATCTAAGAGTAAATTTAACCAAGGAGGTGAAAGCCCTACCCTCCAAAAACTGTAAGACACTGATGAACAAAAATAAAGATGATGCAAACAAATGGGAAGGTATACTGTGCTCATAGACTGGAAGAATATCATCAAAATGTCCATCATACCCAAAACAATCCATAGGTTCAATGGAACCCTGTCAAGATACCAGTAAGCATTTTCACAGAATCACAACAAATACTACTAAAATTTGTAAAGAACAACAAAAGATCCCAAATAGCAGGGCAAACTTGAGAACAAAGAACAAAGTTGGAGGTATCACACTCCCAGATTTCACAACACACTCAAAGCGACAATAATCAAACAAGTACAGTACTGGCACAAAACCAGACACCTAGAGTAACAGAATGGAACAGAGAGCCCCCAAATAAACCCATACCTATATGGTCAGTTAGTACAGGTCAAAGGAGGCAAGAATATACAATAGGGGAAAGACAATCTCTTCAGTAAATGGTGCTGGGAAAACTGGACAGCCATATGTAAAAGAATGAGACTAGACCACTTTCTTACACCATGTACAAAAATAAACTCAAAATGGATTAAAGAGTTAAATATAAAACTGAATTCATAACACTCCTAAAACAAAACAGGCAGTAATCTCTTGGACATCAAACTTAGCAATGTATTTATAGATATGTCTCCTTAGGTAAGGGAAACAAAAGCAAAAATAAACAATTGGGGTTACACCAAAATTAAAGACTTTTTGCACAGCAAAGGAAACCATCAACAAAATGAAAAGGGAACCCAGTGACTGGGAGAAGATATTTACAAATGACATATCCCTTAAGGGGTTAATAACAAAAATATATAAAGAATTCATACAATTCAACAACAACAACAACAAAAAACAAGCAATCAATTAAAAAATTAGCAGAGGACCTGAATAGACATTTCTCCAAATAAGACATCCAGATGCCCAACAGACACAGGAAAAGATGCTCAGCATCATTAATCACCAGGAAAACGCAAATCAAAACCACTATGAGTTATCACCTTACACCAGTCAGAATGACTAATATCAAAAAGACAAGAAATAAGTGTTGATGAGGATGTGGAGAAGAAGGAATCTTTGTGCACTATTGGTTGCGAATATAAATAGGTGCAGCCACTGTGAGAAACAGTACAGAGTTCCCTTAAAAATTTTAAAACAGGGACGCCTGGGTGGCTCAGTTGGTTGGACGACTGCCTTCGGCTCGGGTCATGATCCCGGGGTCCCGGGATCGAGTCCCACATCGGGCTCCCAGCTCCATGGGGAGTCTGCTTCTCCCTCTGACCTTCTCCTCGCTCATGCTCTCTCTCACTGTCTCTCTCTCAAATAAATAAATAAAATCTTAAAAAAAAAAATTTTAAAACAGAGGGAGGTCGGGGGGATGAGGTAACTGGGTGGTGGGTATTAAGTAGGGGACTTGATGGAATGAGCACTGAGTGTTAAAAGCAGGTAATGAATCACTAAATTCTACCTCTGAAACTAATAATATACTATATGTCAATTACGTTGAATTTAAATTAAAAAAAAAATTTTTAAATGCAAAATAGAAATATCATATGACCTTTTAATCCATTACTGGGTATTTGCCTGAAGAAAAGAAAAACATGAATTCAAAAAGATATACAAACCCCTATGTATATCACAGCATTACAATAGCCAACATACAGAAGCAACCCAAGTATCCATGATAGATGAATGAATAAATAAGATGTGATACATACACACGATAGAATATTACTCAGCCATAAAAACAAATGAGATCTTGCCATTTGTGACACAAATGGACCTAGTGGGTATTACGCTAGGCAAAATAAGTCTGACAGAAAAAGACAAATACCATAAGATTTCACTTAAATGTGCAATCTAAAAAAACAAAACAAATTGGTAGAGCTGGTAGAGCATGCAACTCTTGATCTTGGAGTTGTTGGTTCGAGCCCCACACTGGGTGTAGAGATTACTTAAAAAAATAAAACCTTAAAAAGTAATTTAAAAAAATAAAAAACAAAACAAATGAATGAACAAACACACAAAAACAGACTATAGGGGTGCCTGGATGGCTCAGCTGGGTGAGTCAATCCTTGATTTCAGCTCTGGTTGCAATCTCAGGGTCATGAGATGGAGCCCCACATTCGGCTCTGTACTGAGTGTGGGGTCTGCTTGAGATTCTCTCCCTCTTCCTCTTTCCCTTGCCCCACTTACATGTCACATGCTCTCATGCTTACTCTCTAAAATAAATAAGTAAAATATTAAAAAGAAAAAAAAACAACAGATTTTTAATACAGAGAACAAGTTGATGGCAGCCAGAGGGTAGAGTGTTAGGCGGGTGGGCAAAATAAAAGAGATTAAGAGGTACAAACTTACACTTATAAATAAGTCCTAGAGATATAAATTACAGTAAAGGGAATATAGTCAGTAACAGAAAAATACTGTATGGTAATAGACAGTAACTACACTTGTGGCAAGCACTGAGTAATATATAGAATTATCAAATCAATGTTTGTATACCTGTAAGTATTTAACATATTAAATTAAATTTTTTCAATTTTTTTAAAAAAACCTTTCTTTTAGGGACACCTGGGTGGCTCAGTCAGTTAAGTGTCTGCCTTTGGCTCAGGTCATGATCCCCAGTGTCCTGGAATCAAGTCCCACATCAGGTTCCCTGCTCTGCAGGGAGCCTGCCTCTCTCTCTTTCCCTCTGCCCCTCCTCCCTGCTTGCATGCTCTCTCTCTCTAATAAATAAACAATGGCAACAAAAAACTTTTTCTTTTAGAGGTGATGAAATTACACAAATCCTTCTATATTTTCTTACCTATTCTACGGGTGATCTATAACAGAATCTATTTTCACGACCTAGATTACAGGCTTAATCACTGCAATGTAAGAAACGGTTTAAAAATAAATGACAAGTTTATAGAATTAATTCAAGGACTAGTCCCAAGTAGCCCATGTAGCAGAATGAACACAAGGAAAAAAATAAAAATTAAGAAGTCACAAATACGCATGCATCCTAAAAGAAAAAAAAAAAAGCAAGAAGCAAAAAAGAACATCATTTAGTGTAAAATAAATGTCTGAAAGAGAAAATCCCTCAGCACCAAGCACGTGCTCTCATACGTGCACACACGTACACACAGACATACACACCATACACACATTATCTTTTTCTGAACCATCTCAAAATAAGTTGCAGATATCAAGACTAATCACCACTAAGTACTTTAGTATATATTTCCCAAGATCAAAGACAATTGCGTTATCATACCTAAGAAATTTAACCCAATGGTATAGTATCTAATACACAGCCTGTACTCAAGTTTACCAATTATTCAATAGTGGAATTTATAGCAGCTTTTCTCTACTGATGCAGATTCAATCAAGGATCCCATATTGTACTGAACTGTCATACTACTTTAGTCTCCTTTACTGTACTGCAGACAAAAAGCAAAACTAAGCCTTTTTTCCCTCATGACATTGACATTTTTTAACAGATCAGGCTAAGGTTGTCTTGTAGAATGCATATGATGAAGATTTTTATAGAATTATGTCAAGTTCTCTTTGTGGAAATTTTATGTTGTGTTTTCTCAACCCATCCTGTTAGTTTTGGGGATAACTAATACCTCAATATAAGGGCACATTTATCAGTCTGGTTTTCCAATATAACTCTCCTCCCAACTCTGCCTTCTTCCAACGAACTGTCCCTCCTTTATGATGTCCTACTCAGTTTAAAGCCTTTTAGAAATGAGGAAAAAATTACAAAATGAATTTAATTTTGTTTACAAAAAGTTTAGTCCCTAAGAAAAAGCATCCTACCTTTGTGTGGCAAGCCCTTTTGAGGGGGATTGTCTGAATAATAATCATCCCTGTCCTTTCTTTTCCTGAGTGGAGTTTGTAAGCCAAAGGCCAGGCTTGAACTGCTCCTAACTATGGAGGGGATTTTTCTACGTCTTTGAGAGTGGTGAAGAGACAAGCTGTCTGGGTATTTAGAGAGGATCTTAACACCCCTTTATAATATGTGAGATGTAAACCCTCTTAACCCATATTCTCACAAAATATTCAGCCACATAGCATTTGCCACTAATGACTGTAGAACTAGGGAGATACACTGAAGATCTGGAGTTTAAGGTGAGTAGAAAGGAAAAAATAGAGTAGTTTAGCCTGGCAACAAATCACTTCCATATTTTTTCTTTTCTTAGTCCAGGCTCTATTGTTTTAAGTTAGGTAGAAAAATTAAAAAAAAAAAAAAAAAAAAAAGAAAGAAAGAAAGAAAAAAGGCTCTTTTCATACATTATGTAATCTAATTAATTCCATCAACAGACTTATGTCCAAAGGAAACATTTATAAGGCAGTTAACAAAAAAATGGTCATTTGGATTTATTTAAGCCAAGGGCACTATAAAACCCTAATTTAAAAAGAGCTTTAGGGGTATCTGGGTGGCTCAGTGGGTTAAGCCTCTGCCTTCGGTTCAGGTCATGATCTCAGCATCCTGGGATCGAGCCCCACTTCGGGCTCTCTGCTCAGCAGGGAGCCTGCTTCCCTTCCTCTCTCTCTGCCTCTGGGCCTACTTGTGATCTCTGTCTGTCAAATAAATAAATGAAATCTTAAAAAAAATAAAAAGAGCATTAAAGTCCAATTGCTTTGAGAAAGAATTACCTTTAGAGATACATTTGTTTTCTATGATATCTATAATTATTGTTGGAAAAGTACACTGGATATATCTTCCTCTATAATAATGTAGAATACCTCTGTTTCGCCAGAAGATTTAACTTGACTTCTGAGACAGCAAACAAAAATCCTATTACAAGGTCTATTATTTAGGGTTTGAGCAGCACGGTCTGTATTACTGGACTTGAACCAAAAAAACTTAAAAATCAACAGACTTTTACTGACTACCTTCCTATGTGCTCAGTGTATTTTTATATGCATTCTGGCAAAGAAAAGTATACATGTTCCTACTTAATCTTACTTAAATAGAACTACTTAAAACGTACATAAAGTAATGGTGGACAATTTTAGATAATATATATTCAGTGTCAAGCTATAGAGCACAAAATACCACCTAGAGCACGAGAATTTTTCAGTGGAGGAGTTTCACTAGATGAAGATTGCAGTAACTGTGAAGAAAGCAGCCTGAGTTAAGGTACAAGACAGAAAGGATTCTGGTGGTTGGTATGGTCAGATAATCCTCAACAGAGAGATTGGTGAGTGATAGGGAAAGTCAGTTAAAGTTCAAAATAAAAAAGTTCGGGGCGCCTGGGTGGCTCAGTCATTAAGCATCTGCCTTTGACTCAGGTCATGATCTCAGGGTCCTTAGATCAAGCCCCGCATCGGGCTCCCTGCTCAGGAGGGAGCCTGCTTCTCCCTCTCTCCCTGCTTGTATTCCCCCTCTTGCTGTCTCTCTCTCTCTCTGTCAAATATATACAATCTTTTTTTTTTTTTAAGATTTTATTTATTTATTTGATAGACAGAGATCACAAGTATGCAGAGAGGCAGACAGAGAGAGAGAAGAGGAAGCAGGCTCCCTGCTGAGCAGAGAGTCCGATGCGGGGCTCGATCCCAGGACCCTGGGATCATGACCTGAGCCGAAGGCAGAGGCTTAATCCACTGAGCCACCCAGGTGCCCCAAATATATACAATCTTTTAAAAAAAGTTCCCAGTGATTAATTTTGTCCCTGTTATTTAATTGGGAAACAGATCTCTCTAGTAATGTTAAATTTAGATCTACACATATTTTCCTGTTTGTATGCCCACTATGGTACTAGACAAAGATTTTTTTTTTTCTTAAAGATGTTATTTGAGAGAGAGAGAGAAAAAAGAGAGTGAGATGAGCACACTAGCAGGGGTAGAGGGAGAAACAGGCTCCCTTGCTGAGCAGGGAGCCAGATGCGGGGCTCAATCCTAGGACCCTGGGATCGTGACCAGGGCTAAAGGCAGATGCTTAAATGACTGAGATACCCCAGCAGCCCTGGACAATGATTCTAAGACATATTTTGTTTTTTTCCATACTTAAAGTTTGGATGAATCTTGCAATAAATTGTGTATCATTTGGACAGCACTTTTCTCCCCCTTAGTAGTACATAAAACAATGATGCATCTTAAAAATCAACCACTATGAATTGAGAGCGCTATGAAGTCACCAGGAAGAGTAGATAAGGGGAAAAAAGTGTTTTATGTTTAAAGCAGAATGGAATCAATTCATAACTCTATAAAAAAACTGCCTGCCCCTTCCTGCCATAGACCATCTGATCATTTCTGTTTCTTGTGGGCAAGAGGTTCAGGCAGTTTTTTTATAGAGTTATGAATTGATTCCATTCTGCTTTAAACATAAAACACTTTTTTCCCCTTATCTACTCTTCCTGGTGACTTCATAGCGCTCTCAATTCATAGTGGTTGATTTTTAAGATGCATCATTGTTTTATGTACTACTAAGGGGGAGAAAAGTGCTTTATGTTTAAAGCAGAATGGAATCAATTCATAACTCTATAAAAAAACTGCCTGAACCTCTTGCCCACAAGAAACAGAAATGATCAGATGGTCTATGGCAGGAAGGGGCAGGAACACATCTAAATTGAGTCCTTATAGAAAGTGAACAGTTGAGACCAGAGGACAGAAAGCAGACAAAGACATGGTAAATTATTTTTCAGAGTAGAAGTTGTAAAGCCTGAGTTGAGGGAGAGAAATGCCATTTCCAACAGACCTCTGGAAAGCAGGGGCAAAATCAGGGCATGATGATATGGGGGTTGTTCTCATGTCAAGAGCAGTTAAGTCTCTAAGTCACCACTTGGATCAAGCAGAAAAACAGTTCACTGGTAAAAATTAGAAGGAAAGTGATCTGGGAAAAGTGAGCTGAAACAGCTCCAGGTGGATAACACTGGGCACAAACGAGCAGGGATGCGGCATGGGACCAAGAGCAGAGGATTCAGTGAAAAATCTAGCAAGCCGCCAAATGGCAGACAATATTTGCAAGACATACCTGATAAGGAAAGGACGATTATCCAAAATATACAAAGAACTCATAACAAACAATAAAAAAATGAATAACCTGATTAAAAAATGGGCAAAATATCTGAAGAAATACCTCAGCAAAGAGATAGGAAGGAAGTAAACAAGCATATGAAAAGATGCTCAACATCACATAGCACTTGGCAACTGCAAATTAAACAAGGAGATATTACAACACACCTGTTAAAATGACGGAAATCCAGAACACCAATAACATTAAATGCTGGTGAGAATGAGAGTCAACAGGAACTCTGACTCACTGCTGGTAGGAATGCAACATGGAATGGCTACTTTATAGGCTGTATAGACTTAGTATATACTTAGTGTGAATGTAATATAGTTACTATAAACTTAGTATAACTAAGTTTATATAGACCTGTGGAATCACTATGTTGCACACCTAAAACTAATGTAACATTGTGCATCAACTATATATATTTTTTAAAGTTCAGCAGTTTCTTACAAAATTAAATATGCTCTTACCTTATGATCCCAGCAACTTGCTTTTCAGTATTTACCCAAATGAGTTTAAAATATGTCACTAAAAATTGCATACATTATGTTTGCTACAGCAGATTCATTCATAACTGCCAAAACTTGGAAGCAACCAAGTTATACTGCTCTAGGTGAAGGGATAAACTGCAGTACATCTAGACAGTGGGCTATTACTCAGTGTTAAAAGGAAATGAGCTACACCTAAAAAATCATAAGGTTTCTTGAAACTTTCAGAGAGCTGAGGTCACTCTAACAACGCTCTTAACAGTTTTTCACCTCACAAATAGAGAAAAGAAATCCTTTTTGTGACCTTCAAAGTTGTACCTGATTTGGTCCTCACTCCTGATGTAAATCATTTTCCCCAAATGAATCTACAAACATATCACCAGAGACAAGAGAGGAAGCAGCACTAGCTGAGAAACCAGTACTGCACAGACTGTGTTGAGAGGCAATGTGTGCAAAACTCATGAAAAAGTTGAATTTCTATATATTGAATTTCCTTAAAGAAAGTGCTACAATACAATGAATCAATCAAAGGTCAAGGTACCAGCACCTTTTAAGAAATTCAATAAATACATCCTTTTTTGTAAGTAATGGGAGAATTAGTGAGGGGTTTCAAGCAGAAAAATAACAATCTGACTGGAATTTTAGAAAGTAAAATTCTGACTGCATTGTGGATACATTAGATGGGGTAAGACTAAAAAACAGTCAAAATGCATTAAATTAACTCAGGAGACCTCGTGAAGTTCCTAACATAAACCTTGGCAGGGAAAGATGATACTTCATTGTTGCAAGCTATTTAGGAAGTCATACACAGCAAGAGAACCAAAGTGGGAGGAGAAAGAGCTTCTCCCAGTGTTCAGGCTGAAAGGGAGGTTATGCACCTCTATAAATTTCATTCTATCTTCAACCAGGGCTCATATGTGATGCATTACAGGGGACTTGCTCAGCATCTACTAAATGAGACGCCCACCCCCAGTGTCATTGTTCAGATAGACCTGGGCTGGAATGGACAGAACTCAGAAGCCTCTGGCTCCCAGGTCCACAGTTCTGTATTTAGCTTCTACCTTCCCAGCAGAGCAGACATTGTAAAAACACATCATTCCAAATTTCTCAAGCCTTTCTAAGGCTATTTGTCCTTAACCATTTTTCTGCTCAACAACCAAGGGGATATTACACTCCCATTAAACTTTTGATCACCATGGCAACTGTTATTACTTTGATGTGGGGATAAGTTGCAGTATAAGAATCACCAAATGGCCTTTTAAAACTATACACTCATTCCCCTCTCCCTTTCTGATGGCTACCAACACACCCATGGAGGGGAGGGATTAAGTGGAAAAAAGATTGAGAACCACCTACTGCTTTACTAACCTATATTATAAGGATAAGAATTCAGATATGTAACAGCAGTATTCCAAATTGAATTCTGAGAACTTACTCTGTATTTTTGATATACGTTTTCTGTTATTTCCTATGGTGACAAACACTCTCAGGTCTCAATCTACTTCTCAGCAGGAATTACACATAGTTTAATGAGACCAGTATTATGATGCCCTCCCTACTGAGAAAAATCTCAGTGCCATTCTGAAAGGATCTGAAGTTAAGAAAGGTAATGAAATACTAGGAAAGCTTTAAAGTTGTCCATATTCAAATTCTTTACAGAAAAAAATTAATATTTAATTTAGTAACTCAAAACAAAACACATATTCCTTTACTGACTCATCTCTACTTTTTTTAACAGAATTTTTTTTTAAGATTTCATTTATTTGAGACACAGAGAGCATAAGCAGGGGGTTTTTTGATGTGGGGATAAGTTGCAGTACAAGAATCACCAAGTGGCCTTTTAAAACTACACACTCATTCCCCTCTCCCTTTCTGATGGCTACCAACACACCCACAGAGGGGAGGGATTAAGTGGAAAAAAGATTGAGAACCACCTACTGCTTTACTAACCTATTTTATAAGGATAAGAATTCAGATATGTAACTCTGAAAGGGAAGCTAAGGTAAATGAGTGAATTACAATAAAATAAAGCACGCTAGCTTGGCAACTGCATGCAGATTCAGATTTTCCCAAAATGTGGCACAGGAGATGACTTCAAGCAATCAATACATTTACCTTAATGGTAACTAAAATAACACAAGTAGCTCATCAAATCTGTGAAATCACACATTATTGTTTAGGGGAAGATGAAACTAGGAGGAATTCACAGATTTCTTATCTTAGAGGCCCTATGCTCAAAAAAATGCTCTTGTTGAGCCTTAAGCAAACGTGACTTAAAAAAAAAAAACCAGCTTTGACATATAATTCACATATCACAAAATTTATCCTTTTAAATTATGCAATTCAATTGTAGTGAGTAAATTCACAAGGTTGCACGACCATTACCACTATCTAATTCCAAGAGACTATAACTGTTTGTAGTTACTACCACTCCCCTCTGACCCCTGGCAATAGCTAATCCACTTTCTGTCTCTATGGATTTGCCCATTCTGGACACTTCAGAGAGATGAAATCAACAATAAGTGGCTGCTTTCACTTAAATGTTTTCAAGATTCATCTGTGTTATAGCACGGATCAGTACTTTGCTCCTTTTTTATGGCCAAATAATATTACATCATAAGGACATGCCACATTTTTGTTCAACCACTTCAGCTGATGGACATTTGGGCTGTTCCACTTTTTAGCTATTATAAATAATGCTGCTATGAACACCCATGTACAAGTTTTTGTGTGGACATATTTTCAATTTTCTTGGGTATATACCTAAGAATAGAATGATGGGTCATGTGGTAACTCTACGTTAACTTACTGAGAAACTGATTAACTATTTTCCAAAGTGGTTTGCATCATTTTTGAATCCATAAGCAATATATAAGGTTCCAATTTCTCTACATCTTTGCCAACATTTTACTGTCCATTTTTAAAAAATTATTATACCTGGGGCGCCTGGGTGGCTCAGTGGGTTAAAGCCTCTGCCTTCGGCTCAGGTCATGATCTCAGGATCCTGGGATCGAGCCCCACATCGGGTTCTCTGCTCAGTGGGGAGCCTGCTTCCTCCTCTCTCTCTCTGCCTGCCTCTCTGCTTACTTGTGATCTCTGTCAAATAAATAAATAAAATCTTTCAAAAAAATTATTTTACCTGTATTAATAGGTGATCTCATTGTAGTTTTGACTTGCATTTATTCTAACAACTAGTGATGGCAACTAATTCTTTGTATGTCTTGGTTACCTCCCCAAAAGCCATGTTCCTTATCTATTAGCCTACTCTCTTCTTCCGCCTACAAAGCCTGCAGTCTCCATTTCATCTCTGAGACCAAGTCCCCTTTATGTTCCTGCTCCCACCTGGACAACCCATACTGAGCTTTCCTTCACACAGCCTTGCCCTCATCCCAGCAGTCTCTCTCAAGCCTACCTCTGTAGACTTTAGCTTTTCTCTTTCTCTCAGTTCCCTCTTCTGTTTCCCAGTCTCAAGTCCGACATTTCCGAAGTCCTTCTTAATCTTCCCATATTCTAAACCACCTCTCCCTTTGACTCTAGGCTCCTCTCTCCCCCTCCATGTCCTTCCTTCTTAATATGCACAGGCGACAAGCTCTGCAGACCTGGTCCTTTAACTACCCTTTGTCCTTGGTACTATTAAATGTTATCCCATTCTTTCTCTATTCCCCAGTTTCTCACTAGTCTGCAGTCTGTCTGCCATTTGATTTGTGAGTAAAAGCAATGCTGGAAGAAAACCATTCCAACTGAAGAGCTGTGATGGTGAATTTTATGTGTCAACTTGGCTGGAACATGCGGTTCCCAGGTATATGGTGAAACATTATTCTGGGTGTGTCTGTGAGGATGTTTCTGCATGAGATTAACATCTGAATTGGTAATCTGGGTAAAGCAGATTGATAATCACATCAAAAAATTGGCAAAAGACATGAACAGACGCTTCTCCAAAGAAGACATACAAATGGCTAACTGACACATGAAAAAATGTTCATCATCGTTAGCCATCAGGGAAATTAAAATCAAAACCACATTGAGATATCACCTTACACCAGTCAAAATGGCCAAAATTAACAGGACAGGAAACAACAAGTGTTGGAGAAGATGTGGAGAAAGGGGAACCCTCTTACATTGTTGGTGGAATGCAAGTTGATGCAGCCACTTTGGAAAACAGTTGTAGTGAAAAGAAGGGCCATCTGTACCCCAATGTTCATAGCAACAATGGCCACGGTTGCCAAACTGTGGAAAGAACCAAGATGCCCTTCAACGGACGAATGGATAAGGAAGATGTGGTCCATATACACTATGGAGTATTATGCCTCCATCAGAAAGGATGAATACCCAACATTTGTATCAACATGGACAGAACTGGAGATTATGCTGAGTAAAATAAGTCAAGCAGAGAAAGTCAATTACCATATGAGATCACTTACATGTGGAGCATAAGGAATAACACGGAGGACATTAGAAGAAGGAAAGGAAAAGTGAACTGGGGGAAATCAGGGAAAGGCAAAGCATGAACTCTGAGAAAAAAAGCAAAGCAGTGGACTCTGAGAAACAAACTGAGGATTTTGGAGGGGAGGGGATTTTGGGGATGGGTGAGCCTGGTGGTGGGTGGGTATTAAAGAGGGCATGTATTGCATGGAACCATGGAAGCAGTGTATATACAATGAATCTTAGAACACTGGAAAAAATAAAATTAAAGACTAAACAAACAAACAAACAAACAAGCTATTGGTTCTATGTGACCCAAATAGAACAAAAAAGGCTAAGAGGTAATTTCTTCGTCCTGTTTGAGCTGGAATATTGGTCTTCTCCTGCCCTGGGACTAAAAGTACATCATCAGCTCCCCTGGGTCTCTAGCCTGTGGACTACAGACCTTGGGACTTCTCAGCCTCCATAATCATGTGAGCCAATACTTCATAATACTTATATTTATTAGTATTTAATTATATTTATTATATATATTTATTATGTAAAATATAATATTTATATATATATTAAATAAGTAAAATTCACACAGAGGAATTTAGATTTGGTTCAGTGAACAAAAAGAGACAATGAGTACCTATGTAGGGGTTATGTTTGTTAATAGTACAACATCACTAAGCAAGACAAATTGAAATAGGGAGAGTACAAAAGTTAGGAGACTACAAAAACAAGGCGTACACAGATTCCTGCCTGGGGCAAATGCAAATGCAATTGAAAAATCTTAAAAAAAATATCAGAGAAACAAAAATGCAAGGACAAAGAAGACAATTTAATTCCAAAGTTCCACTCTAAAAGAAGAGTAGGGTCAGACAGAAATACTACAGTTGAGAAAGGAAACTAGGTTTTTTGGTTTATTTCTTTATTCTTTGGCATGTGGGAGAGGTCTGATGGAGAAGATGATTAATTGAATTTTGGACATGTGGCATTTGAGGTGATGGCAGACATCCAGGTACAGATGACAGTCTTAAAAGATGAAATGGACAGAAGCTTCCCAAAATTAATTTAGGGTTCTACCATCCCACGACAACATTTTATGCTCAGCAAAATATATCCCTTGTCTTATTCAAGGGCATCCCTGGGAACTGGGCATCAGAGTAACTGGTTACTGAACATGGTTCTACTGTGCAGTCAGTTTATCAGCTCCATCACTAAAATCTTCAAATATCTCCCAAACTGATGCTATTCATATGATCTACTGAGAACTTCCTTTCCAAAGTGATATAAACTTGGGCACTCACACATGCCGAGCATTTTATTTATGTAGTGATAAAAGGAAACCAAGAGATTAAAATTATCATAAATATTCAGCATTCAAACCACAAGATCACTAACCCTCTTAAATCCTCCTAGATAGGACTATGTCCTATGTAACTCTGGTCTGGGGGGCACCCACCAGTGTTTTAAAGATTTGACTTTCTTTCTTCCTGACACAGCCACTACTTGTGTCACCATCTGCCCCTTTCTCAAAGGGGCTAAGAGGACAGAAAATAGAGCTTAGTCCGATTGAGAACTTCATTCCACAATATGGTTAAAAATTAATGTAGCATAACTTGAAACCAGTAAAGGCTGCTGCCAAATACATACACAGGCACTACTACTACTGAGACAAACAATGCAAAATCTCAAAGATCTCAAGTCCAACATTTCAAAAAGTCTTCAAATTATGGTCCTCTTGCTTATTGTCCCAATAGGCAGAAAACTGACAAGTGGTTAAGGAGTGACAATATCCAAACCACATGCCATTAGATAGTGTAAGCTCTAACTCTCTGCTATACTTATAATAAAAAAGCCTCTCTTATTACCATATATTACCACAAATCTAATAATGCCTTTTTAAAATGCTGCCAGAAAGTGTCTCTGCTAATCTGAGGATTCTATATTTGTGTTCAAATGGCATCAAGAGCTCTTTCCTAAGAACGTATATTAGGTTACTATCTTATTTTTTTATTTTCTTAAAAGTCTGTGGCTAATCACTAAAAAAGCTGTAAATGTGGTTAATTTTTCCCCCATTCCCATAAAGTATACATTTTAGCAGACTGTGTTTTCCCAAAATGGTCACAATATTTCCCATCCCACAGGCTCTTCTGCAGTATGACCTTTCCAATACCCCAATAAGGAGTCCAATTCTCTCGACTCTAGGCTGGCCTTCATGATTCACTTTTAACCAACAGAATATGGCAAAAGTGATAATGAAGGATTTCCGAGCCCAGATCAGTAGAAGCCTTGCAGCTGTTTCTCAGACTCTCGAAGACTCAGTCTCCAGATGCTGCCATGCTATGAAAAACTAAAGGTACACGGAGTGGGCGTGCAGGTCCTCTAGCCAACTGCCCCAGCTGAGCCCAGCCTTCAAGTCACCAGAGGAAGAAAGAAGTCATCTTGCAAGAAGAATCTGCAACCCTGTTGTTTAAATTCCCCGTGGAGCAAAGGAGCAAATCACACCCATCCACTCCAGTCTCCCCACCTGAAAACCCAGACATCATGGAGCAGACAAACCAGCCCCTCTGTCTCTGAATTTTTGGCCAAAGAATTTGTGAGAATAAACTGGTGGTTGTTTTTGCAAGATTGTTGGGTGGCGTAAAAGGCAGCAATAAAAAACCAGAGCAGCAACAGCTAATTGGAATGTGTATGATGGGTAACATGCCCATCCTTTCATTTTAGTGACTGCATTTCACATTTTTCTTCCCCTTCACTTTACTGAAAACTTCAATTTTCAAAAAAATTTTATTTGCCAATTTTGTTAGTTTACCCATTTATTTTGACAGTTCAACTTTAGAAACCATCATATCCAATAAAATCCTTTCCCCAGGTTTGATTTCCAGCTTATTTGTTTTAAAAGCTTGCTTGTAACATTCTCTCCATTTATTGGAATTATTTCAGCCTTTTTCACCCTTTTATTGCAATCTATGTTTGAATTAGATCGTGACTAAAGACATAATTACTTGAAGCAAGATGTTGTGCACCCAACTATAACCATGATAAGTAAACATTCTGTCAGGCAAGCATAAGAATTATTCACCACTTACCGTAAATAAAGTGCTATACCAGCACTTCACATTTAATCATTATAAATGCTTTATTATTGAGTTAGCCATATTGAATTCTATATATCTACTCTTGTCCACAAGTCGTATTTTGCGAGAAAAAGCTCATTTTCCTGTTTAATGAAAAGGCTATTCTTGTTTAATATATAATCTTAATACAAACTCTTTAAACCATTGCATTTTTATAAATACAGTCAACTTTATAACTTGCTATTATATTTAATGGGGACAAATTGGTCCCTCACAAATCATAGCATAAAAAATCAAGGTCTTCGTTTTCCTGAGAGAATTTCATTTTCTTTATGAATCTTTATAACTACTTGGCAAAGAAAAACTTAGTCCTATTGTTTCTGTTTAGTCACTTCTAATTAAAGTTTAGACTTTTCAGAAGACATTCCATTAAAACCAAGTATTATCATCCCAGTTACATTCCACCCCTGGAACTCACTCAGTTCTAAGCATCCCCACCAGGGTCCCTTCTGCTTTCACCCTGCTCAGCTGGGCCCTTCTAGAGGTATCTATAAGGACATTATGCTCTCTTACTGATATGTGCTAGGTTGAACAAGCTGCACATCTGGCCAATATTATCCTCTTGCTGGTCTTGAAAGTGTAGTGGAAAAACACTGGGCAGGACAGTGGCTGCAGTGATAGTGCAAACAGTCTAGGACAGATAAAGAATGAAGTGAAGAAAGAATGGGTTCATGAATAGGAAGAAAAAGAACCAGGGGGGCTGGAGAATGGGTAAAATGTGAAAAGGAAGGGAGAGATGAAAGGTTAAGAAGTTCATTAATTTAATCAACAAATATTTATAATATCTTTCATATGGTTATTCTGGAGTTTAAGATTTAGAGGAAAATGTGTACAAGTAGCTTGAGTAAAGGAAAAGATCACAGAATTTGCAAAGGTTAAAAACTGTGAGACTAGAGTGTTAGATAGGCCACCCGTAGACAGCGACTCTCTGCTGAGCATGGGAAGCAACAAAGAGAGAGGTGCAGGAGGAAGACATGGTTGGCCTAAATCTCAAGAACTGTACTTACAGAAGAGTCCAGGAGCAATGGTTTATAAGTTGCAATGAGAGCTAGAAGAAAGATGTCTCTAGGACCTCTGACAGATGCAATGTGTGAAAATGAGTAGTGGTCACCTGCAAAGACAGCATAAAAAGCAGCATCCTGGGGAAAGAGCCAGGTTTTCAAATGACAATAAGCAGATAGAGTACCTAATGGAGAGATGTGGCTGCAGAGGACTCTGTTCAGCAGGGAGCAAGAGCTGTAGAGAGCAAGTATAAAAACTCCAAGCACACAGGGGAAGGAAGGAAACCTGAGGATAAGCTAGATGATCCAGGGCCCAGAGTTTGCAGCCAGGGCGCAGGGACAGAGGGATGAGGTAAGACAGATAGACAGAATGAGCTGACTTGAAGCTTCCAGATATACTCTGATCTTATCATTCTGAACTTAGCAGACTATGGATTTTATACATAAGCCCAAGTATGTTAGTGACAGGTGACCAAGGTTAGCCTTACAACTATATAACTGTGAGAAAGTCACTTTAAACCTCTCTAAACCTTAGAGGGTTTTTTTTTTTCTTCTGTAAAGTGAACAGTATCTAGTTTGTGAAGTTATGACAGTGAAACAACATAATGTATGTAAAGTGCTTAACACAGTGTCTGACACACAGTACTGCGCAATACACTTTTTGGTTTAATTGCTTTTGCTTATTGATATGGTCCTTCCAAGGAACTGTAACCAGGTATGCATGAGACAAGCCTGCTGTAAACCCTCAGCCTCTGGGCATTATCTACATTCACACCAGTGGTCCTCTCAATTCCTCTCTCCCATCTTGTGGCAGAAACAGCTGTACTCAGTAGAGGAAATGAAGAAACTCAGGAGGCTCTTAGTGATCTGGCCAGAGTTTCATTCAGGTAACATGAAACATTAACAGCATTGCCAAATATTGCTTGGGCATACTCTGGTATTCTCAGGTATGTTCCGTCTTGTACATCTGTTAAATTGCAAAGTCCTGAAGGATGAGCTCCAGGACTTATTTATGTTCCCCCAACCCACACTCTAGCATTTATTACACACTCAAAATGGCTACTGGAAGACTATCCATATAGGAATAAAGTAAAAGGAGCAAAGTTCCATACCTCAAACATGTTAATTCCAGAGGCTATATTTGGCACAATACTACTTCTTTTGTTAAATAAATTCTAGACTACTTTTTTAAAAGATGTTTAGATTTTATAAAATGTGACTTTCATATTTCAGTATCAACCAACAAAAAAGTAAAACCTAAAAATATACCCATATTTCTAATAAATAGAATATTGGTATTTTTATTCATGCTATTATTTTAAGGAAGACAAACTATGCAGAAATTTTCTATAAACATTAATAATCAAGTTAGAAAAGAGCATTTGATCAAATAATTCACAAATACATTTTTCTTAAAAAATTATAAAACATATTTATCAGTTAGAAAAGACGGTTTGATCAAGTAATTTACAAATATACCATGTTTTTCCTAGAAATTCTTGCTTCTTTTAAAAAAAATATTTTATTTATTTATTTTTGAGAGAGAGAGAGAGCGAGACATTACAAGTAGGCAGAGCGGCAGGCAGAGGGAGAAGCAGACTCCCCACTAAGCAGGGAGACTGATGTGGGACTTGATCCCAGGACACTGGGATCATGACCTGAGCCTAAGGCAAATGTTTAACCACTGAGCCACCCAGGTACCCTGTGGTTTCTTGTTTAATACAAATTGAAGACTTAGAACTTTCTAGCTGCTAATTAAAACAAACAAACAAACAAACAAACAAAACTTAAGCAAAATAAGATTCTGCATTCTTATATTCCACCTTATTTAGCCACATGACTGCAGAGCGGCTGCAAGCTAAATTCTGGTACCCATCTTCATCCCCTGGTTCCTCTACCACTGCCCTCCTCCACCCCTTCTTATTATACTCTTTGCAATCTCTGAGCCAATATTTAAATACTAGATCAAACACCCACCACCCACCCACACAAATAAAACTCCTTACATCCTCAGAATCTCATTTTTGCCCCTCTCAGCCAAAGCCATGGATTCTCTTCCACCAGAAGCAACACTCTTATGTTTTGCACCTAACTCATTATGGGATCTGGAAGTGATTTGTGCATACACCTAGCTACCCAATGTTGCCTTCTAAAAGGCACAACATGGCACAGTTAAACAACTTGTTCTTTTATTTAGCTTTCTCACTCCTCCTGCCTCATGATAGTAATACTTTTTGGGGGGGGGCGCTATTGGGCACTCATTGCAAACAGACTATCTGAGGTATGAGAAGCTGACCTGGAACCCACGCCTGCCCTGGCTATGATGGGGCAGTCTCACCTCACCCTCACCAGCCCCTGGCACTATGGACCCAAAGCAAGCTGCTAAGAGCAGGGCCCCACCCACTGAAGTAGCTGCATCTTAAGCTCCACAAGTACAACTCTCCAGGCTTGCCCAACTCCCACACAGATCCAGGCCTGCAGGAGAGGAGGTGGGGGGAAGGCAGGCCCCTGACAAACACTGCAGCCTCTGAGAAAAGGCACTTCCTGCCTGCCCATCCCAGGGATAGCTCAGCAGGCAGTGTGGGGAGAGGGCAGCTGGCTGCCAGCCAGAGGCGGGTGGGGCAGGGATGGGGCAAGCCAGGCTTGGGGGGGGGGTGTCACTGCTGTTCAGGCAGTCCTTGGTCACCCCTGGGCACCACCTTTACCAGCACATTCTGCAGGTTGTCAGGGTCAGTGTAGCTATGGCCTGTCATACTGCCTACATTCAGTGCAGATCTAGGCACTGGGATTCACAAATTTCCCTCCCGTCATTACCTTTGGAGATTGCAAAAATGCATGTAGACTCCAAAGGACCACACTTACAGTTCTTAGGGATTCTTAACTCTAACAACTGTCACTCTCCTATAAACATTCTCAAGACTGTATCCTGCATCTCATTTTTACTTACTCCACCTCAGAAACAGCCCCCTCTCATGTTATAACACCTTGATGTAAACCTTCAACCTGTTGGCATTACCTACATTCACACCATGGTCCCCTCAATTCCTAGAGTTTCCTTCATCTGTCAGCTCTGTCCTAACCTCAGTTCCTTCCCCTTGCAGCCCAAGGGTAGATTAACCCTCCTATCGAAGTTCTTCAGCTCTCTTACTGCTATACCCAACAGACAAAAACCAGACTCTGGAATAATACTTTAATAACTGCCCTCCTCTTTCCTACATTTGGTGAACAATAATCCTTTCCATAGGACTTTTCAGAAAACTGTGAAGCATTTAAATTAAGATCAAATACCACATCCAATTTCCTCTTGGGACAACAACACATCTCTCTGGATCTTTTCTCTGAAAAGATCTGGTCCATGATTTCTCTTCTTTCTCCTAGCAACTATACTAAATAATTTCCACTCTGTTTGAGGCCACAGCCACTTTTTAATTATCACCTATATGCTAATGACTTTACATTTTTATTCCTACTATTCTCTACTTTTGGCTTAAAATGAATATCCAAATGTTTGCTATTTCTACCTGGATATACACAGTCATCCTCAAACTCTGAACTCATTCTCTCTCTCCCATTAATTCTACTTCTCTTTAGGGATAACCAGCCTCTAAAATGGCCTACACTGATTTTTGTCTCCCAATAGCCAAATCTTTGTGTAGTCACTAGCTCCAGCATACCACGGTTAGTTTGTGTAACCAACAGAATATGGCAACAGATAATATGTCACTCTATATGATTATGAAAAGACCACAGCTCCCATTTTGGTCTTTTTCTTCCCCAATCCCCTCAGATGACTTGCTGTAGAGAGGTCCACATGGTGAAAGACTAAAGTCTCTCGCTAACAGTCATAGGAGTTAACTTAAAAAAAAAAAAAAAAAAAATGGAGCATCTCGCCTTAGTCAAATCTTCAGCTTGACTGGAATCTCATGAAAAACCCTGAGCCAGAACCACAAGCTAAGTGACACCTACATTCCTGAACCTCAGAAATTGTGAGATAATAAATGTTTATTGTACTAACCTGCTAAATTTGGGAGTAACTTGTTACACAGAAATGGATGTTCTTCTTACATTCCTATCTCGGTTGACATTAATATCCATCTAGTCACTAATTCAATAATGTTCATTCATGAGTCCATACAGTGTAACAAAAGACCTGTTATCCTCAATCTTCCACTACAACAGACTGTCACAAATTCCTGATAAGCTTACTTCCCATATGTTTCTTAAATCTGCCCCTCAAAATTTTCCAAATCTCGGGTGCCTGGATGGCTCAGTTAGTTGAGCCACTGCCTTCAGCTCAGGTCATGATCCTAGAGTCCTGGGATCAAGTCCCATATCGGGCTCCCTGCTTAGCTTAGGGGTCTGCTTCTCCCTCTGACCTTCCCCCTCTTATGCCTGTTCTCTCTCATTCTCTGTCTCTAATAAATAAATAAAATCTTAAAAAAAAAAATTCCCAAATCTCTCTTCTCTCTCCTACTGTAGTCCTAATCCAGGCCCTCATAATCTCTCATCAATACTGTATTCCAATACCCTCCCAATTAGTTTCCTTGATTCCTACCTTTCCCTGCCACGAGTTAGCTATTTAAGACATAGAGCAGCATATACATAAGAGTTAAGGTGAAAGGACCAGGAAAAAGTTCTCACAAGGAATGAATGACCTCAGTATCTTTGTAGACAAGTAACAGAAGCTTGACAGTCTTGACAGTTTTAGTAAAACAGAAAGCAGCTTATTTACGAAAGGAAGCAACGAGTTTCCTCTTGCTGCTATAATAATATGTCACAAAGCTAGCAGTGTAAGGCAACACAGATTTATTAATCATACAATTCTGGAGGTCTCAGATGAGATTACAATCTGGAGGCTCTTGGGAAGGATTCAATTCCTTGCCTTTTCTAGTTCCTAGAGGCCACCTACATTCCTTAGCTCATGCCCACATTCCATCTTCAAAGTCAGTAATGGCTAGTGAAGTCCTTCTCACATCCCATCACTCTGGCACTAACTTATCTCCCTTCCACCCCCTTTCACTCAGGAGGATTCTTGTGATTACACTGGCCCTATCCAAATAATCAAGGATAATCTCTCCATCTCAAGATCCTTCATTTAGTCACATCTTCAAATGTAAGGTAACATATTCAAAGATTCCAGGGATTGGGATGTAGACACATTTGGGGGTAAAGAAGCGAGGGGTGGCATAATTCTGCCATAGTCTAGTTCCATAATTTTCTCTGGCTATGCTTCACAATCCAGAAACAGAGAAAATAAATAGCAAGAGAGACTCAGGATTGAAATTTAAGATACGCAGGGTCCTAAAGAAAGCAATATCAAAGTGACAGGCATGGCTTCAGATCAGTCTTTTTCTAGGCCAGTTAACCTTGCTAACTCCTTCAAGACCATAGAGTGCTCTTATCCAGGCTCCTTTTCACCAGCATTTTCTGATAATCACCGGGGGGGAGAGCTAAGAAGATACCGAAAGATATGAACATTCTCTACTATTAAAACTGAAAGTATACATTCTTCTCGGTCATTTAAAAAAGGTATAGGTCAAGTCTCATTTATCTGCCAAAATATTCTCTATTTAAATATCTTAAGTTTTCTGTATGTTGCATAAAGTCACTTCAGAGACTTCCAACCAAGTGTGCTGAACTCCAGAGAGTATAAGATTTCTAGTTATCTTTAGATACGTAGACAAAGGCTTTTAACAAAAACAACTCCCACACTGACAATTTGTGTTGGGAAGGAACCGCAAACATATTTTAAGCAAATGATGAATATAAAAAAATAAGGCTTTATTTTAATTAAGTCAACATTGTATTTCCAAAGGTTTCACTCCATGCTGTGGAATAATTTATATATTTTATTCCTTCTGACCTAGGGCAATGTGGTAGATTCAAGTTCAGATTATGAAGATCACAGTTTATATACAAGGAGAGAATCATGTAATTCTGTCCCATGTTTATGATTGTAGGGCATCTGCTTGGTGAACGGCAACTCACACAAAAGGTGAGTATTCCTGCCCCCACTATCCCTTCCACCCCTTTCATCTGTGGGTGCTTAGTGAGATAATAAGAGTCAAAGTCACAATCATGTGAGGGTGTTCAGGGTATTAATAAGAGTCATAGTCACAGAGGCTCATAACAACAGCTGAAAAACCAAAGCAGGGGCTAAGTAAACAGCAGATGCAAAGTTCTGTATCCATTTTTAAATACAGTAGATCCTCACTATTGTGGATTCCATATTTCCAAGTTTGCCTACTTGCTAAAATTTATATGTAACCTCACAATCTAACACAGCTTGTTAGATAAGCTTCATTCACACATGAGCTATAATGCTGTTGCCTATAAGTTCACTTTTTTTTTTTTAAAGTTTTTGTTCATTTGACAGAGAGAGAGAAAGAGAGAGAGCGTGTGCGCACAAGAGCACACACCAGCACAAGCAGAGGGAGGGGCAGGCAGAGGGACAAGGAGAGGCAGGCTCCCTGCAGAGCTGGGAGCTTGAGGCAGGGCTTCATCCCAGGGCCCTTAAATCATGACCTGGGCCAAAGGCAGATGCTTAACTAACTGAGCTACCCAGGTACACTCTATGAGTTTATTCTTAATGAATAGAAAATATGTATTAAATAAGGTGCCATTAAACAGAAACACACATAAAACAAGGTTATATATTTACTGGTTGCTGAAAATGTGACCAGAGGGTATCAGGAACATAACCCTGTATTTCTTCGAGAACATAACTTGATAGAATATAACCATCTTAATGAGAATCCCCTGTATTTTATTTGCTGTTAAACCTTTACTTCTGGTAGCTGTAGTCCCTAGTAATATAGAATATACCTCCATCAAAAGTGAAAATGCATATAAAAACATATTTATTTATCTGAGAGAGACAGTGTGCATGAGCGAGGTGAGGAGCAGAAGAAGAGAGGGAAGGAAAGCAGACTCCCTGTTGAGCACAGAGCCTGACATGGGGCTTGATCCCAGGACCCTGAGATCACGACCTGAGCTGAAACCAAAAGTCAGACACTCAACTGCCTGAGCCACCCAAGCATCCCGACATACTTAATTGTTAAAGACTTACTTGTAAAAGGCTGAACCAAGGAGAAGGGGCCTGGAAAATGGGTAGGAATTGACATTTACTGACCTCTTCTCCAACACAAATTATCTTATTTAATCTCTACAATACTTCCATGAGACTGACTTTGTTATTCTCATTTTACAGATGAGAAGACTGAGGCTTCTCACAGGTTAAAACTTATTAAAGGCTAAACACTAATAAGTGGTGAGCCTGAAATTCAAACTGGGGTCTGTCTAACCCACTGAACCTATACCTCTGACATACATGATAGGAACTGCTGCCTCACTGGGCCATATAGCTCTGGGACTGTGGTTCTCTGGCCTGCCCAGGAGAGACCTACACCTAATACAGACCCATTAACTCCTGGGTTTCAGAAGATTGAAATTTCCCTTACCTTCTTTATCCCCTGGACAAAAACATTACAGATTTGTAACCAGAGAACGTATCAATATTTTTCTTTAAATTATTATTAAAAACCTTATTGAAGAAGACACCGGAAGGCACTAGCTTCTTTATCTAAGAAAATTAGATATATAAATTCTACCCAAAACAAGCCAAACAGTTGTCCATAATTAAGCATTTAAAATTTGTCAGATTAATCTGTTGATTAAAATGTTCACCTGCTTTATTCTGATATTTTCTCAGAAGTCTACTGAAAAAATGAAAAACACATGTAGTTCAGAAGTAGAATGATAAATTACTAGAATTAAATAACTAATAGTGCCTAACACAGCATCCTTCAAGGACTAGGCATTCAACAAAAGTTTTCCAAACCTATGGCTCCATATGCTCTATTTTAGTCATATTTAAGTATACCTACTTTCGTTACTCTGGGTAGACCATTATATCAAACACACATACATACATGTATGCATGCGTGTGCGCGCGCACACACACACACACACACACACACTCAACTTCCCTTCAAAATTACATGCACTTTGCGGGGCCTCGGTGGCTCAGAGGGTTAAGCCTCTGCCTTTGGCTCAGGTCATAATCTCAGGGTCCTGGGATCGAGCCCCACATCAGGCTCTCTGCTCAGCAGGGAGCCTGCTTCCCTCTCTCTCTCTCTGCCCACCTCTCTGCCTACTTGTGATCTATGTTAAATAAATAAATAAAATCTTCAAAAAAAAATTACATGCACTTTGTTTTTAAACTGTTTCACTAGGAAACATTGGAATAGGAATGGGATACTATTTAGGGTTTCAGTTATGAAATTCTGTTATGAAGTGTTTCAGAAGGAAGAGAATGAAAAGTGCAAATATCTGTGAGCACAAAGACAAATTCAACAGAATAAACTAAATCTTCCCAACCAGAAAGTCAATATCTAGACTGTACATATTCAAACCTTGCACTTCACTTTATAAGAGAGGGCAAATAAAATACGTAAATGAATTTATTCAGAAGTAAAATTTCAGCCTTTGCCATAGTAGCCAGGTTTGGCTAATCTTCAATGCATATACTGATGACCCTAACAACAACCCAGAGATAACAAAGGACTCCATGTAACTTATGAGTGGAATGGTTTAATGTAAGTTTATTATTTTGGAAAGTGGAAAATTAAATTACTTATGGCAACTTCTAGTCAACTAAAATAACTCATTCTCCAATAATATTAGAGTTTATCCCAATATTTTACTAAAATTGTCAATTTTAGAGATGACTTAAATATTAGCAATGTACTTTGTAAACCAAATTTTCATTTTCAAACCCTTTAAACCTCAAAATAGAAATGGTACATATAAATTAGGAAATACAGATTCATAATTTTTAAAAGTCATTAAAAATACTATCTCCTTTATAAATAAATTAAGTGGCATATTAGGACCTGAGTCTAAGCTGTCCAAATCCCAAGTATTCTGGTTAGTCATTAAGTTTTTTGCTTTTCCATCTCCTATAGATCCTTTGGTAGTTTTAACCTCCTGTTCCATCTCAAGATGAAAGTAAATGATGTAGGATGAAAAATTTACATATTCAACTTTGCTAATTTTGTACATTTTGTCAAAGCTTTAGTAGGAAAGATGTAATCAATAATGAAGTCTGAGAGCTACAAATGACAGTGCTCACCATTGTAGTTTAATAGAAAGCTAAGAATAAAAATTTATCTTCTAAAATATTGGTTTTGGGGGCACCTGGGTGGCTCAGTGGGTTAAGCCTCTGCCTTCAGCTCCGGTCATGATCTCAGGGTCCTGGGATCAAGCCCCGCATTGGGCTCTCTGCTCGGCGGTGAGCCTGCTTCCCCCTCTCTCTGCCTGCCTCTCTGCCTACTTGTGATCTCTCTCTTTCTCGCTCTCTCTCTCTCTCTCTCTCTGTCAAATAAATAAATAAATAAAAATAAAATAAAATATTGGTTTTGATCTCAAATGTTAAGTATACCAAAATACTGACTATAACTGGCAATCCCCAACCTGCAAAAACTGGTGTTCCCCAAATTCACTTTAATATTCTAATTAATCGGCAGTCAGAGGCTATTTTCCAATAATACTTAAAGAACTGTTAAGCTCCCAGGCCAATCTAAAAAAGCCTTTGTGGCTCAGGTCACACTTGCAATACAAAATAAAATTTGATAGTAATATTTCCCCCACATCAAACTACTATATATAACACTGTTTTTATTTACAAAAAAAAAAAAAAAAATTCTGAATTCAGTTAGCAATTGTCTCCCACCTTTCCTCAGGTGTTTATCTCCAAAAAGGACTAGGGAGTAACAATTCTGACAGACTTACTTTTAATGTCCTTCTCACTCATAAGTGGTCTACAAAATAGAAACTTCCTATAGTGAAAAAACAAGTAAGCCTTTAACAAATATCCATTATTCCCATCAGCTCTATTTCATTATGTAATATCCAAGTTTATTTGAATGCTCAAAGATTAGAAAATTTCTATATCTCTTAAGATAAACTGAAAAGACAGAGTATCATTTTTTAACTCCTCCTCCCTTCCCCACCCCAATTACTTCCTACTGTCATTCAGAATTAAAGCGAACAGATTGCAGGGCGCATGGGTGACTCAGTTGGTTCAGCAGCGGACTTGATTTCAGCTCAGGTCCTGATCTTGGGGTCCGGGGAGGGTCCTGGGATAGAGCCCCACCTCAGGCTCCTGGCTCAGCCGGGAGTTGCTTGAAGATTCTCTCTCCCCCTCTGTCCCTCCCCATGAACACATGCTCACTGTCTCTCTCTCAAATAAATGAATATATCTTAAAAAAAAATTACCAGATTGCTTCACTCACATTTTGCTGAAACTTCATCTTTTATACCACTTTTTAAGAGCTTGGCAATTAGACTGAAAAGGATTTTCATAAGCAAAAAAACACAAAGACAGGGATGGAGGGAGAAAAACAGGAAACCTCCAACTTCCTGCCTTTGGGAAGGAGACCTAAGCAATAATTCAATCAAGAAATCAAGAGTAAAAGGGAAAACATTTAAAATAACCACCCAGTAGTAACTCTGACACCAAGCATAACAGTCTCCAAATCAAAGTAATTAAAACATTTTTAAAATCTGGAATGACTAAAGCTGTTAATAAAAACATAAAAATATTATGACATTCATCTGAGAACACATAAAAATAGCAGTTACAAATTTACCAAAGCCACACTTACATACTGTACAACCTATAAATCCAGAGGTTGTTCAGTGTATGGGAGGGGTGCTCATGGGTTCACTGTCACCAGAAGTCTGTGATTCAGATGGTCAACAAAACATGGTTCCAGTGTGAGAAAAACACCACCAACTCTGTGGCTTCTTAGGAAATGAATGAGTAGTATTAGAAAGAAGGCAGACACAGGGAAAAGAGACCTGCTAGCACAACCGCCCTTCTCTTAGACCAATCCAGAGACCTGGGTTCATGTTCCGGTTCTGCCAGTGACAAGATGTGCAATCTTCAAATGACTCTGGGCCCTCAATTTCCACACCTATAAAATGAGAGCGTTAGGCTGGTCAGAATCTGTGGTTTCTTCCAGCTCTAAACCTTTTCTAAAGGCAGTCCCTTTATAAACATTTGGACAATTGATAAACTGTATATTAAGTTTTTGTGCCCAATGGTAAAATACAAGAAATTAATTCAAACCACTCAACTACAACTAAGAGATTGCATCCAAGCTATTACATAAGAGAATGGCAAAGCTGCAATGAAAAAAAGGAGGGGGGAAAAAGACGCCACATTCAGTACATGCTAAACCAAAACAACCCAGGTCACAACCAAAACTAAGTAGTATTATAAAACAGTATCTAGGTAATTCAAACTAGTGAAAAATGGGTTGTATTTAATGTACAGAAAACACAACTGTTTGAAAATTTCACTAGTATATTAACATAGTCTGGTTTGGGATACAGTAAGGCAGTAAGTATTAAATGATTGATCATAACACTATTTTTTTTTTTTTGCTAAGAATCTAGTATCCATCACCTACCTTTGCAATGACAAATAATATTTATATTTTAGACAGGGTACTTTATATTTTTATTTTTGCATCAAAAATATATTATGAATATAGGATTTGAAGCAATGTAAGAGGAAACCAATAAACATTTAAATACTTAAAAGTAATCTAATCAGCTGAAATGATCTAACATTAACCCAGAAGAATAGCAGATACAGTCCCCAGAACTATTTACTAACCCTACTGTATCACAAAATTACTTGGTACAGCATCATTACCATCACCACCACTGTCATTACCTTCAGTACTTATTTATTAAGCTTTTATACTATGTGTAGGTAATTTATACTAAAGTTACATGAAAATTAGTCTCCACAGCTGAGGAAATTACATTCAAATTACAGAAACAAGATATATTTACAAATATTTCAAAAATCTGTATTACTAAGTACCAACAAGAAGTACAGACAATAAATGTTATAGTAATTCAGAGTAAGGCAAGCCTAACGGGGCCTGGGTTGGTCAGGGCAGCTTTGGGGCCGGGATGGGGTGGGGCAACTAAAAGAAGACTCTTAAGAAGGACCTGATGCTGAGGACAGGGAACGGAAAGAAACTACTCCTGCTCTTTGGAACCATATACCCTACCTTATACTAGTTATGTCAGTTAGTGATACCTAGACTAAACAATATTGAAAGCACAATCAACTAAGGTGGCACTGGATAAGCAGCTAACATAACAAGATATTAAAAGAGAAGTTTCTATTGAGAACCAACGACAACTGACAACTCAAACAGGTGGCAGAATATTCTCAAAATTTCCAAAAAAGAAAGAAAGAAAGAAAAGAAAAAAAAGTCAGTCTAAAAAGAGGGATCTTGAGATATGCTAACTTCTACACCCAATATTAGTGAGAAAAGCCTCAAAGAGGTTACAGAGCAGGGTTTTGGAGGTTTCCTTGGGGAGAGCTATAGGAACAAGTGCCCTTGCCTTCAAGAAAAAGGATGACTGTCACTCACCTAAAGCCTAGAGGAAAAAGCTTTGATGGGAGCACCTGAAGATCTCGATATGTGTTTCAAGCACTTAGAAGAGCATACTGAAGTAGCACCTGATTCATCCTTGGAAAATCGAAAGGATCAAAACTGGATGAAGAGGTATGCGAGAGTAAATGAGAGATGCTGAATTGGGACGACTACCAGAGTCTGTCTGGACATAGAATGAATGTTCCCTAAGGACCAAGATGGGCCCTATGGGGAAAAAAAAAAAAAAACAAAACAGAGTAAGCTGGAGTAGGGTCACCGGGTCTATCCAAGAAGGCTACCTGAAGCTTGAACAGGCCTCCGCAAAATAAACATGAAGGTTCTGCCAGATCTAAGAGGCTGAGGAAGGGGTATGCAACCAGCCAGAATATAGATGCATTCTCACTGTCAAGCAACCTGAGGTGAGGAATCCTGAGCAATGGAGGTAGATGGTGGAAGATGCAGGAGTGAAAGAATGAGTTTTAAATGTGTGCAAAGTCTACAACAGCACTAAAGCCAGATTACCATGCACTATTCAAATAAAGTTTACTGTTAGTCCTTCCTCTCTTCCCTTCTTCCTTTTCCAGTGGGGGAGGGGAGGGTGTTAAACTAGGACTGGAAAGACAAAGCAAGAAGAGTAGAAAAGCCTACTCAGAAGACAAAAGTTAGTGATGCCCCCCTTCCCTGATTATTGGCTGGGAATGGGCATGGGGGAGAAGCTGCATACTTAATTTAAGTTTGGTTTGGAGTTTTTATTTGTTGGCACTGGACATTTTTATTTTTTTTAAGATTTTTTATTTTTAAGTAATCTCTGCACCCAACATGGGGCTCAAACTCACAACCCCAAGATCAAGAGTCACATGCTCTTCTAACAGAGCCAGCCAGGCATCCCAGCACTGAAAATTTTAAATAATCAAATTGAGACTTCTGCAATTTAGTTACTGAATTTGTATTACCTAAAAGCAACCAGAAAAGTCAAGTGTATATATGGGCAGAGGATGAGCCATCCTCGCAGGAGTAAACTGAAAGGGGCAGTGAGTAACACAAAAATAGCTGTTTTATAATTACTTTCCACAAGTCTTGCTTTTCACCCTAATGCACCAGAGAGGCAACACAGTGGAGAGTAGAGAAGTACACAAATGTGATCCTACTAAACATAACTCAACCCATCCAACTTCTCTGCCTATCCTGAGATGGTTCAGCCATTGACAGTCCCAGAAATTTGCCATAACATGACTCAAGGATCTAACCGTAATTCTTAAAATTTACTAAGAGTATCCTAAGTATAACAGATTCAGTTGAAAAGGCAGAGACTGTGTCTTGCTCCCTACTGTATCTCTAACATTTAGCAAAGTGTCCCTTACATAAAAGGTGCTTTAAAAACTATTGTTCTCCTTTCTAGGAGATAGCTGCTATGTTAGGTTATAAGGAAATAGAATCTGAACAAATATGTCTGCAGCTGAGATGGCTTTTTAGTTAAACATCTATTGAATACACAGTTGTACGAAATTGTAATACAGATTACTTTCATCCTTATCCTTTCATAGCCAGCCAAGTATCAGGAAAATGCATGTATTTTCAATACTGTACTACAACAATGTGAGATACATGTGAAAATTTTACACTTTACTATTCAACTAGAACAATTACCGTATATATATTTTTTAAGGGTTTCATAGAAAACTCTTAAGAGAAATACAATATAGCAATGCTATCAAATGCAGACTAGTTTAAAAAGACAGAAACATTTAAAAAACATACTATCCAATATTTTACTAATACTTCATTGGCACAGATTCTCTCTTTCCAGCGACAGCCTGAATTAAGAGCCTACTACCTTAGTTGTATCATCACCCCTCTTTTAAAGATTAGGAAGCAGGGGCTCAGAATTTAGTGATTTGTTCAAGGTCCTATTACTAGTAAGTAGTAGAACAGGAGTTTTAACTCAAGACAGATTCCCAAGCCATGCTCACCATAACGCTGAAAATCTGAGTACTACTGGCTCATTACTAAAAGAAATAAAATCCTATTTTAACGATTATGATGTCTAATTTTGAAATATAAGCTAAGCTTCCAACCTAACTCTACTGACGTGAATTTATTAATAAACTCTTCATGAGTGAAAATTCTATATAGTAGATGCTGGTAGTTTCTAACAGTTGAAATATTACTGAGGATATCATTTTTATGATATAGTATTTACAAGAAGTACACATAACTGTAAAATTTGACAGTTTCCAAAATGGTACATAAGGGAAGCATGTCTTACTGTATGTTTCAGAAACTACATGGTGTTAGCTCCAACAGAGTCCTATTATCTGATTATTTCATTCTCACATCTTCATATTAAATGCAGGGAACAGGTGGGAGAAACCCTAGATATTTCAGTATAAGTCAGTACTTCTCAACACAGGATGAGTCCTCACACTTCCTAAGGAACATACAGCTATGTCTAGAAACATGTTTATTGTCATGATGGTGTGTGTCACGCAGGTGTGGGGTGCCACTGCAATCTACTAAGTAGCACCAGGAATTCAAGAATGCTGTTAAATATCTATAATGCACAGGACACCCCGGCCTGCTCCCAACAAGGAATTAGCCAATTCAAAATGCCAAAGTGCTAAGGCTGAGAAACTCTAGTGTAAGGGATTCAATGTCTGAGGCACTTAGAAGAGCAGGTGGCAAGAGTGTTTAGAGATTGTAACTATAAACACTAAATCAGAGTCCAGGTAACACTCAGTAAAGATGAGGTATATAGCACTCAAACCTTGACAAGCACTGATATGGGGGGCAGCATTCTGCCTCATTAGATTTAAAGTGGGTAAACAGAACGTGACAGCAGCTTCTATCAATATTCTCACCTTTAATAGCTGTTAATTTTTTTTCTTATAAAAGAACAGAAAATTGAAGAAGCATAAGTAAAAAGAGAAGTTGTTTACTGGAGAGATGAGAAATCTCATTAAGCGGCACCCAGTTCCCTACCAGCTTAGAGTGTTTCTATTACAGCAGGAACCTAGAGGGTTAAAATCTAAAATCAGGACAAAGGGTGTTGTGGACCCACCATAAGAAAGTCAGAATACATAAACATCCATGTGCTTCATTCTGAACATCATTATTCTGAAGAACAAACATGATTTCAGGAAACCAGGCTTTGAGCTCCCAAATGTATAAATGCCCTGATAATACACTATTGTTTCTTCCTGATCCTTCCTTTCCCTGAATATGGGGACCATCTGTCAGAAAAGGAAACAGTAAAAACCGGGCACACAGCAAACTCCAAGACACTATGGATCAAAAACAAAAATCAGAAAACAAAATTTCCACCCATATTGCCTTGTTCTGCATGGCTGAGTTTTACCATTAGGTACTTGTCCCTTTTTCTTTGCTCTTCTGTTGGAGCACTCACTCTTCAGTCCTTTCATGCTACTTTTCTTACTACCCTCAATCGTATTTCTTCAGCAAAATCTTTTTTTTACCCTCTTTAGATCCCCATTTCACTCTCATTTCCTTTCTTCCAACTCTGTTTTACTTTACTCTCACAATAGTGTCAACTAGTACTGGAATTACAGAATGTGAATTTTGGAATTGAAAAGAGACTTCAGAGCTTACCTATTAGTAAACACCCAGGATGCCCACCTCTCTTCATCATGCCCACACCACCAACAAGTGGTTAGTTGATTCAGCTTAAACATTTTAAGATCACCTCTACTAAGTTTCAGACACCATGGATCACCTGTTCGCAATTAAGGGGTATTGAAAGATTGCTGGTGAGAGCTAAACAAAGCATAGAACCAATCTATCTGAATTGCTCTTGCTTCAAGATACCATCTCCTCATGATTAACATTAACTAGAAAAAGGCCCACCATCCTAAACTACGGCTGACCAAATATGCAGGCTACGCTCTGAAAATTATCTTTTGACAGACTGAAACACTTAACTAAGTGCAGACGTGAATCATCTAAGTAGCCTTGTTTGACATTGTCAGCATAAGGAATGACTCATTAAATCCCCCAAACGCCACGCAAGGTATGTTTTACCCTCCTACATTGCTCGGGTTTTTTCTCCCCTTAAGTACGTTAACAACAGAAGATACTGATTAATGTGGAAGATTCCGAGTTATGTTGGGTAAATACGGTACTGTACTTTCATAAAGCGGTGTAAAGAAAGGCTCGTGGAGTCTGGGCAGATGCATGAGCCCAAAACTAAAGTGATTTATTATTGTGCAATAAAGGAAGTAGTTCCTAATTTGTTCTGTGCTGGGTTACCCCTAAAGGGCAGCAGGATGTTAAGTCCCATAAACCCAGCCGTGCCGCTGAGTTGTCTAGTTTCAATGAACATCTCCAGCGTTCCACGGAAGTTTGAACGGTTCTTGGAGCTTAGTCTCCAGCTGTTGCTTCCCCAGAGGAGACCCCCCCCCCGCCCCGCCCCCGCTTCAACTCGCCCAGCGCGGAGGGCGCGCAGCCTCCCAGCCCAGCACCTTAGCCCGGCGCGGCCCGCACAGGGTCCCAGCCGTGCCGACCCCGCCGCCGCGCCCTTACCTTGGTGAGCTGGGCGATTTTCTTGCTCATTTTCAGGTGCAGGTCCTGGCTATAGTCCATGCTGTGCCCCGCCTGCTGCGCGGCTGCCGGCGAGGGCGCGAATTTGGCCGCCGAGCTGCCGTAATAGTGCTGCTGCCAGCTCATGCCCGGGGTCGCCATCTTCCCGACAGACCCCGGCCGGGGCACCAGTCCTCGCGCTCCAGGGGCGGCCCGCGGAGCTACGGCGTCTGGGAGGCAAGAGCCGGGGCGGCCGCTTCCGGACCAGACCCCCGATGTCTGTCAGGTGCAGCCGCAGGCGCCCTCCGGGCCACGACCCTCCGGTAACCCCCGTCCAGAGACGGGGCAGCCCCGCCGGATCGAGGCCGCAGGCGACACCTGCGCGGGGCAGATGCCCGCAGTCCGGCAGCGCGGTCCCGGGCCCGGCCCGCCCTCTCCCGCTCTTCAGCTGACGCCTGTCGGAGGCGTCGTGGGCAGCGTGGCCCGGCAGGTTCCACTCCCACCCGGCACCAGAGACCTAGCGAGACGGCCGCCGCGGGAGCTGCGGAGGGAGGTGGAGACGGGGCGGGCTGGTGCGGGGAGAGGCGGGGACATGGAAGAGGACTCCGGAGCCGCGGAGCTGCCGTTACCAGGACGCGCGGCCCGCGATGCGCGCGGGGACGCCGACGTCATTTCTCCGCAGCCAAGCCCCGCCCCGCGCCGCCGCCGCCGGCCCCGCATTCTCGCGGCGGGTCCAGGCGCTTCGCGAGGGCCTGCGGGGACCTTGCCGCCAGGTGCCTCCGAACCCTGCGGTGGGTATCCCAAGCCCCCACCTGGGCGCTGAGCCCCGAGGGCCGCGCGTGTGAATCTACGAAAAAAATTCCGCGAGAGAGGATGGGGCTATCTGTGGTCCTGTCGGTTTGCGGAACGCGTGCGGATTTACTGAGGCTTTCCACGTACAACATCGCGTGCACTGGGGCCAAGTGGCTCTTCCCCCAAGAAGGGCGTCAGGCTCGCACCCAGTTCGCTCCGAAGGCTGGCCTCAGCACCTCGGACATGGGTAATGAAATGGCCCGGAATACAACAATCGCTGCCTTGACCCATTCAAACTCATATAAATATGATTGTTACAATGTTCCGAGTCGACCACTGCCCTAAATTCAAAGCCAGTATCTGTGTGTGAACTCATCAATTAGTATAGCACTACACTCCTACTTTTCCCCAGTCTTAATGGAGACTGAGACAATTATATATGAAATCTCATTGGCTGGAAGTAAACGGGAAAAACAGAAGATGGAACAAGATGCCCACTCCTTAAGGATTTGGGGCTGGGCCAAAAAGTGTGTCATTACTTGTGCATTTTCACCTCTCCAAATGTGTTATTTCCTACTGATTGTCTCCTAACATCTCTACTCCTGTAGGTCAAATGATTCTTCTTTTTTAAGTGTATCCTGTGTTGAAGTAAATAAATTGTTTTAGGACAGTGTTAACACAAACTTTAAAAATGTAGAATTGTATCTATTTTAAGAATGCTTTCTCCAGGCAGTTTTGCTGACCTGAATTCCCCCATGTTATAATATGTGATTTCTCTTTAGCATTCAATTAACAATCATTGTATAAATCTAGGTTATTAACAAATCGAATTGGGAGCCAAATTATCATCAAGTGTCTGTTACAACATCTAAACCAACAAGGTGAATATTGAACAACATCATGAAATAATTCCAGAATTGTTGGAATTCCAGAAAGGAAGACTGAAATTGGCTTACATTTTTTTCCCAGATGCTAGGTGCTCAGCACCTCACCCCACCCCACCCCCATTTCTCCAGAAAAAAAGTTCTCTAGTTCCAAGGTTCTGAATGCAGCAGATGGCCAGAAACAAATATCATGCAAATTTTGCTCTGTTCTTAAGCTCTAATAATTCAATGAAATTAAAGAGAATTAAGAGCTAGTGTTATTTCATCAAATTCTAGGCATAGAAGATTCACAATCATTTTAGAATTCTTACACCCTTTACATTCTAAGCAGAAATAAAGGCTCCAAAGATTCCTTGTTTCCTTAAATTTTTATAACTAAGTCTTTTTTTAGAAGAAAGATTTCATTTATTTGACACAGCATGTCCATAAGCAGGGAAGCCAGAGATGGAGAAGGAAATTCCCCACAGAGCAGGGAGCTTGATGCAGGGCTTGATCCCAGGACCCTGGGATCATGACCTGAGCCGAAGGCAGTCACTTAACCGACTATGCCACCCAGGCTCCCCTATAACTGAATCTTGGTAGGGCAATGAAGGTATTTCTGGTTTTGTCTCTATGATATAATGGAAAGAGTATAATACTGGAAATAAGGAGACCAATGTATAGCTTCAGCTGAGTCATCGAGCCTGTTGGTCCCTCAAATGCCTACTCTGAAACAAGATGGTATTTATCAGTCTCTTCCCACTCTAACTTGGTAGTTAGAGGTTGAGGCCCTGGTTTACTCTGAATCCTATCACATGAGTTCCTGCCGTCACTATCCAGCATAGCCCGAGAGGAGTCTTTTCCTAAATACTATGCTCACAAGACACCCAGTGTCATTCCATGAATTTAGTATTTTTTGCCCTACCACAAAGGAATAACACAGGTCATCTGGTATAGAGTTCTATTCAATTATAAATAATAAATAGAAACATAAAGAATAATATAATACACTCATAATCCTATTACCTAGAATCTCACTTTTAAAAAATCCAGTAAAGGAGGTGTGCAATAGAAACAGGAAAAGCTAGTTAAGCAAGAGATCTTTGTTTAGTACCTGTTTCTCTCATGAGATGGTTTATGCAGAAATATTTATTAAATGCCTGTTGTGTGCCAGGTGCTGCCTTAGGTGCTGAGGTTGCAGTACTGACTAAGGATCAGTCTCTGTTCTCAAAAAGTTAGTATCTAGTGGAAAAGACAATAGGGGGTGCCTGGGCGGCTCAGTGGGTAAAGCCTCTGACTTTGGCTCAGGTCATGATCTCAGGGTCTTGGGATAGAGCCCCACATTGGGCTCTCTGCTCAGCAGGGAGCCTGTCCCCCCGACGCCTGCCTCTCTGCCTACGTGTGATCTCTGTCAAATAAATAAATCTTAAAAAAAAGACAAAGAATAAGGTGCAATGCAACATGGTGTTAAAGGAACTCTCAAGAGGGATAGTTGACCTTGCTTGAGGCGTCAGAGAAACTTCACACACGAACAAAGGCAATAATTGAACAAATTTCTGAAGTATGAGTTTTTCAGAGAGAAAGGGGTGGTAGGAAGGTGGATTACAAACTCGGAGGATAGCAAGGGCAAAGCCCTGATGATGAGAGATAACATAATCTCCTTAGAAAACAGCAAGAGGTACAATATGGCTGGAGCAATGAGGTTGATGGAATGTCAAAATATAAGATAGAGCAGGTGTCAAGATTATTCATGGGGGGGGGAGTGCTTATTTGCCTTGATAAGGGGTTGGGTCTTTATCTTGAAAACAATAATGAGCCACTGAAGGGCTTTACACAGGAGAATTAAATAATCAGATTTGCACTTTAGTAACATAATTCTTGTGACTATGGAAAATGGACTTCAGAGGCAACTTTATAGGCAAGGAGACTAGTTATGAGGCTATTGCACTTATTGAGATGAGAGAGGATGAAACATTGACCTAACCTATGACAGCGAGAATAAAAAGAAATGGATATATCTGAAACACCCAAAAGGTAAAATAGACAGGACTTTGAGGCTGTGGAAGAGAGAGTAGTCAAGGGTGCCACCTACGATGGGCTAGAGGAGGGGCAGGTGGAGAAAGGAAAAGAAAGTTCGGGGTAGAACATGTTGCCTTTGAGGTACCCTTGGGACATCCAAATGGAGATGTTCAGTTGCAATGCAATATAGAATAGAAGAGGTAATAAAGTAACCAAATTGGAATATAACAGGAGAAGGTAAATATTGCTTACAAGAGACCAGAATCTCTTGGTATGTGAAAAGAAGCGTCTGTTTAGGCAGTCTGTAATTTATAACATCCTTGAACCTCTCTGTGAACAGGAGTCATAACCCATGGATGGTCATAACTCATGGCCAAAAGGAACAATACCAAAGACATGGACTCATAGTTAAACAGGAGTAGAGGCTGGTGCGGGGGAACAGTCCCTGAAAGCAGGTAGAGGAATAAGCTGGAAATAAGAAGAATTATTGCTTATTCAAATCCAAATCCAAATATATTTTTATACATATTGTGTATCTGAAAGTTTGAGGTGCACAGATATTCAAAACCAATTAGTAATAGAGCTAGAATGATGGCCTAGATATTTTAAAACCCAGTTATTTCTGGTTTAGTAAACAATAGTTTAAAGCTATTTATAGGAGAATCTCTGTTCTGATATTCTTTGACTAGAAATTTCTTATTCTAAAACCATGCACCGATATTTCAATTATGATTTATACTCAAAATGATGTCTCCCAGGCTCTCAAATTCCCTACACACTTTCTAAAGTTGTTAAAAGTGTTTTGGGGAGGGACAAAGAAAGTGGTAGTGGTGGAGGTAAAGGCTGGTTAATGGTGAAGCTAATGAAGGTTCCATGACTCCTTCCAGAAGGGGTCCTAACTAGTGATAACATGGTTACAAGATTTAGTAAAAAAATTATGAAAATCACTTTTGTGTATTTTCTCTGTCTTCCAAACTGTACATACTTCAGACTCCAGAGAACCTAGCTTAACCTGACCAGCAGTATCTAAAGTTAAGAATTAATATTAGGATTAAAGTTTGAGCTTAGAAGTTAGTAGACCAAAAGTACACGCAACAAAAGAAAAAATAGCTACATTGTACTTCATCAAAATAAAAAAAATTTTATGCATCAAAGAACATTACCAACAGAGTTTAAAAAAAAAAGTATCCCACAGAATGGGAGACAATATTTGCAAATTATATATCAGATAAGAGAATAATATTCAGAATTTATCTAAAAACTCCTATAACTCAATAATGACAACAAAACAATCAGATTAAAAAATAGGCACAGACACCAGGCTGACTCAGTCAATGAAGCATGCAACTCTTCATCTGGGGTGTTAATTTTGAGGCCCATGTTGGACATGGAGATTATTTTTTTTTAAATGGGCAAAAGACTTAAATACACATTTCCCTGAGGAACACATATAAATGGCCAATAAACACATGAAAATATGCTCAAGAAAATATGTTAATAATTAGAGAAATGCGAATCAAAATCACAATGAAATATCACTACACACCCAATAGAATGGCGATTATGAAAACAAAACAGAAAATAAGTTTTATGAGGAGAAATTGGGACCCTTATACATTGCTGGTAGGAATTAAAAATGGTACAGCTGCTGGGTAAAACTGTATGGCAGGTCCTCAAAAAATTAACCATAATATTGCCATATGATCTAGCAATTCCACTTCAGAGTATGTACACAAAAGAGTTAAAAGCAAAGATTCAAAGAGATATTTGTACACCAGTGTTAATAGGCACATTACTAACAAAGCCAAAATGTGAAACCCAAGTGTCCATCAACAAAAGAATGGATAAACAATATGTGGTATCTCCATACAACAGCATATTATCCAGCCTTAAAAAGGAAGGAAATTCTGACATATGCTGCAGTATGGACAAAACTTGAAGACATTATGCTGAATGAAATAAACTAGTCACAAAAGGACAAATAACTGTATGATTCCACTTACATGAAGTGCCTAGAGTAGTCAAATTCAGAGACATAGAAAATAGAAGGTTGGTTGCCAGAGACTGGAAGGAGATGGGAATGGGAAATTATTATTTAATGGGCACAGAGTTTCAGTTTGGGAAAATAAAAAAAAGTTCTGGAAGTGGATGGCAGTGATAGTTGCACAGCAATGTGAATACACTTAATGCAATGAATTGTACTTTTATAAATGGTTAAAATGGAAAATTTTATGTTATGCATAGTTTACCACAAAAAAAAAGGACACTAATTTCTTCAATGAAAGTTTCCCTCACTAACTTTGGGGTATCTATTCCAGAGAACAGATCATCAGAAACTACTGTTCCATCAACCAACATGTATCTATTGAATGCTTCCTTTATGGAGTGAAATAGTCATTTCCCATCCCAGGTCATGGTTAGCTATAGAAGACATCTAGACATGAATTTTGAAAGAAGGAAGAGTTTGAAAAATGATCTTCTTTCTCTGTTTTTCTTTTCCCATCCATTTGGGACAGAAGAGTCATAGAATTCAAATCAGTCAATTGAAAATGGAACTAAATATTTACAAAAATGCCTGACAGATGGTTTTGGGCAGGTGATCTCCAAGGAAACTTACCAACTCTCATCTCTTCTGAATTGCGTTGTTAAACCTCTTAGGAATATTCAGTACTTGAGTGAAACTTAATTCAATGTCATGCAACAAGACTTAATAGCATAAGGACTCAATCAATAGAGACTGTGTACAAGAAATCGAACTCTAGTAGAATCAGTAAGCACACCAGATCTCTGTAAAACTTCACACAAGTACAGAACATTTTTCTTTTGTATTAAACATTTTCCAAGTGATGACCATTCCTTTGGTGCCAGTCTCTAACTATAATGATGAGTATTCTTATATCCCAGGACTGATGGTGCTACTAAGCCAACTCTTTTTCTTTATCTGTAACATTAGGACATAGGCTGAATGATCTTAGGGTTTCTTATATTTCCCACATATTGCATGTTGAATTATTTCGTATTTTTAGAACACATCGTTTTATTATACTTATTTGTATATATTATACTAGTCAGTAATACATCAACTATCAAGTTCACCTCCTAACACACCAAAGCATGATACAAAGTATAATGCCAAAAAAGATTGTAGATCTGTCTAGATAAGTGGTAGACATTACTATAAAGGCATTTGACTGTCATTCATTGGTGTCTTAGTCTGTGTTCCCTTCTTTTTCTCTCTCTCTTTTCTCTATGAGCTTAGAAAACTTTTCTCTGTCACGGCAATCAGTTAAAAGTGGTATAATACTTCTAAAATGTTTGATGCATTTAAAGTGTTCAATAAATGTTTGTTTCCAAATTTTAGTTAATTTCACTTTTTCCATCAAAACAATTATTTGCTTTTTCTTTATGAACAAAATCAACTTTTCTATAAAAGTAATCAACCAGCAACTAACTGGTTTACCCTCTATTTTGTTTGGGTTCTTCAGAAAGCAGACTGAATGAGGTAACTTACTTGATAGGTAATCTTGGGAAGCAACAGAAACTGAGAGAGTTAAGAAAGAAAAGTCATTTGAGAACACATTATTGAGCTGGCTACCACACTGACCAATTGGAACTCAAGTTTACTAAGGATTCTCCAAGAAACCATATAGAATCCATCTTAGAATTTTCCTGCCCAAGGACAAAGACTGATGTATTTATCAACTGACTCCCTTCCCTTATTGAGGGAAGCTTTCAGGGGAATTAGTCCCCTCACATATCTGGTCATTCAGTGTAGGTTTAGTGAACTTCTGTGGCTTTGGAGAGAGTGATGAGGTAGGAAGGCAGAAAGATACTACAGGCACTTGTTGGGCAGGGGTGTGAGCGGTTGGGGGTGGTGGACTGTGGCTTCCATGGGAACTGACCAACACCTTTGCAGCTGAAATCAAAGGAAGTACCACAGGACACCAAAAGTATCTGCTACCATCTATCATTAAAGCTTCTCAGATCCATTTTTGCCCTATATAAAATTCATTCAGTCATCAGTTCTTGAAGATCATGATTAGCTGCTAATTCTCAAAAGGACTTAAGAGAGCTGAGGAGCAAACAGATGTCCCATGTTGCAAATGGTCCAAAGACCATAATTTACATTCATCAGGTGCCTTCTCTACCACCCATTATAGATTTTCCTCACCTGTGGCAAGTATTTTAGCTGGGCTGAGTTATTCATTTGGGAAAGAGACCCAGGTTTTCATCCTCGAGGCTAAGCTCTTGGATGGCTTGCTCATGTAAGACTGAAGTTGCTACAGTTTTTCATTCAGTGCTACCACCAGGTGTGAAAGAACAAGGGGAATCCCAGTGAATATTTTGAGGTCTAGAAATATTCCTCCTTGTCCCCATTATTTAGCAGCAATACCAGGTATGGATGATAATCAGATTAATTAACCTGCCAATATAAAAAAAATGTCTTTCTTTAGCTACTAGTACCCTAAGAGCCAAAGTTATCAGGTAGTAGTTGTAGCTATAGGTTTTGTGAGACTTTTGTTGTATCTCTCAGTAGTAGAGATTTCTTCTTCCCACAAGCAGTAATCAAGATCTATAATTTAACAGAGCCTAGGGATGTGAGCAGGGGAAGCACAACTCTGCAATGAATTCACTGCAATGAGTTCATATGATGGTGAGAGAAGTCATTCCTACTTCCCTGCCTTGGTTTCCAGGCCCATGTATTCTAATTATTGAGTACACAGCACCATATATTGGCCATTGGCTCGGTGCGTATACCTCATCATGTAGAACAATTCCCAACCATACAGGGTGTTGTCCCCAAACTAACTGAACCCTTACTAGTCCATTTGTACACTCCATCAGATCAGCTTTATCTAGATAATGCGGTGTGTGGTAGAAACAGTGGATCCTATGGTCTCGGGTTCATTGTTTTCCCTTTGTTGTATCTCTTTCACTGCGGTTCTTTTAGTCGAAAGTGATGTTATTTAGGATATCATGTCAGTAAATAAATCATTCTTTAAGCCCACAGATAATGACCCTGAAAGAGATGCTATGGGTGAAGAAGCCGAGAACATATCCAGAATAGGATATGCTTCCTGTAAGGATGAATCACTTCTTCCTCTGGGGTGGTGGTGGTGGTGGTGAGAGATCTGATGCAATCAGCTTGCCACTAAGTGCCTGCCTGGTGTCCTGGAGGATTGGTACTTCATTGAATGCTCAGTATTGGTCTTTGCTGCTGACAAGTCAGAACTTTTACAGAAGCAGTAGCTATTTCAGTTTGGTAAGAAGGAGCCAATACTACTGGGGCCATGCATGGCCCCCATACCTACTAACAAAGCTACTTTGTGCATGGGTCCATTATACTAACATTGGGGTGTTAAGAACAGAGGCTGGCTGACATTTGCCCGAGGAGAATCCTGTTTACCTGTTGTTAGGAGTCATAGATAGTCTCTGGTACACATTAGTGTAAGGCACAAGGATGTTCATGTTTGTTTCTTCTATTCCTATACTCTCTTATAGTCCATATACATCTCTCCCAAACTTTATAGTTGATAGTAAAATCTTAGTCATCTAAGATTTTAAATCTCTGACCAATCAGCCATGTAATTATCCACTGCCCAGGAGAGCATATATATCCTTATATTAGGCTAATTCTTCTTCCATACACTAAGTGCTGTTCCAATCTCTGCCCACTATGAGGCTTTCTTTTTACCACTGTCCTTTAGTGGTGGTAGTCCTACGGATGGAATATAGCACAACAGCAGACCATTTTCACTTGTACCAACATATAGAACAAAGCCATCTTTAAAATAGGCTTGGATTTTTTTTTTTCTCCTCCATCAGTTGGTCACAGGGAGCATCTCATGAGGCCATAGGTGTGGAATGACAGAGAATCACTGGTGCAACAGAGGGTGGTGACATGGGAGTCTGGTCATCTGTTTGTAAAGTTTCCTTCTGCCCTCTGGACTTTCTTAGGCCTGATCCTGTATATCATTTCCATCATATGATGAATCGCTGCTCTCTAAGCTCACCTTATAACTTAGATGATTTGACAATAAACTTACATTTTCAATCACTTGATGTCCCATAGTCAGGTGCTCAGTCTCTACTAGGACCCTGTAGTATAACAGAAACTGCTTTTCAAACAGTAGGTGGTTTTCTGTAGCAGGAGGCAGACCTTGACTCAGAATTCTAGAGCTCTGAATTACCACTCTCCATTGGATACTTCTAGCACCACTGAATCTATTGGGTCACATAGTCTAGTTATAAGGAAATTTTTACCATTGCCTGAACTGCTGCAGAGTCTTTGCTCCTTTGAGTCTCACTTGAAACTGGAAAATTTCCATGTCACTCAATAAATGGTTTGGGGCAGTATTGGCTGTCTCTAAAATTAAGAGAACAAACTTGTGCTGTACTTCTTGCTAAGTGTTAGGAATGCAAATTTTAATAACTAAGTATATCCATCCTAGTTATATGTTTGGGGTTTGGGAGAGTGACCACAGGATGGTCTGCAAACCCATTGGAGATGCCTTGTAACAGGACTCCTTTTATCCCCTGGCCTCTTGAAGCCTCCACTTTATTGAGGGGGTGTATAATGACATTTGGATTCCCTATTATGAATGACAGCTTAGATTCTGTATCTAAAAGCCCTTGAAAACTCTGGGTAAATGACTATAGTTTCCTTTATGAGAAGAATTGAAGAGTTAATGTATATGTTTATGAGGGAACTGCATGGTCTTTCCTTGAGGAGATCAGGATTCCTTTTCAGCCATTGGGCTCTGGGTCTAGGAACTACCTCACTTCCGGGTACTCAACAAAAAATTATAATTTTCTATCATCAGGATGCTGATCCTAGCCTGCTGCTCATCTGTTTTTGATTTTTTTTAAATTATGGAAGTCAAGTAATACTTTCACAGGTTGCCTATCTATCTTATCTCTAAGAATATAGTCTACTAGTCATTACCCCAAATCTCTGAGGTCAGGAACCCTGGGTTACCCCTCTAGTTTTATTGCCCATTACGGTAACTATGTCTTTGATGTTTAAGTACAGTTACCTGGCCTCCAATCTCATGGAATTCTTTTATTCCCATTGACATTTGGGAATCCAATTCTATGACAGCATTTTGTTCCATGAGCCCTGGTTCAGAAAGTACACTGTCACTGAACTTTTAAAAGTGCTTCCACATTTTTTATTACCTCAGTGAAGGGAATAGTCTAGGAAATGTTGTCCAACAATGGATCTCACATAAAAACCCCATTCTAATATATCGACCTCTTTGAGTCTTCTGATCTATTCTTTAATACTCTGATAGGTAGTTCTGGCATCTCTACATCATTGTCATGTTCCAGCTTAAAGGCACCATCTCAGCAGTTGTTGGGACAATTGAGGTATCCTTGCCAAGATGTTAAATTCTGAGTCATTTTATATGTTCCAACAAACTCTCCCTTATTCTGCTTTATATCCTAATTATCCCATTTTATTTAAACCTTCAAATATATTCCCATAGATCTTTCCCTCATTCTTGTCAGTACATATTAGCCAGATTCTCTAATTATTACAGTAACTTATTTCTTTCCATAGCAGAGACTGTACCTTCCCTCATATGTAGTACTCTGGGACCTGACTCTCATTGTTAATCTGCAGAACAATTGAAAGAGTCAGTAGAGAAGATCCCAAGGAGGATAAGCCTCATGTTGCAAGCATTCAACTCAGGGAGGTGCTCATCCTCTCCCAGCAAGGGAAGAGTGCTGTTTTCTAGTGAGGAGGAGAGACTGGTTTCTACAGCCTTCATTATTCAAGAGCATCCAGGGCTTAAGGCCCTCACACATATTCTTAGAGATGCCTTCAACCCAAGTCTCAGGGTCCCTGTCATACTCCGTCAAAGCCATGATGTAAACATGGATCTTAGACATAGGAGATCTACATGCCCAATCTCCTTTGCCATTCTGCTGCTCCTAAGATTAAATTCAGAACCTGATTAAATTCAGAACCTGATTAAATTCAGAACCTGCCCTTTTGCTGTAGGGTCTGTTTACTTTCTGTCACGGAGGACATTTGACTTTCACAGAATTCCTTGAGTTGATAATTGGCTGACTTGAATCTGTCTTTCTTTTAAGGCATTCTTTAAGGCTTCTAAGGCAGTTTACAAAAGCCAGCCAAAACTATTCCTTGTGTAATTATCATAGCCTCTTTTCATTCCAGTATTAGATATACGGGATAAGCATAGCTTCCCTTTCTATTACATCCTATCCACAGCAGTTAAAGTCTGGTACTTACGCCAGAGGTATGGACATCACGATTACCACCAGCAATGGAATTTTTGTCTCCATCTGTCTGGTGAGTAAACCATTTCCAGGATACTATCCAGTGGGTCTACTTTTTAGAGTTATATCATATTACTGTCTTAGTTTGGGTCCCCTCAAGCAAAGCCTGAAGGAAGGACTTGAGTTTAGGTAATTTATTTCAGAGATGAATCCAGAAGATTGGAAGGCGGTATTAAGCTTATTAAAAGAAGGAAGAGGGAAAATCCACCAAAGGGTACGTTATTGAGCTAACTATCAAGGAGGACAATGGGGCTCAAGTCTTTAAGATCCTTTGAAGAACCATGTTGGATATACCTCAGAATTGTCCCTCTAAAGAATGGGAGGCTAAACACTCCCCTGGCTTCCATGCTCCATTGTTTGAGGCATGCCTAGAGGTATTTCTTCCCTACACTTTGGACTTGTCCTGCACACAGCTGTATAAATTCCCACTGCTTAAGAGAGAGACTTGGGAAAGAAAGAGAAATGAGATGATGGGATTCTGTCATACTGCATGGGAAGATGTACTACATCTGTAGCAAACACGAAGGTGGGCTAAGTGGGTGTAGTACAGGTTACCAAGAGCATCTGCTTCATTACATTCCCATACACCAATAAAGGGCCCCCTAGTCTTCTTTAACTAAATGTTCCCATCTCTTCCTTGTTAAGAAATCCTACTTATAGGACCCATCTATAATGTTTCTCTCCTCATAGACAGTGAAAGAAGAACCTATCTACTTTATAAAGTTAGTGCTAAATTAGGAAAGGTGCTAGCTATGAGTTATATGATTGTGATTTCCTATCAGGCATATGTGTGTGCACGTGTGTGTGTCTTACCTGTGTCAAGTTACTGGGGGAAGATATCTAAGCAAATTAGCAGTTGTTCAATCCCTTACTCCTGGCTCCAAAATCTAGTGCTCAGTAGATAGAACTTTGCTTTTCTTTTCATGACACTCTCTGGGAGGGCCACTCCGAGAGAAGATATTAAAACATCTAGATGAGTAATCATATAGGCTCTTCTATTCTTTTTTGAATTTCTGGTGCATCCTTCCAGAGCACAGGAAGACTAGGAAGAATGAAAAGCGTATTTTTTTAAGATTTTTTTATTTATTTGACAGATAGAGATCACAAGTAGGCAGAGAGGCAGGCAGAGAGAGAGAGAGGAGTAAGCAGGCTCCCTACTGAGCAGAGAGCCCGATGCAGGGCTCGATCCCAGGACTCTGGGATCATGACCTGAGCCGAAGGCAGAGGCTTTAACCCACTGAGCCACCCAGGCGCCCCTGAAAAGTGTACTGTTAAAGAGTATTATTAGTACTGTTATCCTTTGCTCAGGTGAGATTCAGTGTTGGAGGGATAGCACTTTGGGTAAATGGTTGCATATCTATCTCTCCCCTTCCTTCTTCAGGCTCCTTCACCCCCTCCAACTTGCTCCTCTTAGGTCCTGACATGTCCTTGGCATTGGTTAATATGGGCTGGGCTCCAGGCAGCCTACCCAAGTCCAGAACTTAGAAACAAAGCAGTGCATTTTGGCACTATCTTGCTTGAAGCTCCCTTTTCTCATTTGAAGATTTTATTGTGTCACCGTGGGGAAAGAGAAATGGGGTTAAGAAGGAAGAATTCAGGGAGAACAAAGAGTGGGGCCAGAAGAGGCAATAATGAGAAGAGTCCAGATTTAGAAAAATGATATCTAAAGAAATATTGGAGTCAGAACAATGACGACATTTTTTTCTATTCTTTCCACCTAGTAGTTCACACTGTTTTCTCTCACCTCTGTCTCATGATTGGTTTTATTCACAACTTGAAAATTCCTACTTCCTTTTTCAAAAAATGCTTATTCACTTAAGTGAGCTTAGCTTTCAATTCTCCACCTCTATTCCTCTTTTTTCTTGCTGTCCTACTCTCTATTTTCTCATGCTGTCTTTATAAAAAGAACAATGAGAAGAAAAACTGAAACAAAATATGAGCCATCAAAAACATACACCTATAAAACAAATTTTACATATCCACATAACTGAACTAAGAAAATGAATAAGTGAGATGTCTTCCTTTGGGTTTCACTCAAAAGTAAATTCTGCCTCAAGAATTTTGTACAAGTAGTTTATTTGGGGAGTAATCACAGGAAGCACAGTGGAGGAGGGGGAAGGAGGAAACACAGCAAAAGATGGTGCATTATCACTAGGCTCACTGCCATGAGCAACTAGGGTCACTACCACTGTGGACCCTCTAAGAGACTGTGTAAAACACATCCAAAATGGTCCCAGCAAGGAACAAAGAATAAGAGTACTTACCCATCAATCTTCACCAATTACAGTAGCCCCCTTCTTAGCTAAAGAGGGTATGTTCCAGGATCCCCGGTGGATGCCTGAAGCCAAGGATAGCACCAAACCCTAGATATACTGTGTTTTTCATATATATACCTGTGATAAAGTTCAATTTATAAGTTAGGCACAGTGAGAGACTAACAACTATAACTACTAATAAAATAGAACAATTGTAACATATACCATAATAAAAGTTATGTGAAAGTGATCTTTCTCTCTCAAAATAAATTATTGTATTGTATTGACCCTTCTTGCAATGGTGGGTCATCTGATTTACTGTGGTTGACTGTACTGAAACCATGAAAAGTTAAACTGTGGGTAAAGTGGGGGGGCTGTTATATTGGTTGAAGTTTCTCCTAAGACATTAACTCCCCAGAAGCCCTCACCCAGAGAAATCCTTAAGGTAAGGAGTCATTGGAGTTAAGTAAATTTCTACCGAAATGCAGCTGACCTCCAGAATGGGCTCAGGGGATGTGAGCAGGGCATTGATGTCAGAGTTGCATATTTTTGTCTGAAAAAGCCATCTGCTAATTTAGCTTGTTTGTTTTTTTTTTTTCCTTTCTATACTGACTAATGGTTTCAGTTTTCTTAGAACACTAAAGATACTTTTCTATATCTCTATAGATTTTTTTGTATGCTCCATAAGTGTAATGCCCTATAATGTGCCATGTTTCTCACAATACACTTTCAATGATCTCTTTTTTTTTTTTTAGATATTTTTATTTATTTATTTATTTGACAGACAGATTACAAGTAGGCAGAGAGGCAGGCAGAGAGAGAGGGAAGCAGGCTCCCCATTCAGCAGAGAGCCCGATGCAGGGCTCCATCCCAGAACCCTGAGACCATGACCTGAGCCAAAGGCAGAGGCTTTAACCCACTGAGCCACCCAGGCACCCCTCAATGATCTCTTTTAATCTCAAAATAGTCACTGAAATGAATATTATTAGCTTTACTTTATTATAAAAGAACTATTGCTAAGAAAAGTTAGATATCCCCCTATAAAGCCATAAAATTAGTAAGTTGCTGATACTCAAACTTGGCTCATTTATTTTCACTTTGGTACTTTTCCCACCATACCCACATTTTTTCCTATAATAATGCAGAATTTCTTAAGCATGTGTATGGGATGTAATATACTAATAATGCTTAAATATTAAGAAAATCATGTTAACATTCTTTATGTGACTCTCTCTTACTCATATCCCTAGCTGGTGCACCTGGAATACATAATAGAAGATAAGGAACCACCATAATGATACAAATGAAGTTGAAGAATAAATGTTACAAATGGAAGCAAAGCAAGTGTCCATAGACAGATGAATGGATAAAGAAGATGTGGTGTGTACACACACACACACACACACATACATGTGATGGAATATTAGCCATAAAAAAGAATGAAATCTTGCCCTCTGCAGCAACATAGGTAGATCTAGAGGGTATTATGCTAAGTGAAGTCAGGCAGAGAAAGACAAATACCATATGATTTCACTCACATGTGAAATTTAAGAAACAAAATGAACAAAGAAAAAAGAGAGAAACAAACAAAAAACCAGACTCTTAACTATAGAGAACAGACTACTGGTCGTCAGAAGTGCGTGGGGTGTGTGTGTGAAATAACTGAAGGGGATTAAGAGTACTTTTATCATGATGAGCACCGAGTAATATATGGAATTGTTGAATCACTATGTTGTACATCAGAGACTAGTATAACACTGTATGTTAATTACACTGGAATAAAAATATGCAAACTAAAAAAATAAAGGGTATGAATCCATTATAAATAGAGAAATGCTAGGATGAAACTGTACAAGATTCTAACATGGATTGGGCATTAGGGCACAGGAAGTAAGCTGTACATAATTTTTCTTCCCACATCAGAAGATCAAGAGCATAATTTTCATGAAAAAAAGTGAAGTTGATTATACTCCTAAGGTATCAGTCACTTAGAATTGAATGTAGACCAACAGGTAGTGGAACTCTTAATTCCTCCAAAGTATTACTGACAAGCTGGGTAGGGAATTTCTGGGGTGAGAATTGTTGAGAATGAGTAGACTTAATAGGTGACAGTGTCATTTCTGTTCTCAAGATGACTGGCTTGACTACATCGAACACCCCAGGCAATATTAAGAAAGTATATAAATTTAAGAAGGTATATAGAATGGTCTCTGAAAGTGTGTAATATAAAGGGTTTTACATTTCAGTGTTAAATATCTGAAACACCTCTCTAACCCCAGATTGGAAATGCCCAGTGCAACTTATCTATCAGTTCTGATCACAGTAGTGGACTTTGTGGAAGACAGAACACAGAGGGTGTGGGTCTCAACTGTGAGAAGTTAAAGAGAGCTGGCTCATAGGGTAGGTGCTATTTCTGAGCCAAGGTAAAGGGGGAAAAGTATCCAATAAATTATCAAAGACCTAGAAGGTATAAGAAAGAAGGCTTGTGCCTAAAATAATCTCTATTTGGATGGAATCAGGCTTACAAAGTAAAAGGAATTATAGCACAACTGACCTTCAATATGTATCAAGAAAGCAGACAGCTATTACCTGGGGAAAAACTTGATTTTTCAACATCAGAGAAAAACAATATGAGCTCTAAAAGTAAGCTTAAATCAACTACTTACTAGGAAATATCAGGAAGAGAGTATAGCTAGCCTTGTATTGTTACAAAAAATCCATTCCCTGTATTCTCTCTTAACAAGACCCAGATTTGTTTAGATATGCATCTATGCCACATGTGATTCTGGAGTAATCATCAGCCCAGGGATCAATGCTAATTGATCAGAGTCAGTTATGATATCCTTACTCCCATGCCAAGAACTGCTTTATGAGCATGTGGTCCAGGGATCTGGTTCTTACCCAAGAAGAGGATGGATAATGGCTTCTGGTTAAGGCTTCCTATTCTGGCACTTTTTTGCCTCTGGACCTTGCTGTGTCTATATGCAATTCCTGGAAATGCTATTCTAATCTAGTTACCAACCTAAGCATGAAGCTGAGACACTGATCACCATGGTGGAGTAGAGAGATGAAAAGAAGCTGGGTCAATAATGACATTGGTGAGTAGCTGCATCAGTCTCCTGAAACATGTTTACTGAATGCTTCAGGACTTTCTTATATATGAATCTGTGAATTTCTGTTATTTAAGTCAATTTGGGATTTTTGTTACTTACAACCAAAGACATCATAGCTGATGTAAAAGTGAGAGCAGTGGTAAGTATATCTTCTATCCCAGCATGCAGACTTTGCCCTTTCAATTATAGAAGAGGAGCAGGACAAAACTAGGAAGCCGTATAAATATTACATGTCCAGTTTGTTAGAAAAGATTCAGGGAAAGTCTACTTCCAAGGAATCATAGCCATGTTTTTCTGATGTAGGAAAACAATATCTTTTTAATTTAAATTCTAGTTAGGTAACATATAGTGTAATATTGGTTTCAGAAGTAGAATCCAGTGATTCATCACTTATGTATAACATCTAGTGCTCATCCCAACAAGTGCCCTCCTTAATGCTCATCACCCATTTAACCCATCCCCCGACCCAGGAAAAAGTATTTTTAGAAAAGAGAGGGAAAAATGTTAATTCTTTTCCCCAATAGTAATGCCTTAGTGTATCATATATTTGAAAATGAGGATTTTTTTCCTCATCAGATTTATTGAGATATCATTGAACTATAACTTGGTAGAAGTTTTGTAAGGTGTACAAAATAGTAATTTTATATGTGCATATATTGTTAAATGTTTACTACAAAGGGGTTAGCTAACACAGCAATCACCACATAGTTAAAATTTTTTGTGCATGACATTAATTTTAAAAATCTATTCCCTTCGTAATTTTCAAATACACAGTACAGTATTGTTAATCATAGTCACCATGCTGTACACTACAACCCCAGGATTTATTTATCTTGTAGCTGGAATTTTGTATACTTTGATCACCTTCATCCTTTTCCCTATCCCCATCCCCTTTCTCCTGGCAACCACCAATTGGCATGCTTTTTATAAATTGTCATTTTTGAATTGGATATCACCAGGAAGAGAAATGCTATTAAAGATCAAACTGATGCAATTAAAAAGGGAACATATCAAACGATAATTTGTATAGCTATTACTCAGAGTGAGACCTTTTGTCTCTTCATCTGTTTTTGCAGTCTTACAATTTTGAAAAAAAGTAAGCCAAGTACTAACTATGGCATTAGGTTCTTCTACTAATTTAACTTTTATAATCAGAGGTCATATGAATCATTCAGAGCAAGCTCAGTATATCTCTTTAATTGCTTGGCTCTCACTTTAGTTTTGAAACCAATTAACTCTATAGACTTTGGTAAATTACTTAACCTTTTTGTGTCTCAGTTTCCTTATCTCTAAAAATGACAAAGAGTAATTATCTCATATGCCACAAAGTTGTCATAATGATAATAAATAAAGTAATAAGGCATAACAAGGACTTGATAGGTATATTTCAGATTACTAAACATTCTTTGTAAATAAAAACTTCATTCACTGAAAAAAATCTCTGAGAAGTTATAGAGAATGGGGGAAGATTCTGTAAGAACAGAGATTCATAATAGAGAATAATTTTTTCCAGAAATGAGGAAAAAATAACCTCATATACATTTGATATGCTCATTTATCCAGGTTACTTACTTTATGGAATATTTCTGTAGGCCCTATATCTCTTTCCTAGTTCTCATGGGAATATAAAAACTTGGAAGTAAATCTATTATTCTGAAGTTGTGATAAAAGTTAATTACTAGAAGGGGCGCCTGGGTGGCTCAGTTGGTTAAGCATCTGCCTTCTGCTTAAATCACGATCCCAGTGTCCTGGGATCAAGCCCCATTTCAGGCTCCCTGCTGAGTAGGGAGTCACTTCTTCCTCTTCCCCTGCTTGTGCTCTCTCTTGCTCTCTCTCTCAAATAAGTAAAATCTTTTTTAAAAAGTTAATTACTAGAAAATACTATTTAACATACAGTAAATATTAATTGTATAAATTGCATATGGAAAATAACTTCTGCATGATTTTAGTTTGCCAAAGTCAGTAACCTCTCTCACAGATATTTATGTTCATCCTGTTTTCCTACGTTCTCATGGGATTGTAAAGTTCTTAAAAACTCATATTTATTAATATTACCCTGAAGCAGAGCAGATTATTATTTGTTTACAGAAAAGAGCTGTGTTAGTTTCCCTTTGTCCCAGTTGTCCCTACGGTCAAGCAAGAAGAGGTAGACCCACATTATATGCACTAGGGTTTGTAATGTAGAAGAATCTGGCAAATATAAATCTGCTAATATGAACATATTAGCAATGTACACAGACCACCAAATATTCTCATAAAATATAGTAGAATATGGACGGAAACAGGATTATCGGAAGGAACAGCTGTCTCCCCGCCCCCCTGCCCCCTCCTGAAAAGTGGGGTCAGAGACCTTTGTTCCTCCAGAAGGATCCTAGCTAGGTTCATACTCTTACCCTTTGAAATACAAATAAATCTCTCCAGGGGAAGATAAGACTAGTATCTCCAAAAAGGGTTTTACAGCAATGTTATGGCTGGCCCAAAAGTGTTGGGCTAAAATATGAAATGGTAAGCACTCCACCACTGCAGATTACCAGGAGAAATTTGAAGGGCATATCTTTGAAAGGCTGTTATAGATGTAATTTTTTGTTACAGGAAGGATGATGGAATAGTGCATCTCCAAACTTTCTTCTTTTGAGTTTGTGATATAAATAAAAAGAGCATTGATTTTTTTTTTCTGCTATCTGAGGAAATTTAAGATGTATTCATTAGGTAGCAACATTCTTTACAAATACCAGCTGGATTGAAATAAAAGGTCAGTTAAGATTTCTGGGAGTAAAGTCCAGAATCTGCGTTTTAAGGAGCTCTCCACATAATTCTCCTCTAAAGTCTGAGGAGCCCTAATGATGATGATGATTTTGTAGAGTTCTTGCATGATTGCCATGACATTCTTTTTCTTCTTATTTATGGTTAATATAGGTGGCTTATCCAGACCTTTGATGCCTTGAGATAGGGTGGGTGAATTGCCCTTTACACTCTTACCAAAGAGTAACTATTCAACAAGTAGTTATTTTGTTGAATGACTATGTGGAAGTGCAAGGAACTAGAGAACTTGCTTAGGGCAGAGTGAAACCATCACCAAGGGACCTAGACTCTCTTTTCTTTCCTGAAACCCTGTTAAATGGCTTTCACCCCATCCTGGCTGTATTGAACTCCTCTGGACTTCAGCTTCCTTTCTGTAATCAGTGATTCTAGAATGTGGCAAGCTTTGGTGGTTACTTGTGCCTCTAGCACTGTTCCATAGTGGTGTTTTGGGGCCAATACTCTTGAGCATAATTCCTTGACTTTTTTTTTTTTTTTTTTGGCTCTCTATCTACCTTTTCAAACTGTATACTCCAAACTGTGGAAATCAGCTGGTATCCCAGCCCCTCTCCACAGATTGAAAGTGACAATACCTCTAGTGGTTGGGTTGGCTACTTTGGAAGGAGTTACTGGGGTCTTGATGAAGAGTTTGGTGGAGAGCGAAGAGAGCTGCTGGTCTGCAAGCTGAGACCGAGTACAAGTTGGGCACTGTGGGACACTGCTAGGTTTTCTAATAATCAGGGGTCCGAGTGGAGTTGGGAATGCTGGAACCAATAGTCTCTATTCTCCAGAAAATAGGGTTGACATCTCCTAAAAACTTAAAACTTTTTTTCCCTAGGTATTTGAGGGCACCGATGAGTTGACCCAGTACTACAAATCTAAATCTGTTCCCCGCTATTTTCCAGAACAGGCTTCCTCCCCTCCCACAAATAAGTCACTTTTGTTCTTACCTCTTTGCTTTTCCTTCCTTTCTACTTTGGAAAGTTGTTTTTCCTTTTTTAAACTTCTCCCTTCATAAATTCTCCCTCTTCCCATCTCCTCCACAAAACCTTTCTCAACTATTCTTTGTCTCACAGTCTCAATTTCTATAGCACCTATCATCTGAACCACATAATTTAGCCATTAATTACATACTGTGCCATATGATTTGCTCTAATGTTAATGTGTATTAGTGTTTTATTCTCCAACTAAATTATAAGTATCATGAGACATTTCACATCTCTAACTTGACAAAAGCAAAAACCTGCTCTTAGTATAGAGAAGAAATGAAGGTCACAGATTTAGAACTGGTTTTAACATTTGAGCCCTTGCCTCACTTCCCCACTCTCTCTTCTTATTTAGCTCTATTGCATTGTATGCTCTGATTCTGGAACGTTTTCTTTGAACCCTCTCATTTTATTTTATAGATGAATCCTTTTCTTTCTCTCTCTTGGATATTGATAAATGGTCATTTCATAGGATGAATATATTAGCAATGTACACAGACCACCAAATATTCTCATAAAATATAGTAGAATATGGACGGAAACAGGATTATCTTGATCTTGTGGCATTTCACAATGAGTTTTTATAGAATTATAGTAAAACCTGACAAATTGAACTCTTTTTTTCCCCTAAGATTCCATTTATTTGAGAGACAGAGATCACAAGTAGTCAGAGAGGCAGGCAGAGAGAGGAGGAAGCAGCCCCCCGCCCCCCCCCCTGCTGAGCAGAGAGCCCTATGTGATGAAGGGCTCCATCCCAGGACCCTGAGATCATGACCTGAGCTGAAGGCAGAGGCTCTAACCCACTGAGCCACCCAGGCGCCCCAAACCTGACAAATTGAACTCTTTAAAGAATAGGTATTCCCACGTTCCTGAGGAATTTTATGAGAGGTTTAAGGAAACTCAGCTCTATTTTTATTATTTAAAAAGTCATTCCCTTCCAGTATTTCCCCTCCTAATTGCCATTCCTTTGTTTACCTAAAGGCCTGTTAATTCATTATTTCAAATGTTACACAATAGCAGCCTTAGCTAATTATTTTTAGATGCATGTCTGATTAAAATGTAATTCTGCATTACATTTCAGGCACATTTCTCAATTAAAAAAGCAAATATATTTATTATCTCTATATTTAAACATACTTTTAACTCACCTCTTCATCTCAGAGAATGTTCATCCAACTCACTTAGTGACTAGGCTCTGCCTCACCCAACAAAAACCTGACTATGATGAGTTAGCCAAATAGGGGAAGATTTTCCTCCTCTAACAGGAAGTAGAAAGTCCTACTAGAAAGTAAGCAGTCCAACTAGAGGTGGGTCGCCCAAGATCCAAGGTCATCTTTCCCAGGCTGCTTTTTCTTCTCTGCAGTATTGGACATGTGGCTTTTATTTTCCTGGGTTTGATGGTTACATTATAGCTGCTCCATGTTTTGTTTCCTTCCCAAGTTTTAGGTCAGATACAAACAAATCAAATAAAAAGAAAACAACAAGAATAAAAATAGGGAAGGAGGATAAGCCTATACCAGGAAAAAAAACAAAACAAAAAACTTGATCTGCATTGGACTTGAGCTTACATTTCAAGGGCAGGACTGTATCATGTGGTCACCTCCAGCTGCAATGGAAGAGAGGAAATAGTTTTTTGTTGTTGGGTACTCTGTGGGCCTAATAAAAATTGGAGTTTTTATTATTAGAAAAGAAGTTGAGAAGGATATTGGGCAAACAATTAGCAGTGTCTATAAAAGAAAAGCCAGAGACAAATTTAAATAATTAAAACCTACTCTCGAAGTTCCAAGATGTGGCGAAAAGATTATAGCATATGTGTGGTTGACTGAGACATTTTAGGCAAGATTGTTGAAAGCTGGGCGCCTGGGTGGCTCAGTGGGTTAAAGCCTCTGCCTTCAGCTCAGGTCATGGTCCCAAGGTCCAGGGATCGAGGCCCGCATCCGGCTCTCTGCTCAGCAGGGAGCCTGCTTCCTCCTCTCTCTCTGACTGCCTCTCTGCCTACTTGTGATCTCTCTCTGTCAAATAAATAAATAAAATCTTAAGAAAAAAAAAAAAGATTGTTGAAAGCTCTGAGCAGAATTTCAAGCACCCAGATACTGACTTCCACTGATGAATTAGACTTATATTTCACAATAAAGTTGTCTTTATTAGTCAAACTCAGATAAATACTTCAAGGGTCCTTTACAGTGAACGTAGGAGACCTAGAGAAAAATGTTGACTCTGACTCTTAATCTCACAAAACAAACTGAGGGTTGCTGGAGGGGAAGGGGGTCGGGAGAGGGTGGTGGGGTTATGGACATTGGGGAGGGTATGTGCTATGGTGAGTGCTGTGAAGTGTGTAAACCTGGCGGTTCACAGACCTGTACCCCTGGGGCTAATAATACATTATATGTTTATAAAAAAATAAAAAATAAAAATAAATAAATAAAAAAAAAACACAAAAACATAAAAAAAAATGTTGACTCTACTTTGTGTATAGGGACAAAATTTAACACAGTACCAAACATCCGGGCTTTTAAGCATTCTGTCTAGTTTATGGATATTTGCTGCCACCTGCAGTTTAAACTTGATATTCACTCTACCTGTAAGTAGAGCATAAAGACCCAAGAAGTAGAAAGGATGTAAATTGCAGTAAGAGTATCTTTGCCACAGCTGGGGCTGTATTCTTACTCAGAATTGAATTCCCTGTTTGCACACCCATGTTCATATGCAGCATTACATACGATAGCCATAAGCTGGAAGCAACCTAGGTGTCCATTTACAAATGAATGGATTAACACAATGTGTTATATACACAACAGAATTATTATTTAGCATTAAAAAGGAAATTTTGACACATACTACAATGTAGACAAATGTCTTTGAGGACATTATGCGACGTGAAATTAGCCAGTCACAAGAGGACAAATACCGTGTGAGTCCAGTCACATGAGGTTCCTGGAGCAGTCAGCTTCATAGAAACAGAAAGTAGAAGGGATGCGGCCAGGCAGTGGGAGAAGGAGGGTCAGGGAGTTGATGTTTAATATGTAAGAACTTCAGCTGGGAGGAAGACCAGAAAGTTCTGGATATAAATGGCAGTGATGGTTGTGAATGTTCTTAATGCGACAGAATTGTGCATATTAAAAAGGTTAAAATGGTACATTTTATGTTATGTTTACTTTACCAAGATAATTAAAAAAAAAACCAAACTGAATTCCAAGAAAAGTGAGCAAGCCTATTCTGTAGAATATACAGAATACAGACATACTCTATTTTACATTACCACGTGGTAACAAAGTGGCACTGTCTTTTTTGGTTTCTCTACTCCCTTGTCTGCTGATGAAGGACTGTCATGCTCTAATCACTATGCAAATTGTTTTGGTTATGTCGGGGATGTGGCAATTTCCTGTACTAAAGTCCTACAAAAAAGCATGCAGCAGATTTAGCTTCAGGTAAGAAGGCAAATAAGGGTAATTTGGGCAATTCATATTTCTCTAAAGAAGCAGTTTCTTGGTATATAGAGCTGAATATTTTCATTACATGAAATAGTTTTTGGACTATTTAACAGTCCTAGAGAAATCATTTCTATGGTTTTTTTGGTAATTTTAGAGTATAGCAAAATAACACAGCAAAATTACAAGATCACACATATGCATATATTCTTTTAACAGTAAAAACTGTATAATCCCTGAATTTTATTTATTCTGGAAAGTAAGCAGGTGGGAACCTCCTAATGTCCATGAAATCATTAAAAAAATCTTTTAAGATAATATTTTTAGGGCACCTGGGTGGCTCAGTGGGTTAAAGCCTCTGCCTTCAGCTCAAGTCATGATCCCAGAGTCCTGGGATCGAGCCCCCGCATTGGGCTCTCTGCCCTGCAGGGGGCCTGCTTTCTCCTCTCTCTCTCTCTGCCTGCCTCTCTGCCTACTTGTGATCTCTGTCTGTCAAATGAATAAATAAAATCTTAAAAAAAAAAGATATTTTTAGTTTTCTGGGCACTGAAAGCTTAATGGGTTTTATATAAAGCAGTTTCCTTCTTCCTTTTCTTCTGTCCCCTCTAGCACTCATGGGTCAGAGCACAGAAGCTGTTCCCTTTCCCACCCGAGAAGAGCGGCCCACCTAACAGGCTTCACTCTAAAGAGAAACTGAATCTTATTCTTTTAGGAATAAAATAAAGAAATTGACAGTAGTCCTTTTTAATGACTTGAGATAGTCAAGATATATATATAAGATATATATATCTTATATACTTGAGATAGTCAAGATATATATATATATATATATATATATATAGATATATGGAAACATACATAGAAAAGATAGAAACTGAATTGAGAAAGCTACTTGAAATACCAGAAAAGACAAAAAAGGACATGTGTAGGGCCCAGGACATCCATGGGAGATTTCTGTATTTGGGATAGAGGAAGAGTAAGTCCTGCAAAGAACAGCAATGGCATTCCTAACTGCCATAAAGGCTCTTTGAAATACACACTTCCTATTGGAGATGCTGTGTACAGCTGTTTGGAAAAGGACGGGGGAAATTTTATGACTTGTCTATTGTAACAGAGGGGAGTGCAGTTGACTGACAGCCCCCTGCTGCCCCTCTGGGCCCACACTTCCTCAGGTTTGCGCAGCCAAGGGGTGGGGCAGGGGTGCAGCTCCTGTGTGAGAGGGCAGAGCTCTCCGGGACAACAGTGGCTAGCGATTCCCCACCAGCCCCATAGGGACTTTCTTACCACTGTGCTCCTGCAGGATTCCAGTTCTTTCCCTTCCTCCTCTCACAGGTGTGGACCTGACTCTTCCCTGCCACTGCGGCCTCTCCCCATTATCCTTTACAGGCAGTTCCCCTACTAAGTCATGCCAGCATGTCTAATCCATCTGGGCATCAACCTCTTAGGAGTCCCAGTTCACACACCAATGAGCACACCGATTTAGCAAGCTACGTGTTCAGGACAATAAGGCTGTCTGCCCTTCCTCTGAGAGAACAGACCCAGTCACCACGCCTTGCTACCCAACTCTCCTCAGGCGGCCTCAAAGCCCCACTCCCAGAACACTCACTTTCAGCTTATTTTCCCTGATTTCTTCCTTCTTTAACACACTCACCATATCCCCTGACGTTTTAGAACTGTGATCAACACACTCTTGCACATTTTCAGCCTGCCATACATCCCCCCAAATCTCTTTATTCTCAATATCCTCCCCTTTCATTATTAAAATGAGGCCTGAGGCCGCTGTCCTGAGGCCACTGTCCTGAGGCAGTTCTCCTTCAGCCTTCTCAAGTGTCCGTTGTGCCTCAGTGCCAGAACATGTGGTAAGAGTCCTTCTCACTTCCCGCTCACACTTCTGAAGCCATTCCCCCCCACCCACCATGGTCCTTTGAAGCTTTGAAGTTCATGCCACATAGCTAGACCGCGTTGTTATCATCTCTTATTCATGGAAGACTTCAGTTTCCAGTTCTGTATCTCTCTTCACCTAGGGTTGTCAGACTAAGCAATAAAAACATGGGACGCCCAGTTAGATTTGATTTTTAAACAACACACATATTTTTTTTTATCTGGCACCCCCACCTTATTCTCCTCATCAGTTTCAGTGGTTCAGTGTCCACACAGGTTATTGGCCTCTCAGTTACTCACTTCAAATGATCTTTCCATCTACTATACTTTCACATCATGTCTATAGTCACACTCAGAAACATTAACTCCTCCAAATCTCAGTTGGAAACATATGCTTTCTGCCTTCTGCCTTCTAGTCTTCTAGCTTACAAGCTCTAGAACAAGGGTTGGCAAACTATGGCCCATAGGCCATATGTGGCCCAAGAATAGTTTTTGTGTAGCCTTCAAGCTAAGAACAGTTTTTACATTTTAAAATAATAGTAGAAGTATAAACAGAATAATAGGTGGATCCCAAGGCCGAAAATATTTATATCTAGTACTCTATAAAAAAAGTTTGCTGACCCTATTCTAGAACCTTCTCCATTCCTTTCCATTTTTCCATTCCAATTTTTTGACCTTATTGAGGCCTCTAGTTCATTGATCTCACTTCTTTCTCAACATCAGTCAACTCTCCTGACTTTACTTTCTTCTTTGTCCACCTTAGAGTTTCTGCCTTTCTTCTCTTATCACTCATTTACCCCTAACTTAGCCAAGTTGAACCCAACTCTACTCTTGGTGCTTGTACCCTAGCAGCTTCGTTTTGCCCAAGAAAAATCAGAAAATCAGGTTGCAAGTCCCACATGATCATAGACGTTGTAGGAATATTCAACAGGCCCAGCAATTCTAACACTCATGTGCATTTAGGACTTTCCTACACTCTGGGGTCGCCACATCATAACTTCTCATCATTGCTCCTGTACAGTTTGTTGATCCATTTCCCTCTTCCTTTATATCAAAACTTCTCAAAAGAGGAGATGATTCTTGAGTTTTGTCTACAAATCTATTTCTCCCCCTCTGAGTCAGATTTCATAAGAAAACAGCCTGTGGCAAGGTTTAATGTTAATGCTATAAAATGATGGACAGCAAGGCAGGCAGGCATGGGAAGCCATGCAAGGTGACATGTTTCTGCCCTGGCCATGGTAAAACCTTGAATGTGTGGAGTTCTTTGAGCAGGCTGGTTGGAGATCAGGCCAACTTTGGGAGAAGGAAAATTTATCTGTGCACTCTGTCCTCCTTTTGTTTCCCATTGTCAAGGAGCAGCCAGAGACCCTGGGTGTGGAGCTGGTTGGTCAATCTCAGGGGCAGAACAGTGTCCACGTACAGTGCTGACTGAGGCAGGACACAACATCAGAAGGTCCAGAGACAAGTAAGGCTGAGCTGATCGAAGGAGATATAAGATATGCCTATGCCTTAGTCAGCTCAGGCTGCTGTAACAGAACACCATAGATGGTTGACGTAGACAACGTGTTTTTCTCACGGTCTGGAGGCTGGGAATTTCAAAGATCAAGGCACCCGTGTCAGATAAGAGCACTCATCCTGGTTTGCAAACAGCTGTCTTCTCTTGTATCCTCACATGGTGGACAACCAAGAAAGAGAGAGAGAGAGACAGAGGAAGCTCTCCCATGTTTCTGCTTATAAGGATGCTAATCCCACCCAGGAGGGCTCCACCATTAGGACCTAATCACCTCCCAAAGGCCCCACCTTCTCCCACCATCGCACTGGGGGTTAGGCTTCGACATGTAAACTTCAAGGAAAATGACATTTAGTCCATAGTAGCCCAATATACTCCCTCGGATTCCCTTTCTCAGTAGATCCCTACTTCCTCCCACATTTTCCAGCCAAAAACTTTAGACTCCTCTTCAGTTCTCTCTCTTCCTTCACTAGGCTCATTCAGTAAAGGTGCAAGTACTGTGAACTCTACCTTCAAAAGATGCACTGAGTCAATTTTCCAGTAATATTGACCGCACATCCCCTGTACTCCAGCTATAACCTCTTAGTTTCTCTTTGGGTTTCTTCTCCTTCATCTCCTCCTTCTTCTTTTAATTGTATAACCTAGTCACTATATAGCAATGAAAGTCATCTTTTAAAATGTAAGTCAGATTGGAGCACCTGGGTGTCTCAGTCAGTTCAGCACGTCCTACTCTCGGTTTCAGTGCAGGTCATGATCTCAGGGTTATGACATTGATCTCAGTTCCAGGTTATGGGCTCCCTCCCCCGCTTACAAGCGCACTCTCTCTCTCAAATAAGTAAATACAAACTTAAATAAAACATAGATCAGATCACATTGATTACCTACGTAAAGCTCTCAACAGCTTTAATTTCATGTCAAATAGAATCAGAATACTTCACATGTGTTATGATTCTAAAACTGTTCACTGAATGTGGGAGGCCGCAATAAGGCTTGAGACGAGGACCAAACCAGGCCCTGACTTGTGCCTCCTTTAAAGTCCGAATAACCTAACGAAAGGTTTAGGACGGGAAAAGTTGAGTAGCACTGAGAAAGGGTCTGTGCTATGTGTTGTGCGCTCGCCTACGTGTCTTCCCACACGCTTGCTAAACAAATGAGAACAATTCGGTTGGGGTCATAAGTTCATGGCTGGTCCTTGCTGCCCTAGTACTGCTCATAAATTACTTTCAGGTTTGCTGTATCAATACAGAACAATTGTACTGGCATCAGCCGTTTGGCATCACGAGGTCTGCTTATAGTTAAATGTGAAACTTATTATGGGAACTCGTGGTTGTTTAACTGGACACGGGTGTATTGTTTCTCCTATCACTATATATATGGCCTTAATGCTTTGAATAAACTTAGCACTGTTGGACATCCTCCTCAGTGCTCCTCCTGCCCCCATCTCTTTGTCTCTTAATTTCTTTTCACCATCCTCTTACCCTCATGTTTCCTGGTCGATTTGTCACGCTGGCCACGACAATTGAGCCTATATTATGAGGTAGATATGGTTTTGAAACACTTGGGGTACAAAAGCAGACAGAATGGGAAATAATCCCTGCCTCATGGAAATTATATTCTGGTGGCAGGAAAAACACTAATAAGTCATACATTTAGGGTTGACTGGATGGCTTGGTGGAGTATGCAATTCTTGGTCTCTGGGTTGTGACTTTGAACCCCATGTTGAGTATAGAGATCACTTAAAAATAAAAATCTTTAAAAAAAGCAATACATTTAATAATAGATTCAAATAAGTGCAACAATGCCAATACAAAAAAGTATACTAGAATAGAGGGGTAACAAGCCTTTCTCAAGAAACAAGAAAGGTCTCAAATATACATCCTAACCCCACACTTAAAGGAGCTGGAGAAAGAACAGCAAACAAAGCCTAAACCCGGCAGGAGAAGAGAAATAATAAAGATCAGAGTAGAAATCAATGAAATAGAGACAAAAAGAGCGGTAGAACAGATCAACGAAACTAGGAGCTGGTTCTCTGAAAGAATTAATAAGATCAATAAACACCTGGCCAGACTTATCAGAAAGAAAAGAGAAAGGATCCAGATTAAAAAAAAATAATGAATGAAAGAGGAGAGATCACAACCAACACCAAAGAAGTACGAACAATTATAGAGTAGAGGGGTTTAGGAGTGCTGTGGAGGTGAGTGATGACTTTTAATTTGGTCATTAGGTTTGGAAGAAGGCAACACTTGATTAATTAGAGGAGATGAGAGGGCATACAGAAATCTGCAGGGGAAAACACCTAGGAAGGTCAAATGCTTTAAGGCAGAAATCTGTGTTTTCAAGACCCAGCAAGGATTTCAGTACAGGTAGAACCTGGGGAGTGAGGTTGGTCAGGAACTGGGTGCTAGGTCACCTAGAGCCAAGCAGGCCAATGAATGGACTTGGGCTTTTTGTCTGAGGAAATAGAAAGCCGTGACAGTGATTGGGCAGCTGAATATCACAATCTAAGTTACATTTTGAAAGCAGCGTGGTAGGGAGTATAAAAGCAGGGATTCCTATTAGGAGGTTGTTGCAGTAATCCAAGCAAGAGAGAATGGTAGCCGGCAACCTTGGAGTGATGGCCTGTGTCAGGTTCCGGAGGATACATTTGAAGACAGAGGTAAGAGCATTTCTTAGCAGATTGTCCTGAGAGACAGAGGGGGTTAGTGATGACATCAAGGACTTCAGCTGGAGAAAGTCGAAGGTTGGAGTTGCCATCTACTGAGATGGGCAAAGATGCAGGTGGACTAGGTTTGGGGAAAAGTGAATGACAGTGAGCAAGGGACTGTGATCACTGAAAAATAGGAGGGCGAGAGCTACAATGACAGGTAGTGGATGACATGATCTGATGGCATGACATTCAAAGTAGGGAGAAGTTCAGGGGGAAGGAAGGAAGATCAATCTGAACACAATAGGAACCCCTGTCTCACCTCCAGATCCCACAGTCTGTGGGGCATGAGAAAAGGGTCTCTAACTGCAAGTGCTGCAGGAAGGCAAGGTCTTCATGGGAGAGCCAGATTTCCATTACAGAAGGAAAGGAAGAGAAATATTCAGAGAACAGCTTCAGCATGTAGGAAATTTTGCTGATGAGGGACTGTGAATCCCAGAAGGCAAGGTAGCAGGATTTCAGAAACTGGGGAGGTTTGGGAGAAAGGGCAGAAGAGGGACAAGGGGGTCTGTGGGAAGAGGAGTGTAACATACAAGGTAGGGTTCATGGGCTGCCAATGATTGGCAGACAGAGATAAGGGCCGTAATGGTGGAGTAAAGGCTGAGAGTGGTGGTGAGGTTATACATGCTGAGGAACAGGGAAGTCTGGGGAAGCAGGGTCTTGGTTTTAGTGTACAGACCTCCCTTCACCCCAATGGTGAGGGTAGGTCTAATGCAGTGTAACCTTGGTCTTGTGCAGACCCCTGCCCACTTCATTTACCTCACCCTGTGTCTGTCTCCTCTACAGCACTGTGCTGTCGCCATCCTGGCTCTCTGGGAGTTCCCACAACTGAGCTCTTTGCAGCCTCAGGGCCTTTGCGCTTGCAATTTCCTTTGCCTGAACTATTCTCCTGTCAGCTATTTGCATGGCTGGCTCTTCTTCCTCAGCATTTGCCTACAATATAACTTCCATAGTGAGATCAAATGTAGACACTTCCTGCTATTCTTGATCATAGCGCCCTTTTAATTCTCATCATAACATTCATCAAACCAGCTGTTCTTTTAATTTATGTCTTTTGTATGTTTATTCCAATTAAAGATCCACAAGGACATTCGGCTGTGTCTGTTACGTTCCCTATTGCGTCCCCACAGACCAGCGCAATGTCTGGTATGGTAAGTGCTTAGTAAATAATTATTGAGTAAATGAAACTCAGAGCAACAAGAACCCAGAGGTGGAAGGTTATTTCTGCAGAGGGATAAAGCAATTAATTGCCCATCTTAACCTCAGTTGATCAGTTCTGTAGAGTGGTTATTAAAACCTGCCATCTTTGGGAGGAAGAAATGGCAAACCAGACTAGGAAATGGCCTGTCTTTGGGCTGGTTCGTTGGCTCCTGTTGTTGTTGGCTGGAAAGGGCTATTGGAAATGGTGGCCCCACTCTCCAGAATGTCACAGAACAGTGAAGAACCACACTTCTTGAGGGCAATATTTGATCAATGCCTCTGTGTTTTCCTTCTTCCAGCTGGTTTAAGGAGTGTTTGGTGGTGGCTACAGTGAACTCTAGCTGTGCTTTCTTTACATTGGCTCTGACAGTATTAGTGAGGTAGTTCTTGGCTCAAATAAACGTAATTAGAGGCTGAGAGGAAGAAGACACAATTTTCCCCTTTGCTTACACATATCTCTGGGTTGAGATGCTTCACTGATGGACAGAATGCAACCAAATTACAAGCAAAAACAAAATAAAATAAAATAAAAAATACAAAATCATTTTCTATCTCCCTTCCGGTAACTGTTCAACATTAGAAAATAAGGATACATGAACACAATGGAATATTATAGATTCCTTAAAATTATCAATGTGTGGATTATACACAAAAATGGACTAATGCTCATGATCCAATATGTGAAAACAGAATATGCGATTAATATAATGCACATATAGAATAGAATAAAATTAAATATACACTGCAATTTCTAACATATAAATATTTATTCATATGCATAAGGATTTAAAGTAACGGGTGAAATGAAAACAGTTATGTTGGGTGGTCTATACAGGAATTTTCTTTTTTTACTATCCTTTTGTATTATTGTATTTCTAAAAAAAGATTTTATTAGTTTATTTGACAGAGAGAGAGAAAGCAAGCAGGAGAAGCAGGAGAGGGAGCAGCAGGCTCCCCACTGAGCAGGGAGTCCGATGTGGCACTCAATCCCAGGAACACTGGGATCCTGACCTGAGGCCAAGGCAAACACCCAACGGACTGAGCCACCCAGGAACACCTGTACTATGGTATTTTTAAACTGAAAAGCCCTCAAATCCCTGGAAAGAGCTTGTATGTACAAAAGCAGCCTTACGAACAATGTCTTTTGTTGTACTTTCTGTTCAGCTTAAAGAACCTTATGTTAAAGAATTGTATGTTTGGACTTGGGTCAATAGAAGCTCCTTTTATAGCACATTTACATGGTAATTTGTTCCTTTTTAACATGATGCTAATCTAGTTTTGCTAAGAGCGTCTCTGAATTTACACCTACATTTATGTCCGTGTTTATATAGGTGTAACCTCTGAGATTATTTGGAGAGTCAGGATAGAACAATGTATGTGCTTGAGTTTCAAAGGTCTCTATATTAATTATGCTGAAACAAAGAGCTGGGGAAGAGGTTCCTGCAAAAGAAAAGAGCCATCCCCATTTCTAAACAAAGGGGGTAGAGCAAGTACCTAGACACCTCGCCAGAGTTCTCTTCTTAGGATCAGTGCTGTCTTCTGAGCGCTGCTGTTCTTCTGCTCAGGCATTGCTGTTTCCCTCAAAGTAATTTAGTTGTTCATTGTTTATTCAATATAAACTTCAAACCAGAAGATCTGGGAGGTGGTGGGAATACAAATAAGAAAATAGATGGTCCCTCCCAGCAATGAGCTCATCATCTAGCAGTTATTTTCCTACAGCCTCTCTTAACTGGGGGCGGTTGACATCTCTTACTGCCCAAGAGTGGAAATGATCTGTTGGCAAAAGAACTGAGCTTCACTTGTTTTCATAAGGCTGGGAATTTTTTTAAAAAATTAAAGTTATTTAATTAATTTAGTTGGTGAAAGACAGTTTATTAGGATACCTTTAGGTCTACCCAAAGAAGCTGAGGAAGTACGATCTTCAGTATTCAAGAACAATCCTTATTGTTTATAATAGTAAAAAAACTAAAAGAACTTAAATGTAAAACAGTATAAAAAATAGTGAAGGAAACCATGAGTAGGACCTCATTATTATTCAAGCTTTGGGGTCCTGGAGCAGAGCTGCCTCTGTCTGAATGCTGACTCTATACCTCACAAGCCAAAAAATTAATTAAGCCTTGATTTTTTCCTATATAAAATAAAATTTCTATGGGAAAATAAAAATCTATTCCACAAAGTTGTTGTCAGTATTAAGTTAGATAATGTATATAAATGGCTTAGAACAATGCTTAGCTCACAATAAGCACTTGATAATAATTTTCTTTATTGTTGTGGTAAATGACCTTCATAGAATATTGTGCAACCATTAAAATTACGTTTCTGATGAATTTGTAATAAGAAGGTACAATTTAAAATTATCAGTGAATGCAAGATAATCACATCTATGAAAGATGAGAAAAGAGAGACTGAAAGAAACTTCTGTATGTCATCAGTTTTCATTTTTTTTAAGTTTAAAGTTTCTGCTTATGTTTTGATTGGTAAGTCTATCTGTGATTTCCTTTTCCAGCTTTCTTGATGTATAATTGACAAATAAAATTGGAGTATTTGCTGACTTGTTATATGTATACATCCACCAACAATAGTCACCGTGTTCTACATTAGATCATCAGACTTTATTCATTTTATAATTGAAAGTTCGTGTCCTTCTACCAATCTCTTTCCGTTTCTCCCACTATTCAGCTCTGGCAACCACCATCCTATTCTCCGTTTCTAGGAGTTGCACTTTTTTTTTTTTTTTTTAAGTTTCCATGCATAAGTGATATCATGTAGTTATTTGTCTTTCTCTGTCTGGCATATTTCACTTAGCATAATGCCCAGGAGGTCCATCTATGTTGTTGCAAATATCAGAACCCTCTTCTTTTTTAAGGTTGAATAATATTCCATACCACATCTTCTTTATCCATTCCTCCACAGATGGGCACTTAGGTTGTTTCCATATCACGACTGTTGTGAGTAATGCTGCAATGAATATGAAAGTACAGTATCTCTTTGAGACAATGATTTTGTTTTGTTTAGATACATATCCAGAGATAGGGTTGCTGGATCATAGGGTAGTTCTATTTTTAATTAAGACAGTATGAGGAAGCTGTTTTAATTTAAACCGTATGAAGAAACTCTGTTTTCAAAACATACTGTTTTGAACAGTATGTTCAAAATACTGTTTTGAACATACGGTTCAAAACATACTGTTTTCCATAGTGGCTGTACTAGTTTACATTCCCACTAACTGTACAAGTCTTCCCTTTTCTCCACATTCTTGCCAACATTTACCTCTTGTCTTTTCGATAATGGACTTCGTAACAGGTGTGAAGTGAATCTCATTGTGGTTTTGATTCCCATTTCCCTGATTACTGATGTTGAGCATATTTTCATGTGACTGTTGGTTATTTGTGTGTCTTCTCTGGAAAAATGTCTTTGCCCATTTTTAAGTTTTTTTGGTGTTTTTTTTTACTTTTCAGTTGTAGGAGTTCCTGTATATTTTGGATATTAACCCCTTGTCAGCTATGTGGTTTGCAAATATTTTCTTCCATTTGGTAGGCTGTCTTTTCATTTTGTTGATTGTTTCCTTCACTGTGCAGCAACTTTTTAGTTTGATGTAATGCCACTTGTCTATTTTTGAATTTGTTGCATTTGTCATTGGTGTCAAATACAAAAAAAAAAAAAAAGTCTTTGCCAAGACCCTTGTCAAAGAGCTTATCCCCCATGTTTTCTTCTAGGAGTTTTCTGGTTTCAGGTCTTAAGTTCAAGTCTTTAATCCACTTTGAGTTGATTTTTGTGTTTGGTGTAGGAAAGGGGTCCAATTTCATTCTCTTGCATGTGAATATCCAGTTTCTCCAACACCATTTATTGGAGGGATTATCCTTTTTCCATTGTATATTCTTGGCTTCTTTGTTGAAAATTAGTTAGCTGTATATGTATGGGTTTATTCCCAGGTTTCGATTCTATCCCATTGGTCTATGTGTTTGTTTTTATGCCAATACTATTTTGTTTTGATTATAGCTTTACAGTATAGTTTGAAATCAGGAAGTGTGCTACTTCCAGCTTAGGTCTTTCTCAAGATTGCTTTGGCTATATGGGGTCTTTTGTGGTTCCATATGAGTTTTTAGACTGTTGTTACTATGTCTGTGAAAAATGCCATTAGAATTTTGATAGGATTGTATTGAATCTATAGATCTCTTTGGCGGTTATCAATATTTTAACAGTATTAATTTTTTCACTCCATGAACATAGAATATTTTTCAGTTTGTTTTTTCTTCAATTTTGTTACAATGTTTAATAGCTTTCAGTATACAGATCTTTTCCCTCCTTGGTTATTCCTAAGTATTTTATTCTTTTTAAACTTATTCCTAAGTTTTTTATTCTTTTTGATTCTATTGTAAATGGGATCATTTTCTTAATTTCTCCTTCTGGTAGTTCATTGTTAGTGTATATAAACAACCGATTTTGTATATTGATTTTGTATCTTACAACTTTACTGATCTTTTAAAATTAGTTTTAACATTTTTTTGGTGATATTTTTGCTATTTTAAAATAACTTCATTGAGATATAATTCTCATGTCCTAAAGTTCACCCTTTTAAACTGTACAGTTCAGTGGTTTTTTAAATGTATTCAGAGTTAGGCAGGCATCAACACTAATTTTAGGATGTTTCATTACTGCAAAAAGAAAATGTACCTATTAGTTATAATACTCCTTGTTCCTTTGCTTCTCCTAGCCCCTGGACGGCCATTAATCTACTTTCTGGCTCTATGCATTTGCCTATTCTGGACATTTCATAGAAATGGAATCATAATATGTAGCCTTCTATGTCTGGTTCCTTTTGCTTAAGATAGTATTGTCAAGGTTCATGCATGTTTCAGCATGTATCAGTATTTCATTCCTCTTTATGACCAAATAACATTCCAGTGTATGAGTGTACTACATTTTGTTTATCCATTCATCACTTGATGGACATTTGGGTTGCTCCTGCTTGGTAGGTATTATGTTACTATGCACATTCATGTTCAAGTGTGTTTTCAGTTCTCTTGGGTATATCCCTAGGAACTGGTAGTCGTATGGAATTGCTGTGTCATATAGTAACTCCATGTTTAACATTTGTAGGAACTTCCAAGTTGTTTTCTAAAGTGGCTGCATTATTTTACGTCCCATGTATAAGGATTCAGATTTCTTCGTATCATTGTCTATAGTTTTTTGATATAGCCATCTCAGTAGGTGTGTTGTGATATCTCATTGTACACTTGTTGAAGTTTGGGGAAATGTATCACATTTTTAATAAAAACATCTTTTTAAAAAAGAGAACTTTAGATATAGTATAGGCCTTTCAGTTTGAATGCCATTTCTCTTCATTTTAAATAGTTCCCGAAATTGCCTGATTTGGAATTTACAAAACTCAGTGATGTTAGAAAATCCGGAGTGGCATTTAAACTTATTAATATTGTAACCATACCAACATTCTAGTGCCGACCTCTAAGATATTTGCTCTCAGCTGAGTGATTTTTTGATGCTATCACTTATGCCTGGCTTCATGCTAACTAGTTTAGAAGGCTAATTGGAGTGAGAATAAGGCAAAACAATTTCTCAAAAAGGCATAAAGATCTGAACTGTCAGTGAAATAGAACAGTGTGGTACTGTGCTTTGCCAAGAAAGTGATGCAGTACCTATCAGAATTTGGCTGTATTTATATCCTTTCTAAGTAGATCATTTGTCACTTTTTAGTACAACTTTTCCTTTGAGGGTGAAATAATTGACCCATCCTCTAGGAGGACAAGCGCTTTTTCTGGGTAGGGTTGTGGATGTTTATAGATGCACCAGATGGCCAGCCCTCTGACTTTCTAGCCTCAGTCATGAGAGAGAGAAAAGTGAGAAAAGGACTCTGAAGGGCTTCTCTTACACAGGGGAATTCAGGTATTGCTACGCCAACAAGATCCAGCTCCTTTCTTAAACCTCTTCTATTTATGATAACAAGTTCATTGCTGTTTACACTCTATGCAGTATGTATAGATGTTTTGGTCACAGAATCTGTGGTGGGACATATAGGTATTTAGGAAATAAATATAGGCAGTAATTTTTTTTAAACAGTAGAGAAGTATAACTAGAAAGATTTGTTTCTTCCTACTCTATTTTTAATTCTGCATTCCCCCTTTGCTAATTGTGAGATTATGTTGCAGTTGTAACATGCAGGTTTAAATAAATCTTCAGACACAAACATTTATAACATATAAATGTTTTGATCAAAACATTTGATCAAATGTTTGATCAAATGATCAAAAAAACATTTATAATATAATATATATATATAAAGCACACTCCAAAATCATATTCCCCATCAATTACTATTTGTGGAACCCTGTGTCACTGATTATAAGTAAAATTGGCCTTAGAAATTCTCATTTGATTTCTTTTAGAAGATTTAAAATGTTCTTGGCTATTCATAGTCTTAGCTAATCAATATTCATGGAATTATAAGCTATAGCCAAAGAAATTTTTTAATTCAAAGGATTTTTATCTTTTCATTTCATTTGGCTTAACTACCAGGCCTATAAATAAATACAGACAGAATTCCTACTACTCTAGTTCTTAGCCACTGCACTGAGGACTTCTTATATATGTTGACAATGCAGAGAGCTTTATAGTATCAAAGTTCATCTGACAAGTGTAATGACTTACTCACTGGCAACATTTTATGTACTTTTTTAGAATAAATTATGTTGAAACTTTGGCTAGCATCTCTTAAATTTTTAAATCAAAGCAATAATGATTATACCTAGTCCATTGGCTTTAACTCTATGCCAGCAATTATAATTATAATTAAAAAAATCTATATTTATAAAATTTTACCTGGGGATGTAAAATCCTTATACCCTATTAAAAAGATGATAGTTTTACATGCTATTAAAATGAGTCCTGCTGAAATCATTGCTTATAAGGGGTTCATCTAAATGGTAATGGGTACAAAAAGTAAGTTTCACCCTGGTAGTAGAGGTCCCCCCCCAAATCTGGCAAACCTAAGAAAAGATTTTATATTGAAAAGATATAAAATCATGAACAAACTAATAGCCCAATTAAAAGATCAAATAAACCCTGCCCCTGTGGTTCATTTTATTTCACATCTTTAAAGTACTTTTGGTAGCAATTATTAACCTGTATATTCCAAATAGGTACAATCTCAGTTGTTTTAGCTTTCTGGGGGTTATGTGTCTGATGAAAGTGATGAGGCCTAGGAAAATGCATATGTGTATGCCTAATTATTCATAAAAATTCCTGGGGTTCATAAAGCCTTAGAACTCCTGTTCATTTAGGCTCAGAGAATATTAATTGTAATTAAGCTTATTTTACTAAGGCTTCGAAAGTTCTTTGAAAGGTGTTATTTATAAATTATTTTTTTATAAACATTGTTGTCGCTTGATAATTTTGATTCATTTCTAGGACATAGCATTTATTCATAGTCTTCTTGGGATAAGCTTTCAGAAAATTTATATGTAAGTCTGGCCCAGCTGGCTTTAGTAATCAATCAATTAATCAATCATGATTAACAATGACTACTGTGGTCATCTTTAAGCAAGTCTAACAATGAAATATTGCCTTTTACTTCAGATTTATTTCCTTACATTCACTGAAGAGCTAGTTATAAACTAGATGGCCGCACCAATTTGCTAACAACGTGGGAGATTTTGCCTATTCTGACATAGAAATTACATGTCCACAACTTTGCAACCACAACTGGCAAACTACTTTGAATTCTGAAAAGAGTTGGTCTAATTCTGCAGTGGATCTCTAGGTCAACATTCTGTAAGGAAAAGTTTTTAGAGTCTGGCTCATAATGTCCACCTCAGGTAGGTTGTTAGGAGCAACTAGCAAGCCAGCAAGGGGGAGATTTTCCCAGGAGCACACCAAGTGGGGGGACATTTGGATGTTACCTTGAAGGAAGAGCTTCTGAATAGTGGATGCATCAGTCAGCATTCCAACAAACACATTCAAGTTAGGGTAATTTGAGAGGGGTCCACCAATAAAGAGATAATTACAAAAATGGGGTGTGGTAGGGAAATTATTGCAGCAGTGCAGGAATCTGGTGGGCCACAGTAAGAGAGGTTACCAGAAGCTGAAGGTTACCAGTGGTAGAGAGTGGGTCACCTAATGTCCAGGGATACTGTCAGCCCAGGATGGCCTCCCTGGAAGGGAGCCAAGGGTGGGGGAATGCCTCTGTCACTTCCCTCCCACCTCTGATCTCTTGTTGGGCTCCCTTTCGGCAAGAACCCAACAAGAATATACACTGGTCAGCCTCCTTTGGCAGAAAGGGATAACAGGTAACAGGTAGAGAGGGTCCTTCCAGACAACTCTTTACCCAGAAGTTAGAGATTTGAAATACCTCCTTTTTCAATCATGGTGACATTTTAAAAAGTTGCAGGAAAACACTGTAAAGGTAGAAAAATTATCCTTTCTTCCCTTCTAGATTTTTTTTTTGGCTGGTCTAATAATTTAGTTGATATAAGATAGATAAACAGGGAAAAAAGATTTAATTTTGTACATAGAGGAACCCCATACAAAATATGAAGTTGAAAGAAGTAACCAAAACAGGAAGCTTTTTAACCTTTCAGAAAAGACTAACTTGTGAAGAATTGATGAGACAAAGGGATTTGGCCTGCGGGTAGTAAGTGGTGAAGAAGTAACAAGGTTTGTTTATACAGTCTTCTCAATCCTAAATTCCCTGCCTTTGGTGATAAGGATACTTTCTATCCTCCTGGTACTGGGAAGTCACCTTCTGTTTTCAGGGAGACAAAGAAGGCTCAGAGTATCCTCATTGTCCCAGTTCTTTCTCAAGTACCCTTAATTCAAAATAATCAATATGCCAAAGTGGTATATTTTGGGGTGACATATTCTGAACCCCTACAATATACATCTACAATTTATCATTTTAATCATCTTTAAGTGTAGGGCTCAGTAGTGTTAAGTATATTTGTATTGTTACACAACCAATCTCCAGAACTCTTTTCATCTAGCAAAACTAAAACTCTGTACCCATTAAACAACTCCCCATTCTCCCCTTCCCCTAGCTTTGGCAACCACCCCTCCACTTTCTGTCTCAATGAATTTGATTACTCTAGATATCTTGCATATTGGAATCATACAGTATTTATTTTTTGTATGGATGGTATTTTTAAGGATAGTGTTCATAGGTATTTTGTAAACAGGCTTAGTTGTACTCATTAATAGAGCATTTTCATTTTGAAAGAATGTCCCACTTCTTAGAGATTCCAAATGTCACAGAGCTGTGACATAACAAATAATAACAGAAATGGGGCATTAGAAATACAGTTGACAAAAATCAATGTACTTTTAAGTGTAGAGAAGAAAATTTTAATATGTCAAATTTGGAACAAGGATATGACAATCAAATGTTAAAATGTTTAGATCGGGGCACATGTTTGTGGCTGAGATGGTTAGGCATCTGCCTTCAGCTCAGGTTATGATCCCAGGGTCCTGAGATGGAGCCCCGCATTGGGCTTCCTGCTCTGCAGGGAGCCTGCTTCTCCCTCCTTTTCTGCTCCCCCCTGTATGTGCTCTCTCACTCTGTCAAATAAATAAATAAAATCTGAAAAAAGAAAAAGGTGTGGATCAGTGTAGAATAAAAAAGTAGATCAATGGAGAATATATAGTTTGCACACCAAAGGAAGAGGCAGGGCTGTGACTATTTTGACAACTGCCTGCTCTGGGTTTCCCCAGTGTCCTCATGGGGACGAGAGGACTTTCAGGTAAGAGTCTCACTTTAGCGATGCTTTAGATAGCTGTATTTTATTGTACAAAGTAACAGATGACTACACTGCATGTAATTGACACTATAATGTGAGACTAGTGCTTCTTTTTGTGCTTCTATAGTTTCTAGTTTCAAAACCTTTGTGCATTTGTATAGAATCTACTAAGTATTGCTCCTGGGCATTCCCACCCCCTTTCCCCAGGTGTAAGAGAATCTCACTCTCCTGAAGACCTTTCTACACTGTGCATACCTTTCTGGTATAGACATGTACGGTGGGGTGGGCGGTGGGGGGAGTGTGGGGGGCACCCATTTTCATGTCTTACTACTTCCTCTACCAGCCCAAGGCAAGGACTCTGGGTTTTCTTTCCTACCTTCTCTATATCTCTTAGCACTTAGTGTAATGCACAGAGCATAGTAAATGATAAGTACATTTTGTTGAAAGAAAGGAAATAGTGATATATTTAAAGTAACCATTGAAAGAAATCAGAATATGTCACCACAAAATATTCCTCTTTGACTTAAAAATTATTTTGAACTGAAGGCAATTAAGAAGCAGTAAGTGCAGGGTGCCTGGGTGGCTCAGTGGGTTAAGCTGCTGCCTTCAGCTCAGGTCATGATCTCAGGGTCCTGGGATCGAGCCCCACATCGGGCTCTCTGCTCAGCAGGGAGCCTGCTTCCTCCTCTCTCTCTGCCTGCCTCTCTGCCTGCTTGTGATCTCTCTCTGTCAAATAAATGAATAAAATCTTAAAAAAAAAAGAAGCAGTAAATGCAGAAAAAGCTCCCCTTTTCCTGCCTACAGGCAAAATATAAATTCTTTTACGGGCTCTTATTAGCCCCAAGAAGGCACTAGAAGAACCTGAAAACAAATCTTACTCTAGAAGTTCTCTCTCATATATTTACCGTTCCACAATTTGCTGTCCTTGGAAGCCTAAAACTCCATTGTTAAAATCAGCAGTGGAGAATCACCATTGCATCAAATCTTCCTCATGCTTTGAATCTCTTTCCAGGGAGAGCCCAGTCCCTTTAATGGCTCATCTGATTAGGTCAGGCCCACCAAGGATGATCTCCCTATCTGAAAGTCGACTGATTTGGGACCTGCAAAATATATTCACAGCAAATACCTAGGTTAGGGTTCTCTTGAATAACTGGGAAAAGATCTGTGCACACTGGTGGTGGTGGGGGGAATCTGGGAATTCTATCTACCATGGTATAACAGTGAAAAGACAGGATCTAGGTTCTAAGAAGGGAAACAGGAAGCAGAGACCATTCTCTGCTCTTCAGAAAAAAAAAAAAATAACACATGCAGGCTACGAGAAGGTGTATTCTGAGTATCTGAGGAGACCATTGAACAACCACACAGAAAAGACTTAGCCCAGCAATTAGGAGACTTGCCCTGCCATTAAGTAGCCATGAGATCTTACTCAGATCCTTTGACTTCTCTGGGTCTAGAACTGAGGGGATTGAATAGATCAGGAATTCCCAACCATGGAGGAGAGGAGTAAGACAACTACTCTGAAGTTACTGGGCTGCTTTTTAAAATTAAGCATTTCCCCCTTTTCCCCCAGATGTAGCAGTGCTGGCAGGTGAATGAGTAAGGTTGACAAGGAAGAGGGAAGAACATACACAGTACGGAATTGTTTCTTAGGTCATTGGCTCAATTCCACAATCATTCAAGACCCACTACTTTGTGCTAAACCCATGCAAGCCCCGGGGAAAGTTAGAATAAAACACACAGGCACTCTGCTTACTCCCCATCTAGCCAGGGAGACAGAGACAACTGAGTAGAAGATGGTGAATGTTACTGGGTGGGAACCCTAGGGGGCTGAACACAGGGGTCCTCCTGGGGAATGCTTAAAGAATAAGGATCCTCTAAGAGAAGAGGTTGGAAATGTAATGAAGTGAGGAAGGTGGAGAGTTTCAGGCAAGGAAAAAGCATTTTTGAAGCCATGGATGGGGGGGGGGGGAGTTTAACTGACTAAGGCACATGTAAAGCATTGTTATTAGCCCACTCTGACCTCAGTTGGTACAGGTCACAAGGAGCCTTATAAATCCTGTTAGGAGCCTTATAAATCCTGTTAAAGAGTTTGGATTTTATCCGAAGCACAGTGAGAAATCATCAAGAGATCATTTCAAGAAATCATTTCAAGAGAAATCGCAAGAGTGACTTCAAGAGATTGGTGTTTTACAAAGATCACCCTGGCGACAGTTTGAAAAAGATAGAGGGTGGCTGTAGCAGTTAGGAATACCAGCCCACAGGCGGGACCAGGGTGTGGTCAGTGGGCTTAGAGAGAAGGCGGCAGATAGGAAGGAGATGCAGTGAGTGGTTGGCTGATTCGAGGAGAGAGCTGTGTATTGCCAGATATAGGAGCTCTAGGATTAAATATATGTTAATTCACAGTTGCCCCTTTGTGCTACTCAAGTTGTCATCTCCATTGGCAAGATGTTTAGTTATAATCAGACAGCACGTCTTCTGTAGACTTTTGGACTACTTGTCCATTGCTTTGGAATATTTGGAATATTTTAGTGGGAATAAGTATTTAAGGAAAATACAGAAGATCTGGATTCCAGTGCCTTGTTTCCTTAACTGCTCAGTGAGGGGGGATTGAATTAAAAACCTCAAAGACTAATTCTAGGGCTAACCCTCCCAAACCCATAAAATCCACTCAAGGACGCTGGGCAGACTCTGGTTTCTCCCCAGGCTGGGCTGAGTTGCTTGCTGCAGGAATAGAGGATTCAGTAGAACCCCCTAGAGAGCAGCACACGTTTGGATCGAGGGTTTCCCCAAAGAAAGAACTTTTGTGGCGCTTTTGCCCCAGAAATACTGCGAAGTTCAGAGCCAGAGGCAGCCACGCACGTAAATTTAGCTCCACAGCCTACTATCTCTGGAGTTTTCCCAGTGTGAGCATGGTAGGTTATCTACCTTAAGCACATGGAATATTCAACCAGATTCTATCTCCCCTTAAATTCGCCTCTCTCGGCGAAGGAAGACGCACGGAGTCCAGCGAAGGACATAAATTCAACATAAAATGTACGGAGCTCTAAAACTTCATTTTGCTCTGTAATCAGAAATCCCAATCAGCGATGGAGCTCTGTGCCTGGGCAGACTCCTGACTGCAGTTCTCAGGGGATGGCGATGAGAAAGCTTCTCCTGTGGCTTACCTACCAGTGCCCACCCGGGCTCCCACCGGGGTTCCCACCCGGCAAAATCATCCATGAAACAGATATGGTGGGGCTTTCCACCCTGTTAGGGCCCAGACCCATTTCATTGGGTACATACTGCTTTTTTTCTGAATATATTTCGAAATTTCTCTTTATGTGCATTGTAATCTAAATTTCTTTCTGGTTGCGTAAATTATAGAACGTGCATTTTATCTTTAGTCCACTAGAGGGAACCAGAGGGATTTAGACATTGAAGCCGAGAAGACTTTCTCTCAGGTTCTTAATGTCAGTCAGAATTAGAGAAATTTCCAGAGGTTCTTAAATTGAGCTTACTGTCAGAATCACAAGGGAGTCTTCTTCTTCTTTTTTTTTTTCTTCTCTTTAACTTATATGCCTTAAAAATACACTTTATTTTTTAAGGACAATTTTAGGTTCACAGAAAAACTGAGGTGAAAGGGAGTTTTAAAATTACATAGGTTTCTAGGTCCTGCTCTAGATCTACGAATTCAGAAGCTTTGGGGGTGAGGTCTGGGAATCTCTACTGAAAGGGTTTGTGGAGCCCTTGATTTAAAAAAAATTATGTATATGTATAAATATGTATACCTATATACATATGTTTTATGTGTATAGTTTATTATATATTTATATTTATAATAGAATATTATTATACATAGTTGCATATATATGTATACACACACACACACACACACACACACAGCTATATATATACGTATATAGTTACTTACATAAATTTAAAACCAAGAATGGGGCAAGAATGCACTGAACATTATGTAGCATACAAAGCAAGACAAAAAAATAGTGGCTCACAAGGATTAAAAAAATATGAAGGTTAAACACTTGGAGAGAGTCAATATTTAGAGTATGAGTCATATTTTTCCAAATAATTTCAATTGTTAAATAGAATTCATGTGATTTACTTAGAGCCCGAGGAAAATCTGAAAACCACCATTACAGCAAGGTTTCCAGTGCCAGAAATAAGATTTTAGGAAACCCCCAAATCAGGAAATATTTCTGAAATAAGCATTTTATGGAAGATTGCCAGATTCCTGTGGATTTTATCCAGGGAATAGAAATAAATGCCCAAGATCCAATTGCCATCAGACACAGATGTTCCCATAGTTTCAAACACATTCTGTCCAACTGGCGCAAAGAGACAAGCTCCTTAAAAAATTACAGGAAGAAAAGAGGGCACATGGATCATCATAGGAGAAGACGTAATTTTTTCCCCCGTGAAAAACAATTAAAAATAAAATGAAAGTAGTCTTATTGATTTATAGGAAAATGTGTTACAAAACCCAAATAATATGAAGAAAATTAGCAATCTAGTTTAAGAAACACTGGCCTGTCTGCTCCTACGGATGTTAATAGTCCTGCAGAAATTTACAAATTCATTTAAATCAATGTCAAATAGCCAGATTCCTTGTGGTATGAGCTTGTCTTTATAAAAGGTCTCTGAAACCCAGCTTGAATATCAGATAAAAACTCACAGCAGTGCTCTTATGCACTGCCCTCTGCCGAGGTCCGCCCTAACTGGTCTTTGCTACAATCTCATGATGAGAGTTGTATCTACTGATGCTGGTGTATTTTCTAAACCAAAGGGAAAAGGGAATGCCTCATGATTTATTGTTCCATCGAGAGACCAAGATTTTCAACACACACTTGAAATATTTCTCCTAAAATTTTTTTCTGGGTCAATTTAATAAAACAAAATTTTAAAGAGTTACCTAGCCCTAAGGCCCAGCAGACCCTGATAAGTACGGAAACAAGATTCCTCAGTTTTAAGTGTTTGCTTGAGGAATCCGGGCAGACTGGCAGCTTTAGAGCTCTTTATTGTTCTTTCTTCAAAGGTTCATTTACTCTGTATGAGGGGTCCTTATATAATTCTATAACCTGATCTACTCAGTCATAAAATACAGTCCTGTACAATGTTTTATGTTCTAGATATATTTCAATACAGAAAAAGAGAGTATTGGGAGTTGAGAGGGTGTGTGTTGGTGGAAGAGTTGTAGGGGCAAAGCTATTCTTCACTAATTTATTCTCAAACTAGCATTTGGAATGGAAATTATGGGAAGGAGAACAATATGGTAATTTACACTTACCTCTTCCAAGTAAAGCATCATGAATAAAATGAATAAAATTCCGTTTCTAACTAACTTGATTATATCCTCCCTACATAATCATGTCCCATTGTGAGGATGAAATTTTAAAGTTTTTTCCCCATTAAAATACTCCCTTTTTTTCTGTTTTGAAATCATTGCTAAGTTTTTTATAGATTTTAACGATACTAAATATCAGAATATATAACATTTTTCTCATAATAAAGAATTTATACCGTTAGCCAGTCTCTAATAACTACAGAATCAATTTCAGTTCTTTGCTTGCCCCTATCTGCTAGATAATTTTCCTCCTGTCAGTCCATGGTTGCAAATGCAATATAATTTGCAGTAAGTTGGCAGCAAACCCTGGTAACTCCGACTAGGCTGGCTTGGCTAGAGGACAGGAGTTCTTGTTTGAGGTTCTGATGCAGCGCCAACCTCAGGAGACCATTAAAATTGTCAGCTGGTACTACAACAGCTGCCCGGATTCCACTTTGAATAACTGGTGTACACTTTAAGCCTACATTTTTAAAGAGAAAGGTAATTCCAACTTAAATGTCACTTCTTGTTCACTTGCAAATTTCTTATTTACTCAATCTCTTATTTTTTCCACACATTAACCCCTCCCCATTTTTCTACCCTGCCTATCTCACTGGTCAGAGATCTCTCTGATGGATTACAATTTGCTTTTCCTTAGAATGGGATGGAGCCCTCTAATTCTTTTCAGCACAGTGATCCAAACAGTTCCTACCAATTGTTGGAAGCTGACACTTGAGGTGAAATCGATTGACTACTGTGGCTTTAAGTTATACCTTTCAGAAACATTAGATTGCAATTAATTTTTCCCTTGGTAGTAAGGAGCTTAGAGGATGGGTCGAACTGGGACCCAGATGTTCACATTATGCTCCCTTCATTTTAATCAACCCTTAGAGTTGAAGATATTAGGGAATAAAGAGCCAAACCAGGCAATTAAGACGGGCTTTGTTCATAAATATTACTGGTCTGAGACTTCTCAGTGAGTTGAAAAACTGAGTCGTAGTAAATCTTGCTTGATTACGCTTGTTTATCCTCAGTTTTTTTGTGGATATTTCTGTGTGACCTTGAGTGATAATCTCATCAGAGGTTTGAGAATTAGTAAACTCTCAGGAGGAAGTATATAGTCAGAGGAGAAAGCTTGGCAAAGTGTTTGGCACGTAAGAAAACTCTACTAATGGTTGTTGCCAACTGCATTCAACAGCTCAGTTTCTGCAAGGCTTTTTCATTTGGGTTTTAATTTATTCTAGATTGTTTTACTAATTTATTCCAAAATATCTTGATTACAAAATGCTGGAGAGATAATTTGTATTTTCACTTCTAGTAGTGCAATAGACTAGCTATCCAGAATGAGATTCTGATTTGAAGTATTAAAATCTCAGATAAATAACTTCTTTAAAGCCTTCCTTCATTTCTTCTTTCATGCACTGGAAAGCAGACATGAAAGTGAGGACACTAAAGCCCTCCCAAACAAAACTGAAAGCAGGAATTATGGAAGGTAAGATATTAACTATAGTTTTAAGTATATATATTAAAATACCTTGAGTCACCATTGAAAAGCTAGAAATAATATAACTTCCAAATATATAGAGGAGGAAAAATGGAATGGAAATAACAAGTCATGGTCAGTCTAAAAGGCACCAAGAACAGTCATCCATATTGGTGAGGAAGAAGTTAAACTGTCAGTGTTTGCAGATGACATAATACTACATATAGAAAACCCTGAAGGCTATACCAAAAATTATTAGAAGTAATAAATGAATTCACTACAGTTTCAGGATACAAAATTAATACACAGAAATTGGTTGATTTTCTATACCCTAATAATAAAGTAGCAGAAACAGAAATTAAGAAAACAATTCCATTTATAATTATACCCAAAAGAATAAAATACCTAGGAATAAACTTAACCAAGAAGGTGAAAAACTTTGAAAACTATAAAACACTGGTGAAAGAAATTAAAGATGACACAAACAAATGGAAGGAAATTCCGTGTTTATGAATTGGAAGAACAAGTATTGTTAAAATGTCCATACTACCCACAGTAGTCTACAGATTCAATGCCACTCTGGTCAAAATATCAACAGCATTTTCCACAGAACTAGAATTTCTATGGAATCACAAAAGACCCCAAATAACCAAAGTAATCTTGAGAAAGAAAAACATAGCTGGAAGCATCACAATTCTAGATTTCAAAATTTGCTACAAATCTGTAGTAATCAAAACCATATGGTACTAGTACAAAAATGGATACATAGATCAATAGAACAGAATAGAAAACTCGGAAATAAACCCATGCTTATATGGTCAATTAGTCTACAGCAATGGAGGCAAGGATATATAATGGGAGAAAGACAGTCTCTTTAAGAAATGGTGCTGGGAAAACTGGACAGGTGCATATGTACAAAAGAATGAAGCTGGGCCACTTTCTTACACCATACATGAAAATAAACTCAAAATGAATTTAAAAATTAAGTGTGAGACCTGAAACCATAAAACTCCCAGAAGAAAACAGTAGGCAGTGCTTTCTTTAACATCAAGCTTAGGAACAGTTTTTCAGGTAAGTTTCCTCAGGCAAGGAAAAGAAAAGCAAAAACAAACTATTGTGACTACATCAAAATAAAAAGCCTTTGCATAGCAAAGGAAACCATCAACAAAACAAAAAGGCAACCTATTTGAATGGGAGAAGATATTTGCAGATGATATATCTAATAAGGGGTTAATATCTAAAATATATAAAGAACTTATACAACTCATGTCCAAAAAAACCAAATAATCCAATTAAAAATGGACAAAAGACCTAAATAGATATTTTTCCTAAGAAGATGTACAGCCAACAGATGCATAAAAAGATATTCAACATCACTAATCATCAGGGAAATGCAAATCAAAACCACAATGAGATATCATTTTATACCTGTCAGAATAGCTAGAATCAGACAGACAAGAAATAGCAAATGTCTGTGAAGATGTGGAGAAAAAGAAACCCTCACACACTGTTGGGAATACAAATTGATACAGCCACTGTAGAAAACAGTATGGAGGTTCCTCAAAAAAATCAATAATAGAATTACCACATGATCTAATAATTACATTACTGTCTATTTACCCAAAGAAAATTAAAACACTAATTTGAAAAGATAAATGCATCCCTATGTTTATCGCAGCATTATTTACAATAGCCTAAAATATGGGAGCAACCCAATGTCCACCCACTGATGAATGGATAAAGAAGAAGTGGTAATGTGTATACACAGACAGAGAGACAGACAGACTCCTATGTACACACACACACAGACAACACATACACATAGGAATATTACACAACCATGAAAAAGAATGAGATCTTGCTATTTGGGACAGCATGGATAGATCTAGAAGTTATTATGCTAACTAAGTGAAATAAACCAGATACAGAAAGACAAATGCCATATGATTTCACTTGTATGGAATCTAAAAAACAAAACAAATGAACAAACAAAAGCAGAATCAGTCCCATAAATATAGGGAACAAATAGATGATTGCCAGAGGTGAAGGGGGTAGGGGATGAATAAAGGTGATTGAAATGAATAAAGGGGATTGCGAGGTACAGACTTCCAATTATGGAATAAACATGTCACAGGAATGAAATTACAGCATAGGGAATATAGTCAATGGTATCAGAATAATGTTTAATGGTGTCAGATGGTAGCTACACTTGTGGTGAGCATAGCTTAACATATTAACTTGTCAAATCACTATTTTGTACACCTGAAACTAACATAACAGTGTGTCAACTATACTTCAATGGAAAAATAAATGAAGGCAAGAAAGCTAAAAGAAAAAAGAGAAAGTAAGACAAATAGAAATCACATAGTACAGATCTAGAGGTAAACCCAAATATATAATCAAAACAACTCTCTAGCTAAAGGCAAATTTTGTCAAACTAAATAAAATTCTTCACTATGCCCTTTGTGAGAGAGATACATAAACATAGAAACACAAACAATATTGAAAGTCATACAAGAAACATCTAAATAAAAACTGGTATACCTAAATTAGTATTAGACAAAACATAATTTAAGGATCAAATATGAAGTCCCTTCATGAGGGACAAAACTAAATTCATTAGGAGGATATAAGAAATCAAAACTTTTATGTATTTAATTAACTCTCAAAATATAGAAAGCAAGAATGGACAGAGCTATAAAGATAAATCTATAAGCATAGTGGGAGATATTAAATATGTCTCATAAATATCTCCTGTGACAAATAAGGCAGACAAAATACTTATCTGGATATAAAAGATTTAAGGAGCAAAATCAAGAAATTTAATCCCTCAATTTGGAGTATACACATTTTTTTTTTGGAAGCACACATAAAACATTTGAAAATTGACATTGTGCTAGGTCATAATCAGAGCTTCTACACCCACTGTATATAAAGCCTCAAGTCAAAGAATGAGATCACATAGAACACTTCTCTTGAACACTTCTCTAACATAGTGCAACTAACTTAGAAATCATCAAATGTATTAGAAAATCCTATATATTTAGATATGAAAAAAACCCATGTATGTGTAAGGTTCAAAAAAATTGGAAAATATTGAGATCTGAACAAATAAAAACACTACCCATTAAATCTTCAGAGATTCAAATGAAGTGGATTCAAATACAGAAAATTTATTTTAAAAAAGAAGAGAGGCTCAAAATTAATGCACTAAGCATCCAAGTTAAGAAGAAAAATAAACACAAAGAAAATAGAAGGAAGAAAAAAATGCAATTTGAGTAAAAATAATGAAATAGAAAGCACACACACAATAAAGAGGATCAACAGTTCAAATTTGATTCTTTGAAAAAACTAAAAATGTAGAAAATCTTTGGGAAACCGAGGAGAAAAGGGAGACTATTCTCAAAGAATATCATGAATGAAAAGAATGACAAAACTAAAGGTGTTGAAGAGTCATTATGAAAAAAAGTCAACAAATTGTAAACCTAGATGGGATGAATACATTCTCATAAAAGAACAACTTGCTAGGGGCACCTGGGTGGCTCAGCTGGTCACGTGTCTGACTTTGGCTTCCGTCAAGATCTCAGGGTCCTGGGATTGATCCCTGCATCAGGCTCCCCATTCAGTTGGGGAATTGGCTTGTCCCTCTCCCTCTGCCCCTCCCCCTGCTCATGTTCTCTCTCTTTCAAATAAATAATTAAAATCTTTTAAAAGAAAAAAAAAATACAACTTGCTAAATCTCTCCCAAGAAGAAATAGAATCTGAGCAGTCCTATAACCATTAAAGAAATCAAATCAGATACAAATCTTTGCACAATGGATTGTTGATTTAGATAGTTCTAATCCTACACAAACACTTTCAGAGAATAGAGACTTTCAGAGAATACTCCTTAACTTATTTTATGCAGTCAATATTACCTTGATGCCAAATCTGGACAAGGACATTACAACCAAAATAAACAATCACTCTCAATCATGACCACAGATATACCTCCTTAACAAAATTCATACTAGCAAACTGAATCTGAAAGTGCTTAAAAAAGATGGTATATTATGATCAATTACATTTTCCTATGAGTGTAATACTGGTTCACTTTTAATTTCTTTACTACCTCATAAACCAATTAAAAGAGAAAAATCATGTGGTTATTTCAACATATGCAGTGTAAAAAAAATAAACACTGAAAAGAAAAACTCAACATTTATTCACATTGAAAAAACTTTTGGCAAACTGCTAACAGTTATTGTCACAGCTTAGGTTCCTCAGTAAGAAGAGTCTGAAATGGGGATTAACATGCAGGAGGTTTATTAAAAATTGTTCTTGGTATCAGTATCTCTGGAAGGAAAAGGAAGGAGGTAGAAATACACAGAGGGAGGAGAAGTTGGGTTGCAGTGTAGGCTCTGTGAAGACCTCAGCCAACCCTAAAGAGAGCTCTGAAAAAAGGCTGGTCCTTTGGAATTGTCCTGACCTGCAATGAGTAGGTGGGGCCTTATCCCAGGTCAGCCTGTGGTGGGCTGCCCAGGAAGTAGGTGTGACATAGGCAAAGGGGCGCTTTTCAGCTGAAGAAGGCAGACATTTGAGGGCTGTCTGTCAGCAGGACTCTTAGCTACTGGGAGACTTAGTTCAGCTCAGAAAGGGAGTCTCAGAAGCATACTACAGTGTCCTTTACAGGCATGGACAGAAAGCTTACAGCAGATGTCACATTTAACGTTAAAATGTTGAAAGCATTCCCTTTAAAATTAGAAACTAGACAAGGACGCCCGTTATCACCATTTTTATTCAGCATTGTGTGGGAAGGAATGAAAAAGCAAAGGTTTAAGGTTTAAAAAGGAAACAAAGGGAATGTGATTTGCAGGTGGTATTTATTTTCTTCATAGACAATCTGCAAATAATTGTAAAGAAGAGTTTGTCAGAGTTTCTGGATGCAAAGTCAATATACATAGGTATGTGTATATATGTGTGTCAATTGCATTTCTATAGTCAAGCAATAATTTAGAAAACCTTATTTAAAAATACTATGAAAAATGACATAAAAATACAACTGGAGATAAATCTAACAAAAATATGTAATATCCTTATGGAGAAAAGGATAAAACTTATCAAGAGATGTTAGAAAATGTCTAGATAAAGGGAAAGATACAATATTTATGAATAGAAGATTCTGAAATAAATATATTAGTTCTCTCTGAATTGATTTATAAATTTGATAAAATTCCAATAAAACAGAAATACCATTGTGTTTTTTGTGAAATTTGACAAGCTGATATGAAAATTTATATGGAAGGATATACCAGGGAGGAAGAAGAAATGTGGGAAAGTTTACATTACTGGATATGATTTATTATCAGGCTATATAACTAAGAATATGACGTTGCTACAGGATGAGATAGACAAATAGAACAAGAAATAGAGTCCAAAAAGAAATATGTACATATATAGAAACTATAGAAGCTTGATTTGTATAGATCACTAGGAAAGAGCAGATTATTTCATAAATGGCTTAAGGACAATTTGGTTTCCAAATACTTCTTAAAAACTTGAAAATAGATCTTTATCTTATATCATAAACAAAAATCAATCTAGATGGTTAAAAACTTAATGTGAAAGGCACAACCACACAATTTCAAAAGAGCATATAGGGAATATCTTCAAATTCTTGAATAAGGAAGGGATTCTTAAAGTATACAAAAGTCCAAATTACACAGGAAAAGATGAATATACTCATCTGCTTTAAAATTAAGCATCCAGGTGATAAAATACACAATAATGAGAGTAAAAAAGCAACCCCTAAATTGGGAGAGATTGTTTGCAGCTCATATTATCAACAAAAGATTATTATCTAGCATATAAAAACTGAAAAGAATCAATATAGAAAAGGCAAAGAAACCAATATAAAAATGGAGAAAACATATGAGCCAGATATTTACAAGGAAGAAGCACAATCTATAACCAGAGAAAAAGAGGTCAACCTTACAGGGAATCAGGGAAATGCAAACTAAAAACTCAAAATGAGCAGTTTAAGTTATCAGTTATCTTTTGCTCCAAAACGTAACAGTTTAAAACAACAATAAGCATTTATCACCTCACATAGTTTTTGTAGGTCTGGCATTTGAGAATGGCCCATTTGGGTAATTCTTGCCCAGAGTATCACATGGGATTGCAGTTAAAAAGTTAGCTGGGGAGCTGCCTGGGTGGCTCAGTGGGTTAAGCCTCTGCCTTCAGCTCAGGTCATGATCTCAGGGTCCTGGGATTGAGTCCCGCATCAGGCTCTCTGCTAGGCAGGGAGCCTGCTTCCTCCTCCCTCTCCCTCTCTCTCTCTCTCTCTCTCTGCTTGCCTCTCTGCCTACTTGTGATCTCTGTCAAATAAATAAAACCTTAAAAAAAAAAAAGAAGTTAGCTGGGGTGTAGTCTTCTAAAAGCTCTACTGGGACTGGAAGATCTGCTTCCAAGATGGCAGTAACCAACATCAGCTTTCTAGCCATGCAAGTGAGTTTTGTGGAGAAACTGCTTGAGTGTCCTTATTACATGGCAGCTGGCTTCTCTTTGAACAAATGATCCAAAAGAATGTCTGGCAAAGCTGTGATGTCCTTTATGATCTCACTTCAGAAATCCTACTCTACCATTTCTGCAGTATCTCATTGTTTAGGTAAATCAGCTGTATTTATTGTGGGAGCACAGTGTGGAAGGAGATGAAGGTCAAGAGGCAAGATTCCTTGAGAACCATCTTGGATGCTAGCTACCACAGGTATAATTGCACATCTAACAAAATGCAAATATTTAGAAGCCTGCCACTCTGTCATGAAAGAGGACAAAATTACACTCACTAGGACCACATAGGGAAAATTCAAGGCAGAAGAGTTAATGTGTCAAATGCCCCCTCCCCCATCTTCTTACCATTTTTTCTGGCAAGAGAGAGGCACCAGGACCATTAAGCCTATTTCTCCTTAACCCAAGTTCCTCCTTAACCCAAGACGATAGAGCAATGGAAACTCTGTCATCTGCATGTGCGAATATAGATTGGCACAACCATGTTAAGAAATATTTGTACTTCCTAGGAGATTTAAACTTGTACATAACCTGCGATCCAGCAACTTCACTCCAGATGTGTACATTAAAGATAGTTTTACATGTGTGATCTAGAAAATATGTTCACAGAAACCTTACTCTAAATAGCAGAAATTCATAAATAATTCATAAAAAACTAATTATGGCACATTTCATCAAGTGGAATACTATAGTGTAATGCAAAATGAATGAACTAAAGTGTATGCATCGATCTTAGGTGATCTGAAAAACAATTGAACAGAACACGCAAGTCACAAAGGAAAATGCACAATTATTCTTTAGAGATCTATACACAGGAGATAAACTATAAAGAAAAGAGAATAATCAAGACAAAATAGAAGATAGTTGCACCTTCTGTGTGAGAGGGATGAGGAAGTAAAAGAGGGACCCTGGTAATATTCTATTTCTCAATCCCACGTAAGTGTATTATGATTCTTTAAACTCAACAGATAGGTTTTATATAGTCTCTTTGTAAAAAGGATGCACTTCACAACAAAAAATCGCAAATTAAATGTTCTTAAAAAGAGACATAATCTAGAATGTCAGGGCTATTTCAGTGAGTGAACAAATTGTTCTTATATATTCATCACTACACATCAAGTATCGTTTCATCTTCCATTCTTTATCAAAACAGAAAAGCGTAAATATATTAAGCCTGAAAAAGGGAGTGTGTTTCCTCAATTCACAAGTGTTACCAAAAAAGTCGGGGTAATTTGCCCCTGGAGCTACTTCTGATTCATTGTCTGGCTCCAGATCTTTGTTGTGTATTTGCAGGAGAATGGTTAAAATAGACTGAGAATAGTAAGCCTAAATCTATACTTCATGCAAAAGAAAGATTAGAATTTTGTTGAAATTGATTCACCAGGTGAATTCTACTCTTTTTCAGGTCCTTGGCATCCGTACCATTTTAATATTAAAATATGTATTACTCTCTTTATTCTCCTTAAGGTTCTGCAAAAGTTTTAGAATAGAAATCTCATCAACTCCAGATGAGTTATGCAAACGGTCCTAAATATTGGGGTTCTCCTGTTGATAAAAGAATCAATGGAAAGAGTACTTACAGAAATACAGTACAATTTTTCTAATTGTATACTAATCATTAAAAAAATCTTTTTAGGGGCGCCTGGGTGGCTCAGTGGGTTAAGCCTCTGCCTTCAGCTCGGGTCATGATCTCAGGATCCTGGAATCAAGCCCCCTATCGGGCTCTCTGCTCAGTGGGAAGCCTGCTTCCTCCTCTCTCTCTGCTTCCCTCTCTGCCTACTTGTGATCTCTGCCTGTCAAATAAATAAATAAAATCTAAAAAAAAAAAAAAAAGAAATCTTTTTAAATGAAAAGCCAAGTTGCAGATTGCTTCCAATAACGTATACACATCTTAGCTGCCTAATTATATCAAAACAATTCACTGGCATTAAAAAAAATTGGCACAGATTTGATGGCATAATTCCTTGGATTCTTTTTTCCTTTTTTTTTTAATTTTAAAAATTTCTTTTCAGCGTAACAGTATTCATTGTTTTTGCACCACACCCAGTGCTCCATGCAATCCGTGCCCTCTCCAATACCCACCACCTGGTTTCCCCAACCTCCCACCACCCCCCCGCCCCTTCAAAACCATCAGATTGTTTTTCAGAGTCTTTTTTTTCTTTTCTTCATCTGACAGTTTGTATTTCCCTTGATTTGTCCATTGGCAATGATATCCAGAGCAGAGGTACAGATCACCAGCCAGGAGTAGCTTCACACAGGCTTCTGTTACCTGACCTGTTCATGGTGGCAGTGCCCCTGGATAGGTATATGGGAACCCACGTTAAGCCCCTGGCTCGTCCATTTAACTGCCTCAAGAGTTGGGGTGAGAAAACCGGGACTGCAGGAGCCCCAGGTGTTGAAAGGTACCTTTTCAACCTGTGATTCTGGCAGAAAGTGCCACATACAGTAGTATACAAGCCCTAACGTGTCTCAGGTTGGCTGCAGGCACTTGTCGATGTGGATGTTCTGCAAAAGCAAGGGCCCTGCGTCATGGTGCTAAACACACACACCTGGCCCAGCAGTCTGAGAAGCTGAAGGATCCGAGGACAGTGGGACAGTGGCAGGCCTGGCTGTCGCTGTGCACCCAGCAGGTGAGCCAGTAGATAAGTGACAATGGGTGTGAGCTACCCAAACCAAATCTGACTGATTAAAACTATAAGAGGTTTTACTAGGAGGATTTGGGGTATCTCAATGAAGTGACAACAGATCAACCAGACTTTTACAAAGGGCAGGAATTAGGGTAGATCCAGGAATGTAGGTAGTGAGACTTAGAGTATTTTTCCCCCCAGGTACTAGCATCAAAATAAATTTATCTCAGTATTTTTCAGCTCTTGTATCATTGTGCTTAACTTTCAAATTCCTGCTATAGTTTGGCCTGGTTTGGGTCATGTGACTCCTTCTTGGCAAGGGGAAGTTATGGTGTAATGGACAATAGGACCCAGACTACTACAGTGAGAGGTTTAGTGTAGGATGGGAAGAGATCCCATGTTTTCCAAAGGAAAATCAGGGATTGTTATTAAAGAATTTGGCATTGATGTTGGGCCAGAAGATTGGTAGATAGCCATTATAACCCTTTTGTCAAAAATTAACTTTGCTGTATTCTTACCTAGAACCATTGTATAGTTAAATGAATGCTACAAATGCTTGGGCCGCCATAATAAGATCCCCAACTCGGGTGGCTTATGCAACAAAAATTTATTTTCTCACAGTTTTGGAGTTAGACGTCTAAAATCAGGGTGCCAGCACGGTTGGATTCTGGTGAGAGCTCTCTCCCTGCTTATAGTTGGCCACCTTCTCCTTATGTTCTCACATGGCATTTCCTATCTCTCTCTTCCTCTTAGAAGACCACCAATCCTATAGGATCAAGACCCCACCCCCATGACTTCATTTAACCTTAATTAGGTCTTAAAAATCCTATCTCCAGATACAGGCATATTGAGGATTAGAGCTTCAACCTATGAATTTTGTGGGGACATAATTCAGTCCTTGGCAGGTATCTACTAAGGGGCTCACAATTTGCTAAATAACTCGCTTTTGGTGGTCTTCTTGTCCTCATGCACAAATTTGATTGCAATGTCTGATGAGTGAGTGCCATTTCCTGAGCAATCTATCAGGGTTTGTCAGGTTCCATGGAGAGTCTCACCTTTCCTCTTCCTGGACCAAGAGACGTGGTGCCCAAAGTGGAGACCCTACCTCTGATGTCTCGTCTGGTCTGTCTCTAGCATTTTTCTGCAATTGAGCTTTATAGCGGTCATTGTTCCAGTCTTGGTAGCGTCTCCTCTTCTGTTTTTTTCTGACACTCCAAAAGGAATTACTAAGAGAGGCCAGGTGGAATTGCGGAAAGTTGTGAAGTCAGAACACCTGTGTTCTACTCCTAGCTCTAGCACTCACAGGCTGTGTGACTTTAGGGAAATCACTTCATTTTTCAGTAAGCTTATCTATGCCACAAAAGTCCGTCGCTTTCTTACTTACAAATTTGGGGTAGGCATTGAGAAGTCGGTGGTACATGCTATGAAAGAAAACTGTAGGATGCTCTAGAACATGTGGGGAGGGTGGGAAGCTACCAGCTAATCTGGCAGAAGGCTTTCTGGAGGAAATGACCTCGGATAATAGAAGAGAAGAATGAGCAGGAGTTGCCTGGGAGGAATGGAGGGGACAGTGTGGGGGAGGCGAGACAGGGGAGACACGCAGGGTGGAGGGAAGAGTGTGTGGCCAGGCCTTGAGGCAGGAGGGACCTGGCATACTAAGATTTTGCCTGGATTAAAGAGAGACATGGCAAGAATCATTCATGTAAAGGGAAGGCGGGCAGGAAGCCATTGGTAAAAGCATGCAGCCCTTAGCCGTGCCAAAGATTTTGTTCTGTGTCTCAGAACCTCAGGAGAGAGAAGGGGAAAGGCATCTCAAATACATGTTTTCAAAAGACAGCTCGGACTAGAATGTGGAGGACTGGAGATGGGGAGGGGTGGCTATGACTAGGTCAGCAGTTTGGGAGAGGTTGGGGAGAGAAGAGGTAAATGAATGTGTTAGTCGTTTCTAACCAAGATTACTATGCCTGGATGTTGTATTCTATCTACCTGACTGGCTCAGAGTGAGCTTTATTGAGTCACACAGTCAACAACATTGATTGAACTGGGCACTTTTTCTAGGTGCTGAGGATACAGCAGTGAACAAAACACAGAGAGTGCAAACACAGAGTCTGCCCTCACAAAGCTTCTTTCTAGTAAAATGGTTTACGTTCTAATGGAGTTGTTGTAGGGTCAAATGAGATATGTAAGTTACCCAGGTGTGAATGGTTACTTGGGATCTCTAGTTCACTGATTTCTAGAGAATACTGGTTTTCAACTTCCTTCCTGTATTGGTTTCCTACGCTGCCGTAACGCAAACTTAAGACACCACAAATGTATTACCTTCAGTTCTGGAGGTCAGAAGTCCAGAATGGGTCTCAATGGGCTAAAATCAAGGTGTTGGCAGGGCTGTGTTCCTTTTGGAAGATCTTCGGGAAAATCTGTTTCCTTGCCTTTTCCAGCTTCTAGGGGCCACCTGCATTCTTGGCCCATGGCCCTTCCATCTCCAAAGCCAGGAATGTCCTGTCAAACCCCCCCTCACATCCTGTCACTCTGACATTCACTCTCCTCCATCTCTCTTTCACTTATGAGGATTCCTATGATTACATTTGCCCCATCTGGGGAACTCAGGAAACTCTCCCCATCTGAAGAGCCTTTACTTCATCACGTCTGCAAAGCCCCTTTCGTCATAAAAGGCAACACACACACACAGGTTCTGTGGGTTAGGACATGGACATCTGGTGGGGGGAGGGGCGGAAGGGGGCATTATTTTGCCTACCACTCCCTAGTGCAGCTTTAATGCTCCAAATCCTTAATGGAATCAAGTTTCCTCTTCTGTCTTTTCAGTTTTGTTCTCAATGTGTTACTGAGCAGTAAAGGGAAACGCAGGGACATCAAAAGTTGGGCCTTTTTTTTTTTTTTTTTTTTTCCCTTTTTTACAAGTTTTAAAGAAAACCCCAGAGAGATTTTTTTTTATGAGAGGGTCAGGTGTCAAAACTACATGCCTGTCCCAGTGCTGCTAGGGAGAAGAGCTCAGCAAGTCATTTCTGGTTATCACAGCTAACTCACTGTTCTCAGAATATTCCAGCCAATATATGCAAATCTTTAACTATGAGTATCTGTTGAGCAAGATTTCCTCCCTACAGGGTTACTCGTGGCCGGGGTGGAGGAAGGGTGAGAACACTTTCAAGAATATCCCTGACACATTTTATAGCACAGAGGTAGGAAAAGATTCAGATGAATAAGAGAAGATATGGAACTTTGTGTCCTTATGGGGGAAAAGAGACAAAGCCATTCCTTAAAGTATTATACTTTGCCAAAATGCCACTATTGAGGTATGAGAAAAAACACCACTGGGGATTTTGAGTAACCCATTTAAAAGGAAATTAATTGGCAGGATATAGTTGTAGAAATCTCTCCAGTGGCCGCTCTGGAGGAGAAGCTCTGATAAGGAAATAAAGGGTTGTGTTCAAGTTCTCCTTTTCCCTTGAAGCAAATGACTAGGGTTTCCTGATTGCAGGTAAAAAACCGACAACTTAGGAACAGAAAGTGAGAACATACCCCCTTCAGATGCACGACTGTGTGAGATGTGAGCCTGCATTGGAAGCAGCGGATGGGACTGCCAGCTGCGCTTGGGGCCTCCAGCTCCTGAGTGACAGAGGTCAAGGGCTGGTGGTGGGGTGCTTCAAACTGTGTGTTGAAAATGGGTTTGAGGAGGATGGGTTCTAGAATGTTCCAGAAGACAAGGCTATATCTGAAAGGAAAATGATACAGTCTGCCCTCATGAGCTGCCTCCTGTGTAACAGGGACAGGGGTCGACCATAGAAAGGTATGCTGACAAAAGTGACAGGAGAATGAAATTTCTGGCCAAGTGTCTTTATTGTTTGCCCTACGCCACATTATGGGTCATCTGATCAGAATTGCTTTTCCAGTGAAAATGATTCTCCATTTTCTCTGGCCTGGTGAGAAGGCCCCTGGGAGTAGCTGTCAATGAATTTGAGGTGGGACGGGCCTCATCTTTCAAGGACAAATGCACCAGGGGCGCCGAAGAGGCAATATCCACTTTCCTAGACGCACAGGGCAATTCTTTCTTCCTTCCTCAGCCTTTTCAGAATTCTGCTCTGTGCTTCCCGTTAGTGCTTATAATCAGCCCCATCTCTCTGCACCTTTCTGCTGCTTGCAACACAATGCCTGCAGCCTGCTTCACTCATTTTAGTTCTCTGCGCCGGGGTCTCAAGTCTCAAGGGCACCAGCAGAAGAACAGAGGCTGCTTCTGCTAGAAGTTGAATCTCCTTTCCCACATTCCAAGCAGGAACATGGGAGAATGGGGCAATGTGTGTGTGTGTGTGTGTGTGTGTGTGTGTGTGTGTGTGTGTGTCTTTCTCTCCCTTTCAGAATCCTGGCATCAAAACCCTGTTAGGATTTATGCGCATCGTGCTTTGTGGTCTACAGCCCATGTCTTTCTATTAAAGCTAGAATTGATTCACTAGGTAATAAATTGAAGAATCCTCCCCAGGCTTTCCAGCAAAATTACTTATGCTATTAGTAGCATTAAGCAGCTTTTTACAAGTGGAGATAAGCTACCCTGAAGTTCTGTCTGTCTGGATGCATGAAATGCAGGGCTACCTTACATGCCTGTGAGGGGTGGCAGGACCAGGGAATGTGGACATTTGCGTCTTCAGCCCTTTACTTAGATTTGTTCCTATGATGAAGCCATCTTTAATGCTTCTACTAGAAAGCCAGAGCTCATGAAGACTAACTAGATGCAGAGGGCAAAACATAACAACACATTTAAACTCTGACTTTGCCTTCGGGTTTGGTGACCTGCCTACCCAGATCGCCCTGGTGTTGATCTTAAAGCAAAGCTGCCTCTGTAAATAAATCACCAGGTGTCCCTGTCCAAGCCTCTGAGAGGTCCGTGTCACCCCGTCTGTCACTTCTCCCTCGGGCTGCCTGCCATTTCGACAGTTGGGTGCAAGGCTGGTGCAAACCGAGGCAGCCTGTTTGCAAAGCCACAGAGCCTCTGACTGCTGGAGATCAGCTGAGCTCCTTTAAAAGTCCAGCTCCCGGCCCCAGAGCGGCGAGTCCTGGAGAGTGGCTGTGTGATAGAGAATTAGTAGCACCTTGTCCAGTAGGCGAGCTCAGAAAAATTTTAAGTAAAATCTTATATTATTGTTACTATGGTCATTTCCTTTAAAGAATCGCAACAAACCCTTTTTAAATACAATCATCCCTTAATTTTATCTCTTTTAGAAGTGCTGATTTTCGTATGTTGGAAAATGGTTTTTCCTCGAGAGAATAGGGCACATGGACACGGGAGCCATTTAGCAGTAATATAGTTAAAGTGTTGAGCGTTAATCATTTGTCTTCTTACTCCCGGTAAATCTGTTTTGTGTGTCCCAGCTTGGAACGTCATGGCGGACACGGAGGAACATCTGAAGGCAATATATCAGCAAGGCAGCCTGGGCCTCCCTGGGGTGCGGTATTTGTGGATGTGGGACTATGGAATAGGCCAGCGAAGGACGCGGTGACCTTGCAGGGCCTGATGGTTTCACATCGTTTCTTCCTGTCCTCCGGGAGAAGGGGGTAATGAAAGGCAGCAGAGGACGTGTTCTTCAGAGACCAAAAGCAGCAAAAAATAGAAAGGGTAAGGAGCCGACTTTATGTACTGAAGCCCACGCTTAATGTTCTTCCTTTGCTGAGGGACAAAAACGACACTGAACATTTAACAGCACACGGCGAATGCGGTCCCTGCGGTGGTGGGGACCAGAGGGGCTCTTGGTAGCCGAGGATGGACTGAATGCTCTAAACCAAGCAGCACGGATGGAAGGAGTGTGTTGGGCTTCTAAGACACACAAGCGAAGGGTCAGCCCGGCCGTAATCGTTACTCCCATCTGGCGTGATGCTTTAGCATTTAGGAAATATATCTGCTCCCAGAGATCCTGCAGGGTGGGTGCTCTAGGTTGAATTCTGTCTCCCTGAAAGCAATGTTGAAATCTTAACCCCAGTGGCTGTGAATGTGACCTTATCTGGAAGTAGGGTATTTGCAGATGGAAGCAAGTTGAGATGAGGTCAGACTGAATAGGATAGGCTCTAATCCAGTGACTGGTGTCCTTATAAAATGAGGGCAATTTAGATGCACATAGAGAGAAGAATGCCATGTGAAGATACAGATACAGAAGGGAGACAGCCATGGAACAATGGAGGCAGAAGAGCGAATTACAGCTGCAAGCCAAAGATGCGAGGGTTGCCAGAGACCGCCAGCAGCTAGGAGAGAAGCACTGAACAGATCGCCCTTCTGAGCAGCCAGGAAGGAGCTGACCTTGCTGACATTCTGATTTGGGACTTTTAGCCTCTGGGATTGGTACAGAATATATTTCTTTTGTTTCAGACCACCCAGTTTGCAGGATTTTGTTATAGCATCCCTGGGAAACTAATACTGTGGATGTGACATTTTTATTTTATGGAAGAAAAACACAGGTTTCAGAGATGGGAAGAAAGTTGCCCAATTTTATACAGCCAAATGAAGGTTAATACGGAGACCTTGAACCCAGAGCTGTGACTTCAAATCCCAGGCCCTCTCTGCAACATGCTCTCTGAAAACAGCTGGCACGGAAGTGCATCAAAAAGGGATGGGCAGCAGTTTCCATCTGGGTATAGAACCCAGAAAATTGAAATCAGAGATGTGTGCACCCCTGTATTTATAAAAGCATTAGTCACAATGGCCGAAAGGTGGATGCCACCCAAATGTGCACGGGTGCATGAACGGAGTATGGACTGTTATGCAGTCTGCCCGAGGACGGACATTATGATGCATGCTACAATGTGGAATGAATCCAGGGGACAGTTTGGTAACTGCAAGGAGCCAGTTACAAAAAGACAACTACTGTACGACTCCACTCACATGAGGTATCCAGAGTAGTCAAATCCGCAGAGACAGAAAGTCGAGGGTGGCTGCTAGGAATGGGAGAGAGAGGGCAATGGGGAGTTCTTCAGTTGGGATAGAGTTCAGCTTTATAAGATGGAACCAATCTCCAGAACTCTCTTCAACAATAAGAATGTATTTAATACTACTAAACTGTACCATTAAAATGTTAAATGGCAAATTTTATGTGTATTTTTGCCGCAATTTTAGGAGAGAGATGTGGCTGGGGCTTGTCCTGCTGACAAGATGGTTTGTTTGCTTGGGCTAGCTATGAGAAGGCAGCCAGGTGGCACAGCTGGTTTCCTCACACAAGGAAATAGTGTGCTCTCTGCCTGTGACTTGCCCCCGTGGAAGCCTTCAGAGAAGAGAGGTCACCCTTCTCTGTAGGGGGCCTGGAAGTCCACATTCGGCCCTTCACGCCAGCACACACTCTTGCCGCTGTGACTCCAAATGCTGTCAGAGGCAGCTTGACTCAGGCGAGTAGCATCTGCCCTTGAGAATCAGAGAGTTATATTCTCTCAGAAGATGTGAGGAAAATGCCCTTTATTTGTTGGTAGAAGAGTGGTTTTAATTGTATCACTTCCTGACTTTGCTGCCTTGTGGTGAAGAGGAGCCATGAGGGGCTCTTTCACAGACTGTTCCCTTCACCTCTGGTCCCAGGCTCCTTGGTAGCAGAGCTCTGGCCTGCTGACTAAGAGATGGCTTTGGCTCTCTGGTTCCCGGATGGGAGCTGAGTGCTGAGCTGCCGTGAGCTCCTGGGCTCCTCAGTAGTCCAGGCAAGTGGTAAGGGACTCCATTTTGTTTGCACCTTCACTTGTCTTTGTCTTGCTGACACAAAGTTATAGTCTGATTCACCTGACATTTACATCTCATTCTCCTGAGAGTTTCAGGGGTGCAAAAGGGCTCCACAGATACATAAATATCATACTGTGGGTTACTCTCCATCTGGCCCTTTAAACTGACTCTCTGCCCTTCCCTGCTGACCTCAAAAAGTGACATGTTTAGTGCTCCCCATGCTCTCTGGCTTCTAGCTGGGGACAGAAGGCGTCCACGGTAGGACGGTCTCCGCTCCCTCCCTGTGGCCGCATTCCTCTGGTGAGGACACAGCGTCTATGGGTGTAGAGTGGGGTGGCCTGTCGTGGCTTTGGCTTTCCCAGAGTTCCTGTAGTACTTCCTCCTGTCAAATGACAAAATGACAAAATTTAGTAATAAGTCTGATGTCCTTTATTCAAGGGAGAACAAACCATGGATTGGGGGAGCACAGTTGAGCAGTCTTCCAAAGGATTCTGGGCCAGGGTGGGTTTTGTAGAGTGTTAGAAGGGGCAGTGTGGAAATAGGGCAGGATTGACTGGGGCTGCATAGCTGACCTTACTTAGAAAGGTCAAGGAACAAGGAAATCAATGTTGAGCCTAGTGCTGGCTTAGAGTTGACTGGATACACTGGGTTTCTGGTCAAGGGGAACATTTACTACAACACAAAAGTTCTGTTTGCTGACATAGCACCCTGGACAGGAGTGGCTCCATCTTGGACCTCGAAGTTTACATCAACACTCCTTTTTCCCATTAGGCTTTGGGGTGTAACGGCTTACTGCAGGTGCTGGGCCCTGGGTGTTTGCTGGCTCTTTAATTCTTGCCCACACCTCCTATTACTAAACTCTTCAATTACTCCTTCGAGTACCATCTGAGTCCTGCTGAGACACTGACTGATATATGGTGAGTGCCAGGAGAAAAAAATATTATCACGGAACCAAGGGGCTGGGAAAGCATAGGTAATATAAAAAAATACAGATCAAAAGTTGATTGATATACTGAGGTTCTCTGACTCGCTGACTGGAATTTTTAACATGAAAGGCCCAACAGCTCTACCCACCTAATTCTGCCGCTTTTTCTTTCTGGTCGTCTTAAAGTCTTCTTTAAAGTCTTAAAGTCTTCTAAGCCTTCCGGCCTCCTTACATTCTGACCGAGATTCCTGTCCACATATAAGGGTGAATGTTTTGAGCATCACCTGTTACGAGGAGCTACACACTGGTGACCTAGTCCAAGAGGATGTTATTAGTAACAATAATAATGATAGTAAGAGAGACAGCTAAGATTTATTGTTTATCATATTCCGGGAATTGTGCTCAGTTTCTTAAGTAGCATCTCATGGAATCTGCCCAACAGCTCCAGGGAGCAAACACCCACATTTACAGATGAGGAAAGCAAACTCAGAGAAGCTAAGCACTTACTTTGGATTTTACAGTTAGATTTCCAACCCAGGCAACCTGAAACAAGAACCAGGGTTTTTACCGACTGCATGATTTTCCCCAAATGCGGCTCTGGTCCCACAGGTGCGGTAGGAAACAATTTGGGACCAGTGGGGTGAAGAATTTGATTTGATTAGTTACGCACTTACATTTAGGATGATCTTCTATTTATGACAAGAGATATTGGTTTCCCATTTTCAATATTGATTGAGTTTCCCTTTCCAAATAGTGTGAAGAGAAAGACTGCATGCTTTTAAAGAAAAATATTAAGGTTACATAGGTTGAGTATGAATGCAGCCAAAATTATGACTGAAGCTTGGGGGAAGGCTGTGTCACCCCACACTGGCCCTCAGTGAGGTCCACATGTCAACATAGAACAAGACTCTGCTAGAAACTAAAAACTTAAATATCTGTCTATCTGCTCCCAAGTACTTTTCTAATTTATATACCCATAGTTTGCCCATTTCTAAAGACTGTTTGAATACAGCTTTGCTACAGCTGAGGTTTCTCTGCCACCAACTGGCTCATGGAGGGTTGACAATGAAGGGAATAATGTCAATAGGACACTGGAGTTGTGTTGGTTCATTTGTCAATTCCTAGCTGAGGGATGCTGGACAAGTGAAAGTACAGTTATAACACTGACAGGAGAGGAAAAGTCCTCAGGTCCCCTGTTGCATAGATCGGAGTTCTTGTTCTACTTGAATTACATGGGAGTGCCCGTGACTGGGCTCCCAGCCTTGTATATGCAGCATCCCTGCCCTATCCACATCATGGCTGCTGCATTTCTAGGAAACCGAATATAGTTTCTCACCAGGATAAGGCAAGTCCCACAAACCCTAATTAGAGGCACTAAGACACCCCAAAGACAAAGGCAGCCTCTGATTCATGTTTCTTACCTCCCCGGGGGTACTCCCAAAATGTGCCACCTTACTGCTACCACCGCCACCACCGCCGCTGCCAACATGACCACCACCATTACCCCCACTGCCTCTACCACCACTGCTACCGCCATTACCAACCCATCCTCCTGAACCTTAAGTCTCTTCCAAGTTCCTCATCCAATCCTGACTCAGGCAGCAAATAATCAGGCCACACTTTCGTGGCTACGTAATAGTTAGTGGCATGAAGGGAAGTGTTCAGCATGATACCATCTGTGCTGTTGGTCTGAGCCATTGTATACCTCAGTACTGACCAAGGGGCTTCCAACTAGTTCTGTAGGGTGGGGTGAGGTTTTTTGTTTTGCTTTTTTTTTCTCCTTCCAATTCCAAGTCCTCATTATCTGACTCCGGAGGAGGCTTCCAGGACAGATTTTTTACCTCTAGGCTGATCCGTGGGCCATAGCCCTTTTGAGCTGAGAGACTGAATTATAGCAACAGGCCAGACCACATAAAATTCTGCAGCAATCTGCCCAGGAAACCAATCCCCTTATCTACAATAAACAATGCAGAAAGCCAGTCTGTTCTAAGTCAGACTTCTAGGAAGCCAGATTGCTATCTCTAGTGACAATCCAAGAAGGTGAACAATGCCTTCCGTAACAACTGGCCCCAGACAACCAGGACTTGATGAATAATGGTGTGGAGTCTCTGCTGAGAGGCAAGTGTTGGTGGCTGACTCCCTTGCTGTAGCCAGCTCAGAACGCACAGTCTTTGCTCTTCTCATTGGGTTGGTCTTTCTTTCCACAGAGCCCAACACACGCTTTTGCTCTTGTGCCCTGCCTGATGATGACACTCCAGACCTGAGACCCTCCTCTGTGGACAAGATATCTATCCCCTTCTGGGGAGAAGAGTGAGGCCAGAAGAGTATGTCGGCATTTGCACTTTTCTGGGGAAGGGCCCAGGCAGGGCTTGGCTTGACTCCAGAGTACCATATGGGGGTCGCCTGGCTTCTTTTAAGAGCCAGTGACCAGGCAAGACTGCAAAGACTGGCAAGACTGCGATACTGGGGTTTAGCTCTGGTTCTTTAGTTCCTAGTCCTACCTACCCTCTGAGGGTTGGGGCTTGGCTTTACTCTCGCTAATTCCTCCTCAAGGATTAAAGCCTGTCTTATGAACCCAAGCTGGCTAGAGTGGCCCTAATCCCCAGTGGATACATTTCCTCTCTGCCAGCTGTCTGTCTTCGGGGCCAAGTCCAGCTGCTTGGATTGCCCTGGTCCCACCCCTGCTCTGACTCCAGGGATCCTCAAAGCCCTTTCTTTCACCCTCTGCCAGCACACACGTTATTGTTGCCTGTATCGCATGCAGGGCTAGCCAGCTCCATTCTCACAAGTTGCCCAACACAATCCTATCTGAATCATTCAGTGTCCCTGCCAGGCTTTGCTTTGGCCAAATTTTGGAACAGATTGAGAAGTGACCACATGATGGCGCTATCAAGCCGCCGATGCTCCCGGAGAGCCCGTGAACCACGACGTCTCCAGGGAGTCCGGATCCTTATTTTTCTGTTTTTGTGAATGTCAGGAACCTGAAAAATGATCATGGTCAACAACCGCCAGAAAATCTTCATATTATTTTGCCAGGAACTCTTCCTAATCAATGGCCAATCAATGGTGTTTGACACTTCACCAAACATCAATCAGCTAGCCTTCCTCTGCACACAGCCCCCTGCCCAAGGCCCTCTTTGCTTTCCTCCAACACACAGCACATTCTGTCTTAAATAGTCTGCCAGTTGCTGTGAACCCAAAAGCACACACAAAAGAGATTTAAGAAAGATTAAAATGTCTCACCTAAGCCTGAGTGAAATGATTTCTCCTTTTGTCTCAGTCTATCATTATGCTAAGTAAATAGAAGCCTTTTCCCTTTCCATATACATAGCTGGGCAAATCACATGCCCCAGTGAAAACTGCCCACATCTAGAAAAATCCCTCAGCTCGCTCTGGCCGATTAGTCATTACATATTTACATAGCACGGCAAGGTTGCCCTGGTAATCACACAAGCATTTGATATTTTCCTACACCTTTCCTGGCTGATTCAGAGTCTTAGGAATTGAGATTTGTTTTGTGCACGCTTTTAAAAACAGCATTGGTGAGATTTTCTTGGACTTCTTTTTTAATGTGACTAGTGATAGCCTGATATTTTCTGAGCTCTGTGTGAAAGACAGCAAAGCACAGCGGGAAGAAATACATCTTTGGGATCAAGGTGGGGAGGACGGGTGACCTGAATCATGGCTCAACCCTTCCGTTATTTGTGACCTTGGCCAAATGTTCTCAATTTCTTTGGTCTTTAGTATGCTTATCTGTGAACTGAAGTGAGGACTTCTAAAGTTGTTTGGGCGGATTAAATAAGATAATGTGAGTCTGCGAAGTGCGCGCTCAATCATTCATAGCTAGTATTCCTCTGTGTAGATTGGATGATCGCAGAGCATAACCTATGGTCAAACAACTGAAAGATCAGGAAAGTTCCTGGTCCTCCTTTGGAAACCCCACATAGTCATTAAGAGCATGGCCTCTGAGTCAGACTGTCTGGATTCAAACCCTTGTTTTGCTGCTTTTGGGGCAGATGAATTCAAGAGATGGTGAGATAAGCTTTCCAAGCCTCCATCTCCCGGTTTGTGATGGTGATAACCATATTTCCTGCCTTAACATGAAAAAATGTGGGTGGTAAGGGTGGAATTTTGTCCCCCCTTAAAAAGATGTTGAAGCCCTGATCACCAGCACCCAGCCACGGTGACCTTATTTAGCAATGGGCTCTTTGCAGATGGTCAAGTTAGCATGAGGTCATAAGGGTGGGCGCTAATCCAATGCAACTCATGTCTTTATAAAGGAGGAAATTTGGACACAGAGAGACGCTCACGTGGGAAGCACACCATGTGAAGGTGAAGGCAGAGATCAGGCTGATGCACGGACAAGCCCAGGGATGCCAAAGATTGCCAACAAATCACCAGGAGCTATGAAACAGATTCTGCCTCACAGACCTCAGAAGCAACCAATCTTGCCAACATCTTGATCTCAGACATGTAGCCTGCCTAACTGCGAGACAGTACATTTCTGTTAAGCCCCCAGTTCGTTGTACTTGGTTCCAGCCTCCCCGGGAAACCAGTACATGGACACACTAACCCCGTTCTGGGCCCCTGGGAGGCACTCAATACACGTTAGATGTTCTTGTTGCTGCTGCTGGCCGGCGAGACCTCTCCCCCTTCCTAACACAAGCTCCTTTACACAGGAAGATTCCAGCTGCTTTCTTCTGCCTGGTGACTAGAACCAGCATTTTATTGTGATGCTTCAGTAAAGGCAGAAAGGCATTTACCAAAGCAGATTTCAATCTAGCTGTTGTGTAGATTTTTTTTTTTTAATAAAAAAAGTAGATACTTGGAGCCGAGCATCACTAAATAGAAAGCCCAGTGTATAAAGAATGATTTTATGCAAGGTAAGCGTGGAAACAAACAACTTCTGTAATTAAATGGCGATGTGTTGTGACAGGAGACAGGTAGCAGTAGGGAGGGAGGGAAATGCCATCCTGATTTGCTATTCGCATATCTACAGGGAGTGGAGGTTCACCTAGTGAAAGCACAAGCTTCCTAGCAGGGCTCTGTGGTGGCGGCTTTATTTTACACTTGTCCTGTGACAGCACAAAGAAGGCAGTTTTATTCTCTCATTTCTTGATGTGACCTGTCCCACTGGTGACAACTAGGTGGAAATCTTGACTGATCTGCTCGGTGACTTAATTTGGGATCTTGGCATCCAGACCATCCAGACCAGCTCTAGAAGGACCTACACATCAGAGGAAGTTCACAAAGCTTCTGACTCCCAGGAGGTGTTCAATAATAAGCATGTGTTGTAAGACTAAATGAATGGCAAAAATAAATATGTATTTTCTTAATACTTGATTCTGGGCCTTCAAGATCATTAGGGCAGCCCCTCAGGAAAACATGCTTCTAAAGTTTGAGGTAGAAAGCACTGGTGGTCTTACTTTCTGGAGAAATTAAAATTACAAGCATTCCCTTCATCTCATACATGCTGTGTACAAACAATCCCTAGAAATGAACTGTCTGGTGTATTTTATTTCTTAATTAATCCAGTTTGCTATTTGGTATAAACAGGATGATGTTCAGGCTGAATGAAAGAACAGGAAAGTTTAGGGGATACAATCCAAGAAGGAGTTTCAACTCCCTCCACATCTGCTGCTCTATTTTGCTTTAAATTAGATTTTAAAATTAATTTAATTTTTCATTTGGAGTGGCACAGCTTTCTCTCACCCCTTTCTCTTCTCTTCCAGCAGCTGGCTCTCCTGTCTGTGTTGCGGGTACCTCCCTGGACACCAAACACCACTTTCTACATCACCTGATAATTCTTTTACATATATATATATATATATATATGTCAAAAATATATATATATAGGTATATATATATAGGTATTTTATATATATATATAGGTATTTTACTTATATATATACACATTATATAAATGTGTATATATATGTATTATGTATATATGTATATATAATGTGTATATATATATATGTATTGAAAAAATATATATATTTTCATCACCTAGCTAGACAGGTAATGTTTTAGTAGGAAGAGCCTGACATCGGTTGACAAGACTAGGCTTATTAGTATACAAAAAAGATAAGCTCTCCTCCACTGATGTTTGTTTCTGGCATATTTATGATGTTAGAAATTCCACCCTGTGGTTCACTTCTTCCTGAAAGTACCACCCTCTTTCAACATGCAAATACCCGAGGTACACAATACACAGCTCAATATATCCACTTTAGTTCTTCATCTGGAAAACCAAGACACAGCATGGGGCTAACTATTGCACAAGGACATTGCTGAGAATCAAATTTTCATATATTTTTTAATAGCTTCCCACCAAACAAGATTTTTATCTGCTGACCACAGATACCATATAAGAAAATAATGGTAAAAAAAAATTAAGGAATCAGAAATAGGAAAATTATATGCAATAACAGAAAGTAATAAGTTTGAAAAAATGTGTAGGTGTTGGGGGGTGGGGTGGGCTACATAGTTTCTATAAATAAGCTTTGAATATGACTCTGCGATTCCTAAAAGTTCAAGGGTCAAAGGTCAGTTATATGGTTGGGTTTTTTTTTTTTTTTCCCATGATCAGAGAGAAGAGTAAAGCCCTTAAGAGGTTACATGTGAAACTTGAATGTCCTTAGCTCCATCAGCAAGTGGATACAATGAACTAACATTTTCATTAATCATATGTTTTCCTCTAACTTCTGGTCCCCATTTGTCAATCTTAGCACCTTATCTTTCACTTTCTCCTCTCCTCCATTTCCCTATCTCTCCATAGCACCTCCAGTTGTCCTCGCAAACAGCAGCACCAGCAACCACCAGACAAGACATCCATCGGGGCAAACAGACCTGGGTGGGGTAGTCACCCATCTCCTGTCAGTTAGATGAAATGAGATTTGGGAATCCCATACAGCTCTGCTATGGAAGTATAGGATTGCATCTGTGGGCCACTAGGAAACTTTGAAGCCATTCAAAAGTTGGAAAGGAAAGACACTAAAGAAAAATGTGGCCCCTTCCCCAGCTTTGCTTTGGCTCTAAGCTTTTTTGTCATTGTAAAACCAAGGTTTCCTTACTGTTCTTAATAACAGAATACCACAGATTGGGTGACTTGTAAATGACAAACATTTATTTCTTACAGTTCTGGAGGCTGGAGGGTCCAAGGTCCAGGTACTGGCAGATCTGGTGTCTGGTGAGAACTCACCTCCTGGTTCATAGACTGAATCTGGCTGTGTCCTCTCATGGTGGAAGGAAAGAGGGAGCTCCCTGGGATCTTTTACAAAAACATTAATCCTATTCATGAAGTCTCTACCCTCATGACCTAAGCATATTCTAAAGGCCCCACCTCCAAACACCATCACACAGACTTCAACACATGAATTTTGGGGGACACATTCGGTCTACAGCTGTGGCAGACTCCTCTGCTAGGCAGAGGGGTGAGTGTAGACACGGAGAAATCAGATCTTCTTGTTTTCAATTAAAAATGGATTCTTTTTTAAGCTGCCTATTTTGAACACAGCTGAAATTCCTTGAGTCGGAAGAATAATGTAAAGTTAGAGAGCTAATCCAAGACGAAAGAAAGAAACTGCGAGTTTACCTGCATTTGAATTGAAGACTGGGCTCCTGACTAATATGGTTTCTTCCCTCCTTCCTTTGCAGACCTCCTCAGATGCATCCCATGGATCCTCACCAGAGTATTAACCTTCATGCTAGGCATCATCATCTTTTATTAACTCGTCCGTCTCTCTTTCAGGGTTCTGTAGTTGTTTAAGGGAAGGGATTTTTGTCTTTTATCTCAGTATCATCAGTTCCTAGCAGATACCTAGTTCTAAAAGAGCAGAAAATCCATTTTGTTACTTTTGGTACCTCCTGCTCAGTCTCTAATTAATATTGGTTACAGGAAAAACTAAATTAACCCGCAAATTGTAGGCACTGAATAAGTATTTGTTCAAGTAACGAACTATATGTGGAAATTAAATCTTACTTTTATGCAATTGGGGAGTTAACTACCTTGAGAAACATTAAATACATACTGTGTAAAGTGAAGATTTATCACTTAAAATCTCTAGTTCCGTCTTTAGGTTTTTCTGATTATACAAGTGATACATGTTCTTTGAAGATATTCTAGAAAACACAGCAGAAAATAAAAATGAAATCATGAACTGTTAATATAGTCCCACTCATACTGCACATGAAATTTTTATCTGCTTTTTACTTAATCATGAATATTTTCCCACTTCATTAAATCTTTTTGGTTAACATCCTTTTTAATGACACTGCAATATTCTGACTTATTGATGTGCCTTAATTTTATTAGCTATTTCTCTTATTATTTCTAATGTAGGTTGGTTTTGAATCTTTGCCATTATAATGTTGCAGTGCAAACAGAATATAGATTTCTATCTGTGTTTCTGATTGTGTGCTTAGAGTAGATTTCTAAAAACCTTTTTTTTTTTTTTTCCTCCCAGTTGTTTAGGGAAGTATACTGGTACATTCTGCCTTTCATTAGTGACCCTGGGTAAAGGTATTCATGTTTACCAGGCATTAGTTTGCCAATTGTCCTTTTCTGAAGATAGTGACCCAATCATTTCTACCACTCTAGCCTTGTGACCTCCTGTTTCCTCAGCCACACTTACAATGCTGCCCCGCTCCCACCAGGATAGTCGGGGCATTCTGGCCATTTCTTGGATATCCGAAGGAGGATTTTGAGAAGGAAGATCGATGGAGTCCATTCAGGAGTGTGCTCTTTAGGTGGAAAGAATAAAAGGTAAGTGCATTTTTATGATAGCTTTCAGTCATCCTGAACACCTATCGACCTAACCAACCCCCTGAGTTTATGCCCCTTGTAACCCTCTGAAGAGTACTCTGGACTCACACAAACTCAAGGACATGCTGAGTCTATAAAAACAGCGTGTGGCAGGAGAGCATCCTGTCTTCTTTCTGCCTAAAAGATCTCATTAGAAGAGGAGATGGCTATAAGTTAGCCCAGCACCTTACCTAATGAATGCTGGTTTCCATAGCAGGAGGGAAAGCTTATCTGGACTGTCCAGAGGCAGTTCTTTCCTGGCTAGGACTGAAGTGGCCACTGTAGCTTTTAAGCTGGGCTGAATGGAAATTATGAGGCCAAAGACGCAGAACTTGTCCTGGTCCTGAGTCTACTGAGGGAGGCCCCTGTGCAGATCTTTGCGGCTGCTGCCCTGTGATCTCCAGCTGTAAGGGGATAGAGGCTGAGTGATTTGCATGACAAGCCACAGCTAATGCTCAGGATGGCACTCAACATGGTCATGTGGCTCCGAAGAGGGTCAAGAGGGTCAGAATGCCAAGGGCTCACTTCTGCTTTTAGAAATTTTATGGGTTACAGTTCTCTGAGAGGTTGGCTGGTCCAGGAGAAAGAAAATCTTTAGGGAGTCAGGGGGAATTGGAGTCACGTGTTCAGAAGCTGCTTATCTCAGGAACGAGATGAGCACAGAGCCAAGGACAGGATAAGAATCGTGGCAGAGGGAGGGTCAAGGTCGCTGGTAACATGCCCAAGTTCATAGCAACTCATAGTTCATTCTGTAACTCCGAGATTTTTTTGTTTTAAAACACACAACAACACCCCTCCCCCCTTTTTGGAAGTAAATGACAGGCAGGGTTAAAGCAGACATTTATTAATTAATAGCATGAACTTTAAATAAATGATACACGCACTTAACTCTAGCCCAAACACTGCGGTTGAAAAAATTATCACATGGCCAGCAACCCTTGCCAATATATTTTTACAAGGCTGTTAAGTACTGCCAACACTCTGCAATGTTGAGCCAAATTACCCTGGAATATTGTGGAACAGGCGCAACACCATGTTTTTGTGAAAGACTGGAGATGCCAGGGGAACAATCTACGCAGTTCATGAACGTGGCAGTGGGAGGCAGGGCTCAGCGTGGGAGCCAGCCTCAGAGCGCTGAGGCTCTCTCCTCTGTGCCTCCGATGGCATGTGAGCAAACGGTTCGGCTGAGTGGGACATCTCCTTGGGAGGTGGGCAAATGGCGATCTGGGGTTTGTCTTTTAAAACCCCAAGAATACATCTCATAACTGGAGCTGGGAACTTCTTCCAGCCTAACCTTTGCCTCAGTGTATGTTGTCCTGGAAAGTGCCAGTGATCTTTTCCAAGAGCTGATCTCAACCCGGGCTGGAGCTCAGCTTTTGGGAACCTGGTGCAGGTCTCCTTGAGACCATCCTCTTTAAAAGAGGCCCAGCAGCCACCAAATCCTTACTGCCCCTGTGCCAGTTCAGGCTGCTGCCTACCCTCAAAGACGGCCCCCCTGTTCCCTTCCGGAGCCGCACTGCTTTCCAGCACTCCCAGTGGGGCTTCCGTCCTGCCTCCCCAGGGCTCTTCTTGATTCACTGACATTTCACCAAATTGAACCATCAGTCAGCTGTGCTTCAGTCTGTACTTCAGTACCGGGGGAGAGGCAGAGGCCTTGGAGTCTGGCTAAGATTCGACTGGTAACCAAACCAGACCAGAGCTGAGAGGCTGCCATCGGAGCAGAGGGGTTACTCACCATTAGCTTTTTCCAGAGCTTCTCCACACAGCTGGCTACGGGGTGTGCCTGACCCCGCGCAGGGCCAGCGGAGGTGTGCAGGGGCTGCCCGGTGAAGGCAGGGGCGGTTGCTGGGGAGCTGCAGCTACGTGGACCGTCAACATGAGCGTAGGACCCTCGCCATGGAACATGAGTCAGTGCGCCCTGTTGACTGAATGGAGAGATCCAGGATTTCCACCATGGGGAACACAAAGAGAGAGGGAAAAGAGGGACTCTGTTTTTATACTAGAAAATGTAGCTAACTCTGTCCTTTTCCTGGCAGCAACCATTCTCAGGGGGTGGAGCCCAACCTCCACCCCCTGAGGGAGAGATGGCAGGGAATATGTAATGGGGACACATTTGTCTTTTTCCTTCCTCTCCTGCTGTTTTGCTGCCATTAGACGAAGTTATGACGCCTGAGTAGGGAAGGAAGAGAACTTGACCTAAGGGAAGTCCTTGCTAGGTGGAAAAGGGAGAGAATGCTCCTTCCTCCATAGGTGGGTATCAAAATGAGAGGGGACATGGCCCGGAAGGCCAGGGGTCAACTGTGAATGTCCTGGTGCCCATCTGCTGTGGCGCGGTGAGGTGCTGACAAGAGCCAGAGGGGTAGTAGTAATGGACCCTGAAGCCCCTTCTCACCGTGGGTCTTCTCTCACCCAACCCAGCTCTCTGTCATGAAACGCTTCCCAGGCCACTGTTGTTGGAACCTGGAAATGCAAAATAAAAGAACAAAAAAAGGATGGTGCCAAAACAGTGCAGTCTGTGCTTGCCATCTGTGAGTCTTCAGTGATTTTGCTTCCAACCTCCCCTCCAGAGGCGACTGACATTATTTTCATATGCAGAGCTTTGCATATCCTGGCAGCCTTCTTTGGCTGCCAGAAATAGAGTATCAGGGTCAACAAGCTTCCCCAGAGATCCGATCCATTCAAGGAGAGCCTTCTCTGTGGCTGCCCGCTCACTGGGACCTGGGCAGTGTTTGCTCCCAGTGATGAATCGGGTTAGTGACTCGCTGTCTGGAGGAGGCTCCTGCATGATGAGAAGCTGGGAGGGCTGTGCAGCTGCGCTTCCATCATCCACAGCAGCCTAACATGGGAAATCTGCAATGACCCTGTGTTTCTTCCTGGAGAGTTCTAAACTTTTCCCCTGCCTTTCAACACCCAGCTCAGCCTGGCTCCACCCTGCTTACGCAACTTGTTTTTAACTTGTCCTCAACATCCCATCATGAGTCTGGTTGCCCTGTTGGCCTCATTCTTAAAATTCTCATCTTCCATAGAATCTTCCAGGTCTCCTGGCTCTCTTCCTTTCTCATCTCCTGTGGCGCTTATGATGCATTTATTCTCACTCTCCCAAAGCTCACCCTGGACTCTTATACCAGTTTTGGTTCCCCCAAGTCATTTAAAAATGCACTGAGGTCAGAGTCACTGCATACATCTTCTCTTGAAGTCCTCTCTTGATAAATTCAGGTGGCAATTTCCCTGGGGTTCAGGAATTTGGTCTCCTCCCTGGGACCCAACAGTTTTAGTTGCAACCCGCTGTGAAATGGGGAGGGACCAGGCAGCTAGTTCCTGGAAGGGGAAGTGGTATGGGGAGCTGCTGGGTGATAACTTGGAGGAATAATTCCTGAAACTCATTTACATGCAAGTGGAACAGATCCAGATCGTGGGATGGCCACTAGGATTCCTGTCCCTTCTTGTCATTGCTCATCTTCTCTTCTCCCTCTAGGCTGAAGGGTAAGGCTGGAAAGGAAATGACCCTTTATGGTCTGAGGGGAAGGAATCCACACCACCTCACTGTTCTGGGCTCCTCCCTGGGTGGGGGTTCCATGTGAAGGAATGAGATCCTGGCTTTTGGAAATTTGGCTGCAGTAGATTCCCATCTAAGCATCTGCGCCTCTCAAATAGGGGAGACTTCTTCCTCTTGATGCCAGCATTTTACTTCTTTTCACTGGCCATGAGAGAGGTAGGAGAAGCCCCAGCCAGAACAGTTGCAACTTGCTTCTCCTACCCCAAGGAATTCTGGAGAGGGGCAGCACTCCAGATTCTTTGGTGCTAAGCAGCCTTCTCCTGGGAAGGCCCCCACCTGCTCTCTCTCCCTACTCCAGTGTGCTCCCCTCCTTCCCAAGAACCTGCCAGTCCGCATGCACCTCATGCCCCTTTCTGTTTCTCACTCATGCTTTCACACACTTCATTCCTGCCCTGTCTCCTTGTCATTCCTTGAACTTCCATGTCCCATCCCCTTGCTCCATTGTATCTTTTTAAAAGAAGATTTATATATTGATTTGAGAGAGAGAGAGTGAGTGAAGGTGCAAAGGTAGGGGAAGGGCAGAGGGCAAGCATCTTCAGGCGGACTCCCTGCTGAGCACAGGGCCTGATGAGGGCTCAATCTCATGACTCTGAGATCACAACCTGAGCTGAAATCAAAAGTCAGATGCTTAACTGACGAGCCACCCAGGCATCGGCCTCAATCTATCTTAAGTCTTTTGCTCCCGCCAGTCCCTCTGCCTGGAAGAATCTTTTCCTGGATAATGCAAATAGCTCCTTGCCTAATTCTTCATATCCCTCATGCCTTTGTTCCAATCTCTTGTTTTCAGTGAGGTCCACCCTGAACAGCTGACCTTAATACTACAACATATACAGTGTGTATTACCCCTACACTCCTGATTGTCTTACCCTGCGTTACTTCTAAATTTTCCCATACTTCTCATGTTCAATAGTTACCCTATTTATGAAGTGTATTGTCCTCTGCGGAATGCCAGCTGCCCAGGAACAGGACGCTTCATCTGTTTGTCCACTGATGTCTCTCAAACACCTGGAATAATGACTGGCATAGGGTACATTCACTCAATCAACAGCTGAAGAATCAGTTAAAGAAAGGCCACCTGTAAAGGCCTACTTAGCCAGGGTGACTCCATTTCGGTCAAACAGCCATTTTGTCGTTTGTGCAGTAAAACTTAAACTGACCCAGCGCCCCCCACCCCCCCCGCCCCGCAAGGAACTTACTTAGAAGCGAGTCTGGGAAACCACTAAAATATGGTCGACAGCCCTTGATAACAAAGCCCAAATACAAGGATGGGTCAGGTCAGGTGGTGATAACAGAGCCCAAATACAAGGATGGGTCAGGTCAGGGGAAAATAACAGAGCCCAGAATGCAAGGATGAGTCATGCCTGGTGGAGACAATCTCATTGGCCAGGCTCAATCACATGGCCTTTGCTGTATAAAAGCTAGTCTGTGAAACTGGGGGTGGTCGCTCCCTCTGTAAGAGACGGCCCTGACTGGTCGGTTTGATTCTCGATACTGGAGCGAAATAAAGTTTGCTTGACCTTCGCTTTGTATCAGTCTCGCTTCTTTGATCACGGACCCTTATCACCACCCTAGCCTCAACCCAGCAAGAAGCAGACCTGGATTCGAACTCCAAAACTGGTCATCTTGCCTTCCTGTCTCAGAACCCATAGCCTGTCCTGGTGGAGAAGACATTACTGGCTACTCAAGAGATGTCCGTTATTGGGTTTCCTCAGCAGACTACTCTAGTAGGGAGACCAGACTTATGTCTATGAACACAAGGCTTCACTTTGTTCTTCCTGGGCGACAGGTCTGCTAGCAGCCTGCATGTTCTGATGAAGTAGCATGCTCCCGGTCACAGGGCAGCAGGCTCTGCGGTCCTTGGCAGTGTCCTGAATGGGCTTTTTGGAAACAACACAAGTTCTTGGGCCCACACAGAGTGCTCAAGAAACATGCTTGAGATCTCTCCAAGTCAGACACCTGTCAAATCCAGAATTGGCTCCTGGCCTTATCTGAAGGATTTGCTCTCTAGGAAATGATGGAGGAAAACAGCTGGGGCTTGGAAGACATGATTGGAGGTGCTGGGGCAGAACAGAGCCTGAGAAGGTGTGAGGAAGAGCCAGGGGAGCAGGGGCACCAGACATTATATGGGTGACTGTTCTCTGAGCAGAAAAGCAGCTGAGCCCTGAGGGTTGGGTTGCTTTGGTTGTTTTGTCTTTTTTTGCTTTTAATTATGATCTCAGGATGGAGGTGGTTTACTGCGAAGAAACTCTGCAATGTCAAGGCAAAACTGGGCCAGTCCTTCATCAGTTTCCTCAGAGCAGATCCTCCCCTGAACTCCGTTCACCTGATCCTTCTACTTGTTCTACTTGTGGTTCTGGTTTCCGTTTTATTTTCTTGTTTTTCTTCCTGTTGTTATTATGTTGGCATTAAGGACAATTTTCTTCATAATCTCAATAGCTTGGCAATAAAAAGTTACACACTGTATGGATTCTGGGTGAAAGGAAACATTTATATTTATTCTCATACTTAGCAGCTCAGCGTTAGTGTTTCTAGGATAGCCTGGGAATTAATGTTTTAATGAACACCCCTACTGCTCAGGAATCCCATTCTGGAACATATTAATCCAGTCAGAGAGCAGCCAGTTAGGCTGGTATTTGGTCAACAACAAGCATTTCTGTCCCACAAAAGAGAGTAATGGGATTAATTTAGCATTTCCTAGCTTGTGGCATCTAGTTCGACATAAATCTCTATATAGAGATCGATTGCACATATAACCATAAAACAGTATTTGGGGAAATATTATGATGAGGAAAATTGGAACACAAGCACAAATCAGGCCTTGGCTTATGATGTACAGGAAACCAATGCATGTTCTCGGGAACAGCACTTAGAAAATGGGCTTAATGAAAATAAATCACTTGTATATAATGTCCCATTGCAAGACATTGACATGTGTCACTATGTCAGTATTTGGAATGACCATGGCATTGTTTTAATTAATTCTGGGTGATGCTGGCTGATTCAGTTTTGCTCCCGATGGATATACGTCTTCTCCCCATGAGTTGCTTTGTTACAGAATTTTTCAAAGCCTGTCTAAGGACTCAGAATTGCTTTTTGGTCTCCTAACAAATGGATAAAACACATCTTTTAAGAGCACCCCAGTGACTTGAAAGACTATACTTGGCTTTCCAAAGTTTATCAGGTTGCACTTTGCTCCTGGCCAAGCATACCTGGTCTAGCAGAAAATAAGTTTCACACACAGTAGTGTCACACACAGTAGCAACTTCCTTTTCCACATGTGCATCATAGGTAGTCTACGAGAAGCTCCCAAGTGGGTAAAAAGAGGCTTAACTTCTTCACCATATGTTAACCATGATCATGAAAGAAAAGTGAGCAACTTTAGCAAAATTCTCCAGATACAAATAGGGCAAATAACCTATATTTGGGGAGCTCCTGGGTAAACTGGACCAACTACATTTACTTGGTGATGGCAGTGTCTATCTAGAATAGTGGTTTCCAACGTTTCTCATCTTCTTCCCCCTTTGAGGGTCTGATTAACATTTCAGATGCTCATCTCTGAAAAATGTGCATACCCTCACAGGCCCCATCTGTGCGTGAACCCCTTGGTCAACAATTGCTCATCTGACACCATACTAGCAGTTTCTTGTCTTTATGTTCTTTGGTGTGCACTCTGGAAGTCTGCCAAAATGTGTGGTTTACATTGAAACTTTGTATATGTACTACATATATATATATGAGTGTCATTTTCTCCATTAGAATGATTAAAGGAAATAATGTATGTGAATATATGCCACAAACAGCCAAATATGAGAATGTTGATGATGATGATGATGATGATGATGATGATTTGCACTGGGTATTTAAAAATTCAGCACTAAAGCTGCTGGTTGATCTTGCAGCAAATAGTTTATTTTATGGAAACTGCTCTAAAATATGACATTTCCGTTCTCCTAATCCAAATGCTTCATTCTTCTTCTTCCTTTTTAAAGATTTTATTTATTTATTTGACAGAGAGCACAGAACAGCAGGGGGAGTGGCAAGCGGAGGGAGAAGAAGGCTCCCTGCGGAGCAAGGAGCCTGAGGCAGGGTTCCACCCCAGGAACCCCTGGGATCATGACCTGGACTGAAGGCAGATGTTTAACCCACTGAACAACCCAGCTCCTGAATGCCTCATTATTCTTGTTTCATTTTAGTGATTCATTTAAAAAACCGCAGCAGGCCTACTCTCCACCATTTGTGGGATGGGTACTTTTGGGTGCATACCATATGTAAGGCCATTTGTGTTCTCTAAAAAGACCACTTCTCTGCAGTACTCTGATGGGCTTGCAACTCACCGTTAAGTCCAACAAAAGTCTTGCCAAAAGCAATTAAATCCTGACCTGAATTAGTAATTTTATTAATTACATTTTAAGCAAGCTAATTACTTCTTTGTTTAACTGATTTCTTGTTATAAACTGATTATAGACCATTAATGCTCATTAATATACCACATTAGATTTCCCATTTCCTGTACCGTAAACTGGAAATAAAACCAGTCAACACTTTGCTAGGTTCGGTTATAAAGGTGTCTGTTGTCATCACCCTCTCATTCAGCCTTCGGAAGCAGATAACCACTCAAGAACAATTTATGAGCTTGCTAATTCTTTTTCTCCCTCTGTGCCTTTAGCAGTAATATGCAGCTCTGATATGGAGAGCCCTCAGGAGTGTTGTCTAAATGAAATTCTTAGAGTTGGGTGGAAAATAACTTATGAAAGGAATAACTTTGTCCCAGCATATGGTTTATGGATAGTGAGACTTTTGCTTAACATTTGGGGAGGAGGAGTAAGGAATGGAGAATCTGGGAATGAGAGAAACAGACTGTCTGAGGGAAGAGTAGGGAGAGAAACAATATTTATTCCCCATTTCGAAAAATAGCATCTTAACTTAGTAGAATCACATTTGAAGGAGCACATTCATGCAAAATCTTCAAAAAAGAAAGCCCTTTGAATATACACACATTTTTGGAATGCCTTAAAGAATGAGTGCCATCTATTGATACGGATTGAACTCAGAGAAAAAAGAACAAAAATTATATCCATGCTGTTTTGGTCCATTCGGGCTGCTATAACAAAGTACCACAGACTGGGTGGCTTATAAACATTTATTTCTCATAGTTCTGGAGGCTGGGAAGTCTGAGATCAGGGTGCTACAGATTTGTGTGAGGTGTCATGTGAGGGTCTGATTCCTGGTTCCTCATGTGGTGGAAGGGGTGAAGGAGCTCTCTGGACTTTCTTCCCTAAGGGAACTTGTCCCATTCATGAGGGCTCCACTCTCATGACCTATCACCTCCAAAAAGCTACACCTCCAAATACCATCACACCGAGAATTAGTTTTTAACATGTGATTCTTGGAGGAACACATTAAGTCTATAGCACACACTCATTTATTAGGTACTTATTATGTACTATGAGCTAGCAACAAGGATGAATAGGCATCATTATAATATTTTTTCTGTAAAAAGGAGAACATTACTTACATATTGTCTTCCAGCCAATCAATTTTGGACTTTGAAGTTGTTCCAATTTGCCTCCTAATACTGCAAATTTGTTTCAACCAATCTCCTAAATTGGATATTTTGGTTGTTTCAACTTTTACAAATAATACAGAGCAGTAACAACTAGCTGAAAATACATTAGCAAAAAATAAGAAAATCTCCAGTCCTGATGTAAAAAAAAAGGCCAAAAAAAGAAAAATGCTTAAATTTGGGACTCACAAAGCATTGCAAAACAACCCCATTCTGCAACAAAATGATCAACCCTGGCAACAGGGACTGGGAGGTATTAATTTTTGACCAAATTATAGTGCAAACTGAACTTGTATTTGTCCAATTTGTAAAGTTAAATTGCTTTTGACAGGTTGTAATGATCTAAATCACTAGTAGAGATAGTTAGACTGGCAACAAATACTTCCAATATAATAAGTACAACCATTTAGGCTTGTACAAGGTGCTATCAGAACAAAAAGGAGCAAGACAGAGAAAGGTCCAGTGGTGACATTTGAACTGGGCTTCGAAGAGAAGGCATTGCCATCTAAACCAAGTGAGGAATGCAGAATAGAATGCTCCAAAGTGTCTTTTCTTTAAGTAATTTTTTTTCTTTAAATTACAGGATTCTGCGCTGGTGAGTACTATTAAATTAATAGAGTCAGTGTCTTAAAAAAAAATCCAAGTTCTCTCTCTTGCATGATCATTTAGCTTTCATCATTTTTATGCCCCACTAAGTAGGTTATAAAATTAGCCTGATGTCTTTGGGTTGGCAGATAAAGGTTTAAAAAAGTGCCACTGTCAGTCATATGAAAATTTGGAGTTAAGATCAATTGTGATCCAAAGCAGGGTGGCCAAAGTTTAATCACTGACTTCTTAGATATTCATTTTGATGGCCATGCTTTCCACAGGTTTTATTTTAAGTCAATCTGCTCTTCTATTTTCCGAGAACAAACACTTCATGGATTCACAGATTTCCTTCCCTGAGTCTGGTCTTTGACTGAAAGCACTTGTTAAACTTTTTTGAACTTTCATGGGTGGGCAGATGTGGCTATTAACTAGCAAATTGACTACTGAGATATGAAGACTAAAAAATATATACAGTATTTTGCTGTGTAACTCAGGGAGGGTGCATGGGTGCACAGATCATTGTAATCAAAGCTTTCAATCTATCAGTTTCTAGCAGCTGGTAGACTTGTGGGTTTTTGTTTTTGTGGTTGTTTTGTTTGTTTGTTTTTTAGAGGGAGGGGCAGGGAGAGAGGCAGAGGGAGAGGGAGAGAGGGAGTCTTAAGCAGGCTCAATGTCCAGCATGGAGCCTGGCATAGGGCTCAATTTCACAACCCTGAGATCATGACCTGACCCAAAATTGAGTCAGAGGCTTAACCAACTTAGCTACCCAGGTGCCTCATCTTGCAGCTGGTAGTCTTAAGCATTGTTTTTTCATGAAGACCCTTCAAGTTAAGCAGAGATCCCAAATGGTGAGTCTGGCTATAGTCGCTTTTATCAGACATTTACCTATTTTCTCTCATATCTATTTCTCAAACATCCTCAGTTTGGTTCTGTATTTCAGTGAGCTATCTTTCCCAGATTCCCTTGCCTTATTTTCCTAGTAGTCTTGACCAATGGAAGGCATTGGTAGAGAAGGAAGGCAGGAGATGGGGAGAAGCCGGGGTATTTCTTCCATTCATTTTGTTTCTAGTGGTGTCTGTAGCAGTTGCTAAATCACCTTCATGATTCTAATTCCTGTTGGGGCTGTTGTTTCCCTCTACAGTTTCAGTTCCCACTGGAAAGTCCTCCGTTGTGGATCTAACTCATGCTTGGCCATTTCTGATCTTTGATGACATCACCTCTACCTTGTGTCTTTCCATTTCCTGCCCAAGATAGTGGCATCTTGCCATTGCTAATTCCTGACTTGAAATCAGAATTCATCATCCCATTTGGCTTATCAGCTCTCCTATTACCTATGCAACAAATTCCCTGTGTTAAATTTTTTGTTTTCTGAGTCAGAGTGGTTTCTGTTTTCCTAGCTGATACACCACTTGTAATAATTATAAAGATAACGACCATAAGAGAACACTGGAGGAATTCTCACTTTAAATGATCTCTTGACAATGTGAAGCCGGCTCCTGAGGTTTCTATTTAGGAATTTTGGTATCTGTGTTGGGTACATCAGTAGTTTAACCAAAGGTCTTAGGGCAGTTTCTAATGTTTAGTAGGGAGCTGCTCACCAAGTGACTTCTGCCCAGTACAGTAGTAATTAGCATTTGATCTTAGATTTTTTTCATTGTCAAATGAATTTTTTTTCCTTCTGCTTCTAGCTTTTTATAGAAATATCATGGGCAAAAATGTAAAGTAATGTATATTGGCAGGGCGGGGGAGGGGCACATATGTCTCATTTCTCCCATTACACCTTTTACTCCAAAATAGAATAACACTTATTTTAGAGAGTATTCAAGATTCATTTTAAACAGAATATCCTCTACAGTTAATCAATAGATAAAGACTCAGAAGAAGTCTTTGCTCCTGCCTGGACGTGCTGAAAGTCTTATTTAAAGATTGAGCTGTGTATAGGAGCCAAGAATGCTTTTTGGTTTGGCAGCCTTAGCTGATCTTTGAGAGAGGTTAAAAGCCCATATATACAATGTGGAAATTTTGAAACTTCTCCTTAATGTAATCACCATTGTACGAAGGAGACCAAAGGAAAAAACAGTCTATCCTATACTTTCTTAAAGTGGCAAAATAAATCCAAGATCTTGTTAAAGTCATTATATTTATTTACCTTCTAATCATGGTTTTGACATATGGTTTTTTATCCAGCGTTTAAAGAGATCCTGCATATTGATTTATAATAGTGACAAAAGTCCGATTTTCAGGGATCGATTCATCTAAGATCCATTGTTTTTCTCCCTGTTATTTGCTCGTTTATATTAATACCTCCCCTAGAAGTGAGAGACAAGGAGATAAAGTGGATGAGGATGAAAATTCGAATCAGTTAGTCACTGTTAGAACAGTTGACGAAAAGACCAGCTTGGGAAAAAGAAGCTGAACTTGCTAGAAAAAATATGATCATATAATTATTAACAGCTATACTTCAGACCTAGAGTCCTTTGTCCTACTATTAGAGAGGACTACAAAAAGGCTGTAGACAGTAGAGAGGGAGTTCCTTATCATTGACATCACTGCTGGTGCCCCTCGAGTGTTTGACTGACATGAGGAAGCCAGCCCCAGATGTGGGGGCCTGCCATTGGGCATCCTTTATCTATGGTGACTGAAATGATAAGCAAACCCTCCCTTACCTCCAGAAGAGAACTAAGCAAGCCAAACCCTAATGGAGTTGAGACTATGTGATGTGTCTGTTCATCTTAATGACAGTGAGTATTCCAGAAGCAATTAAAATGGAGGAACACAGCTTGGACTCCTATAGATTTTCCCGGAGACAATTGATATAATGTGAACATGTTAAGAGATAAGAAACTGTCCTATTTTTGGTGAGTTTACTTTTGCAAGTACAATGATGCAAATTTTCTAATGACAGCTTATAATTAGGTATCTCACAGTTAAGGTAAACACTAGACTATCCACTAAAAATAGAATCTGCATTCAACTTTGAGTTAGTAGGGCCCAGCAGGAGCTGTGTTCTGTTGGAGGCAAAACTTGGGATGAAAAATTATATTTTTTTTAACAGAAGTTTAAGACTTTTTATCCATTTCTTAACAACTTTTTCATTCTTCACCAAATGCTCTTAGTGTCTCCTTTGTGCAGGAGGGATGGGGGCAGGTGGGCTGGGAACAAATATATACCAGATGCCATATTAAATCCTGCATTTATTTTAATGAGTAAGCTGTGGCAACTTCCTTTTTAAGTTTTATTAATTTTTTTGTGCATATTTGCCTTTTTTTTCCTGGTCTTTAGCTCCATGAAAACAAGAAGCTAAGTCTTCAAGTCTGCTGAATCCCTAAGACCTAGGATAGTGTCTGGAACATTCTAGAGAGTATTTGTGGAATGAATGAATGAGTGAAAACAAATAATGACACTATAGTATGATGCATGTAAATTGAAGTGTGACAAGAGTGTGGCATGCCAGGAGAGGCAAAGGGAACTTTGAGTACTTTCTTAAGCAGAATCTGGAAGCCCCTCTTTGAAAGCTAATAGTCTTGGGAGTATGTGGGTGGGACAGTCAGTTAGGTGTCTACCTCTAGATTTTGGCTCAGGTCATTTTCTCAGGGTTGTGAGATTGAGCCCTGTGTCAGGCTCTGCACTGGATATGAAGCCTGCTTAAGATTCTTTCTCTCTCTCTCAAAAAAAAAAAAAAAAAAAATCTGGGGTTCCTGGGTTGCTCAGTTAAGTGTGCCGCTCTTGGTTTTGGCTCAGGTAATGATCTCATGGGTCTGCTTGAAGATTCTCTCCCTCTGCCCCTTCCCCAGTGTGTGCTCATACTCTCTCTCTCTCAAATAAATAAATAAATCTTAAAAAAAAAAAAAGCTAACAGTCTTATGTTCTTGTGGTGGGGAATACCAGAAAAAGAGGGAAGGGTACTTTCACAGAATTCATTTTCTCAGTGCTGTAGAAACTAAGGCTCTTCCCTCCCCCCTCCCTTCCTCCTTCCTTTCCTTTCTTCCCTTCTTTCCTTCCTTCTTATTTATTTATTTATTTATTTATTTATTTATTTATTTATTTATTTGGTGGGGTGAGAAGACAAACCGAATCCCAATCAAAATCACCATTCACTTTGGATGTGATTAGTTTTGAGTCGCTATAAGTGATTTTCAAACATACAATCTGACACTTTGGATGTGATTAGTTTTGAGTCACTATAAGTGATTTTTAAACATACAAGCTGATTTGGGGAGCAATGCTAGTTCTTTCAGAAGAGTTATTTCAGCAATCCTTGAGTTTTGTTGAGTTTTCAAAATTGAGTTTGTTGGTTTTCAAAACTTCTCTGGGACAAAAACAAAACTACAGTTCGGTTTAAAAGGAGTTTAAGTTGAAGCTACTGTTTTATTTAAGGGATTATTGAATACATCAATGACACAATTGATATGATGTTCTTACCAGCGCAACCATCACACAGGGTGATCTCTATTTCTTTTGTAAATGCTAAAAGAACACCTCTTGTAGGCCACCTCTATGGCTCAGGTGGTTAAGTATCTGCCTTCAGCTCAGGTCACGATCCCAAGATCCTGGGATCAAGCCCCATTCCAGTTCCCTGCTCCATGGGAGCCTCCCCTCTACCTGCCACTCCCCATGCTTGTGCCCTCTCTCAATCTCTCCCTCTCTGTCAAATAAATAAATAAAATCTTTGGGGAAAAAAAGGACACCTCTTTTTTTTCAATAAAAAAATAAGTGGAAAGGTTTTCAGTTAGTGCATGATACAGGTGAAGAAAGTGCTGGGTATCTGTCTTCTCATGTCAGAAAATAAGTGCTAAACTCTAACCTTGGAAGATGAGCAATAACATGTGTTTGACACAGTCTGATTGAAGAATGGCATCCAAAAAAGCCTAGAGTAGTTGGAAACAGCAGGCAAAATAACAGCAAATGTGTTGTCATAACAAAACAAGCTGGAGGCTTTTCAAGGGAGAGGAGAGATGAGAGATGATTCTTTCATAGGATGAAATAGCTGAAAATAGGGGCTGGAACTTATGGATCAAAGGTATAACCCTGCCAGGTATAGAGCCAAACATTGTACATCTATTAGCTATTTTAATCCTCAGGAAGTAGGTACTATCACTCCCATTTTATAGATGAGAAAACTAAGTTTTGCATGCTTGTATGTGGTTGTAGTGGTCTCTAGTCCATACATGAAATGTTCCTATTGTTTCCTGTTCCGGCATTCAGAACAGACATCATTCAGGGCATAACCCACTTGCTACACATGGGCTAATCGCTCTTCACACTTTACAGATGAGGAAACTGAGATTTGAAGACCTTGAGGCTTGTCCCAAATCACACAGGAAATTAATAACAGAGCTAAGTATGGAATTCAATTGTCTCAATTCCTAGTGAAGTCAACTTCCTATCGACCCAACTGCATCTACTTTCAGCTCTTTCTATACTGCATCATATAAAGAAAAAAGACTAGAGGGACTTCATTTGTTAAATGGCAGATCCTAAAATGTATATAATTTTGCATCTCTGGTTAGGACTATGTGAGACACAAAGTTATCAGTTTGGCAATAGCAAGACAAAAGATGAGTGTGAATAGCAGTAAAATGGACTTAAGGTAATCACTCAGGGGCGTTAAAGTGTGTGTTGAATAAAATGGCAATGAGATTTTGCACAAAGAGGGAAGGGCATTTGTTTTTCTGTCACTAAATAGAGGCTCGGGCTTACAACGAACCGAAGTGGTCGTGTCTATGAAATGCAATCACAAGCACCGTGTGTGCCCTTAGAAGATGCTCTGCTGGTCTTCCACCTTGCTTTGAAGAGGTGAATCTAAGCCACGGGCTTCTACTATCCACAAAGAACTACAAAAGAGTTGCAAAGTCAGGAACAATGTTCCAATGATTCTGTGAAGGAGGAACATCCACGTGGTCCTCCTGGGAGAGTTAAAAAGCAAAGCGAAACAAAACAAAACAGAACTCTCTGGTGCCCGTGGTTTTGGAAAATGCTGTTTGAGAACAGTACATTTTATGGCCCCATTTGTGGAATTATGAATAAATATGTGTTCATAGCCTAAGGCCAAAATACCCTGGTATGTGGAATTTTTTTTTTTAAACTATACATCTATTACTTTTTTCTAGGTTTTCATGGTAATTTGCATTCACTGGGGAATTAAATGGATCTGTGACACAAATTTAATTTATTCAGTAAGTAATGGCATGTTTTAGGGGGTTCAAAGTGATCATAATAACGGCAAGCCAACAAGTCTGATGATTAGCACTGTAATGAATGCAAAAGCACAAGGCACGGGGTGGATAGAAATGAAGGTGCTCTTCAGAGGTCATTTCCAAGAACATCTTATATATTTACATGACACATGGCCAAACTAGGAATTCTGTGTTGTTTGTGCAAATGACAGTCATGTTCAAACCCAGCCAGATAAGAAGAAACAATCTGAAAACTGACTTTAGAAGCAACTACTGGGAAAGGAAGCAAAGAAAACAGTCACTGAATAAAATAGCAGGGACTGAAGTTAATACTTTTGAGATTCTCTCAATAAGAAGACTTAGGTTTGAAAATCCAATGTGAATCTGTTTCTAAAACGTTTAGGTGTATGGCTTCTTGTTCAGAAATGCTTTTGTAAAAGGACAAATCTATGTTTCCAAAGTGATCCAAAATACGTCTCAAGTTGTTGTGCTTAAATCTAGCAGCAGAAACAAAATATGCTTGTCATGACTTGCTAATTTATTCATTCTTTCTTCTGCTAGTTTTGGGACTTCCACCTCCCTATAACTTCCAGTTGTGGTTTCCAACCTTAGCATGCATGGGGAGAGCAAAAAGTTCGACATGGATAGTTCAGGGCCCCACCACAATTTTGATTTGTTAAATTTGGGGTAAGGCCGTAAAATCTGCATTTCAATAGGAATTGTGAGGGACTCAGTACAGGTGGATAGTCATACCTTGAGAAAGAGCCTTAAACCAATTTTCAAGGGTGAGCTCTGAATTTACACCTTTATTTTGGAGTGGCTGGGAGGATAGAATATTTGCTCTCATATAGTGTTCTTTTTGTTATTAGCATAAATCTTACCAAATCCCTGTGTCTGGAAGCATAGAGCAGGACAGAAAGCAGTTCCTGTCCTTGGGAAAATCCCCCTGTTTTCTCATATTTAAAATAAGAGAGCTAGACTGAATGTTTTCTAGAGTCCTAGGTAGTTCTGATACTTTATATGCATATCTGATGCCTGGCAAATATCTCCTGAAGATTATGACTCATGTATTGGCTAGTGTGGATGGAATGAACCAGGAAAAAAACAGAAATCAGTCTTTGGGCCATTAAATCAGTTAAAAAGATTAAATAAGCTACCCCTGCCCAGCCTCACATTTCAGCCACAACTGAGGGAGCTGGCATGGCAATTAAATATATGAACTCAATGCTCAAATGAGAAAAGATCTAGTTTTGATAAAATTTTTAGCAACTGTCTACATATAATTATCAGAAATTAGATGTGTTGACTGCCAACATGCCATCTCTGTGTGGATGGTTGATGATTAGTATAAATAAGAATCATGTTTTGAATCTCTTTTAAAAATTTTGTCAGCAACAAGTAGACATTATCGGTGCTACAAATAATTAAATTCAGAAGGTTCCCACATAGCTTTATTTTAAGCGAAGAACCAATTCCTTTACTTGATACTGCAGAAATAGTTTTCTTATGAGACAGGGACTATGAGATTAAATCATAGAAACAATAGTAGACTCTTCAAATAATACCACTGAAAAACTCTATATTAGAAAAATTATGACTTACATTTTTCTGGTATGGATTTACACTGGGCCATACAAGTGGTTTCAAAAAATCTGTTGGTTGAGAGTTGACACTAGCCACAAACACATGTTTACTCCATATTTCCTTAAAACAACTATAGGCAGCAAGAAAAAAAAATGCTCATCCTTATGATTATTTAAAATAACAGTGTGGAGGGAGGAGCAAGATGGTGGAGGAGTAGGAGATCTAAATATCATTAGGTCCCAGGAGTTCAGCTAGATAGTCATCACCTTTCTGAACACCTACAAACTCAATAGGAGATCAAAGAGAAGAAGAGCAGCAATTCTAGGAATAGAAAATCGACCACTTTCTGGAAGGTAGGACGTGTGGAGAAGTGAATATGAGGCAACACACAGGAAGAGAGACCGTGGGGATAGGGGCTGGGTCCCAGCAAGTGAGAGAGCAGTGGAGCATAAAATCAGAACTTTTACAAGTCTGCTCCACTGAGGGATGTCACTCCAGAGGCTAAGCAGAGGGTGGAGCCCTTGCAGGGACTATGTGGTCTCAGGACCTGCAGGGTCACAAAAAGACCAGAGGTGTCTGAGTGTGGTAGAGCTCCCAGGTATTGGAATGGGGAAGCTGGCTACAGAGACAGAGCCAAGGAGTGAGCTCTCAGTTCAGTTATCTTAAACTGTGATCCAAGGCACAGTCAGGCCACTGCTCTTCAGGCAGGGACCCAACAAGCAGCAGATCAGGGTAGACTCACCTTCCTTCTCTGGGAGGATCAGCACAGGAGTGCTGCAGGAATCAGCTGGGTTTGGAGACTCCAAACAGGGCTATGTGCCAGAGATAGAAATGATCAGTCATAGGCTGGGTGAGCTCAGCTCTCTAACATGGGAGCAGCCAACTATATAAACTGATTAATAACAAAATCAAAGAAACACATCCGCAATAATACAATAGTAATAGGGGACTTTACACACCCCTCACTGAAATGGACAGATCATCCAAGAAAAGATCAACAAGGAAATAAAGGTCTTAAATGACACACTGGACCAGATGGATATCACAGATATATTTAGAACATTCCATCCCAAAGCAACAGAAGACATATTCTTAGTGCACATTCTTAGTGCACGTGGAACATTTTCCAGAATAGATCACATCCTGGGTCACAAATCATGTTTCCACTGGTACCAAAAGATTGGGATCATTCCCTGCATATTTTTGGACCACAATGACTTGAAACTTGACCTCAATCATAAAAGGAAAGTTGGAAAGAACTCAAATACATAGAGGCTAAAGAGCATCCTACTAATGAATGAATGGATCAACCAGGAAATTAAGGAAGAATTTAAAAAGTTCATGGAAACAAATGAAAATGGAAACACAACTGTTCAAAATCTTTGGGACACAGCAAAGCTGGTCCTGAGAGGAAAGTATATAGCAATAGGAGCCTTTCTCAAGAAAAAAGAAAGGTCTCAAGTATACAACTTAACCCTACACCTAAAGGAGCTAGAGAAAGAACAGCAAAGAAAGCCTAAACCCAGCGGGAGAAGAGAAATAATAAAGATCAGAGCAGAAATCAATGAAAGAGAAACCAAAAGAACAGTAGAACAAATAAACAAAACTAGGAGCTGGTTCTTTGAAATAATTAATAAGATTGATAAACCCTTGGGCAGACTTACCAAAAAGGAAAGAGAAAGGACCCAAATTAATAAAATCATGAATGAAAGAAGAGAGATTACAACCAACACCAAAGAAATACAAACAATTTAAGAACATACTATGAGCAACTATACACCAGCAAATTTGACAATCTGGAAGAAATGGATGCATTCCTAGAGACATATAAACTACCAAAACTGAACCAGGAAGAAATAGAAAACCTGAACAGACCCAAAACCAGTAAGGAGATTGAAGCAGTCATCAAAAATCTCCCAACAAACAAGACCCCAGGGCCAGATGGCTTCCCAGGGGAATTCTACCAAACATTTAAAGAACAATTATTACCTATTCTCCTAAAACTGTTCGAAAAAAATAGAAATGGAAGGAAAACTTCCAAACTCATTTTATGAGGCCAGCATCACCTTGATCCCCAAAACAGACAAAGACCCCACCAAAAAGGAGAATTACAGACCAATATCCTTGATGAACATGGGTACAAAAATTCTCACCAAAATGCTAGCCAATAGGATCCAACAGTACATTAAAAAGATTATTCACCACAACCAAGTGGGATTTATTCCTGGGCTGCAAGTTTGGTTCAACATCTGCAAATCAATGTGATATGATACATTAATAAAAGAAAGAACAAGAAACATATGATACTCTCAATAGATGCTGAAAAAGCATTTGACAAAGTACAGCATCCTTTCTTGATGAAAACTCTTCACAGTGTAGGGATAGAGGGTTCATACCTCAATATCATCAAAGCCACCTATGAAAAACCCACAGTGAATATCATTCTCAATGGGGAAAAAGTGAGAGCTTTCCCCCTGAGGTCAGGAACACAGCAGGGATGTCCATTATTACCACCACTATTCAACATAGTACTAGCAGCCCCAGCCTCGCAATCAGACAACAAAAAGAAATAAAAGGCATCTGAATCAGCAAAGAAGAAATCAAACTCTCACTCTTTGCAGATGATATAATACTTTATGTGGTAAACCCAAAGACTCCACTCCCAAACTGCTAGAGCTCTTCCAGGAATTCAGTAAAGTATCAGGATATAAAACCAATGTACAGAAATAAGTTGCATTTCTATACACCTACAGCAAGACAGAAGAAAGAGATATTAAGGACTCAATCCCATTTACAATTGCACCCAAAACCATAAGATACCTAGGAATAAACCCAACCGAAGAGGCAAAGAATCTGTACTCAGAAAACTATGAAGTACTCATAAAAGAAATTGAGGCAGACACAAATAAATGGAAAAACATTCCATGCTCATGGATTAGAAGACAAATATTTTTAAAAGGTCTATGCTACCTAAAGCAATCTACACATTTAATGCAATCTCTATCAGAATCCCATCAATTTTTTTTTCAAGGAAATGGGACAAATAATTCTAAAAGTTATATGGAATCAGAAAGGTCCTGAATAGCCAGAGGAATGTTGAAAAAGGAAACCAAAGTTGGGGGCATCCCAATTCCAGACTTCAAGCTCCATTTACAAAGCTGTAATCATCAAGACAGCGTGGTACTGGCACAGAATCAGACACATAGATCAATGGAACAGAATAGAGAGCCCAGAAATAGACCCCAACTGTACAGTCAACTAATCTTTGACAAAGCAGGATAGAATGTCCAGTGGAAAAAAGATAGTCTCTTCAACAAATGGTGTTGGGAAAATTGGACAACCATATGCAGAAGAGTGAAACTGGACCATTTCCTTATACCACTCACAAAAAATAGACTCAAAATGGATGAAGGACCTCAATGTGAGAAAGGAATCCATCAAAATCCTTGAGGAGAACACAGGCAGCAACCTCTTCAACCTCAGCCACAGCAACTTCTTCCTAGAAATATCGCCAAAGGCAAGGGAAGCAAGGGCAAAAATGAACTATTGGGACTTCATCAAGATCAAAAGCTTTTGCACAGCAAAGGTGACAGTCAACAAAACCAAAAGACAACTGACAGAATGGGAGAAGATATTTGCAAAGGACATATCAGATAAAGGGCTACTATCCAAAATCTATAAAGAACTTACCAAACTCAACACCCAAAGAACAAATAATCCAATCAAGAAATGGGCAGAAGACATGAACAGACATTTCTGTAAAGAAGACATCCAAATGGCCAACAGACACATGAAAAAGTACTCAACATCCCTCAGCATCAGGGAAATATGAAACAAAACCACAATAAGATACCACTTCACACCAGTCAGAATGGCTAAAATTAACAAGGCAGGAAACGACAGATGTTGGAGAGGATGCGAAGAAAGGGGAACCCTCCTATAATGTTGGTGAGAAGGCTAGCTGGTACAGTCACTTTGGAAAACGGTATGGAGGTTCCTCAAAAACTTGAAAATAGATCTACCCTATGACCCAAGAATTGCAGTACTGGGTATTTACCCTAAAGATCAAATGCAGTGATCCTACGGGGCACATGCACCCAAAAGTTCGTAGCAGCAATGTTCACAATAGCCAAAGTATGTGAAGAGCCTAGATGTCCATCAACAGATGAAAGGATAAAGATGATGTGATACACACACACATACACACACACACACACACACAAAGGAATACTATGCAGCCATCAAAAACCCCTGAAATCTTGCCATTTGCAACAATGTGGATGGAACTAGAGAGCATTATGCTAAGCGAAATAAGTCAATCAGAGAAACATAATTATCATATGATCTCTCTGATATGAGGAATTTGAGGGGCAGGGAGGGGGGTTATGGGGAAAGGGAGGGAAAAATGAAACAAGATGGGATCGGGAGGGAGACGAACCATAAGAGCCTCTTAATCTCAGGAAACAAGCTGAGGGTTGCTTGGGGTTTGGAGGGGATGGATAGGGTGGTTGGGTTATGGACATTGGGGAGGGTATGTGCTATGGTGAGTGCTATGAATTGTGTAAGACTGATGATTCAGAGACCAATACCCCTGAAGCAAATAATACATTATATATTAATTAAAAAAAATTAAAACAATAAATGTGTTATGTAATATTGGTATACCTAATATTTTTAAAAATTTACTGCTTATTAAAAAACATTTGCAAATAGCCTTCACCAAACTTATGAATATATGGTCCATTCATTCATTGTCACCTGTTCACCAGGCATTTCACTGTGTCACCAAGTGCTAAATGCTAATTGAGACACTGGAGATGGGCTGTGTGGTGAGGAAAGCCAAACAAAGTAACTTTCTGTTCTAACGGGGGTTAACCCCTTACATTAAGGGGCTAGTCAGATGATAAGCAAATCAGGAATAAATATGTAACCCACACCTTGAGAAAGAGCCCGAGACCAGTTTTCAAGGGTGAGCTCTTAAATGCTGAGAAGAAAATAAAATAGAGGAAGGGACGAAATGTGATGGGGAATTTTGTATTAATTTGTCAAGGAAGTCCCTCTGATAAGGTGATAACTGGGCAGAGACCTGAATGAAGTGAGGAATGTGGCACAAAAAACACTGAGGAAAGAGATGGACCTAGGGGTATTTTGCTAAACGAAGTAAGACAGATAAAGACAAATACCATATCATTTCACTTATATGTGGAATCCAAAAAATAAAACAAATGAAAAAAGAACCAGAGCAGGAACAGACCAAAAAACACAGAATAAACAGGCGGTTGCCAGGTGGAGGAGGGTAGAGGGATGGGGGAAAAGGAGGGGAATGAAAGGTACAGCCTTGGGAATATGGTCAGTCAGTGGTACTATAATAATGTTATATGATGATGGATGCGGGCCACAGTTGTGGTGAGCATAGTATGATGTACAGACTTGTCCAACCACTATGTTATACACCTGAAACTAATGTCATATTTTGTTAACTATACTTCAATTTAAAAAAATTAAAAACAAAAAAACATTGGGGAAAGATTTCTAGGCAGAGAAAACAGCAACCAGAAGGTCTGAAACATTCTAAAAAGTCCCAACTTGAATTTGAAAAACCTAGGCTTTTTCAAAAATATTGGAGGCTGTCACATAGCTGAAGCTTTCTTTCCTTTCTAAGCTCCTTTGAATATCAGAATCCTACTCACCGCCTGCTCCCCTGGACTTCTATAGCAGAATTCAACTGGTAACTAAACACTTTGTTTTGGTGGTTGACTGAGTCTGATCTCCTTGACTGGATTGTAAACTTAAGAACAAGGATCATAGTTTATGCTATTTCTGCCATCAACTCCCCACCTCTACCCTACATGCCCTGGTGCTGAACATGTATTGGGATTTTTTTTTTTTTTTTTTTTTTTTACAAATTTATTTATTTATTTGAGAGAGAGTGTGGTGGAGAGGCAGAAGGAGAGGGAGAGAGAGAGTCTCCAGCAGACTGCCCATTCAGCATGGAGCCAGACCCAGGTCTTGATCCCAGGATTCTGAGATCATGACCTGAGCCAAAACCAAGAGTAGGGCGCTTAACCAACAGAGCCACCCAAGTACCCCTGTGTGGTAGTCTTCATAAGATACTGGATTAATCAGGGCACCTGGGTGGCTCAGTGGTTTAAGCCTCTGCCTTCGGCTCAGGTCATGATCTCAGGATTCTGGGATCGAGTCCCACATCAGGCTCTCTGCTCAGCAGGGAGCCTGCTTCCCTCTCTCTGCCTGCCTCTCTGCCTACTTATGATCTCTCTCTGTCAAATAAATAAATTCTTTAAAAAAAAAAGATACTGGATTAATCAAAAATGCATCTGCAAATTTTTTTTGCAATTTAAAGTTTTTAATAAGAAAAGTTTCTTTGTCAAGATTCTCTGGATGATTCACTATTAGGATTAATAATAATCACTATTATTTCAATTTGCAATTGTATGTATTCCCCCCACATATACATACGCTTACTTGAAAGGAGAAAAACAGAACAAATGAGGAGCTATATTAAAAGGCTTTATTCACAATAGAGAAATTTTACAAATATAGTTTTTAAAAATTATGTGTCAATCTATTATGTTTTCTATAACATTAGAGATTTATATAAAGTCAGAAATGACAGAATATGCTTATGTACAAATTAAAAACAATCAATGAAAAGAATGGGTACTACATATGAAGGAGTCATGACAAACATCATTGTTCTATAAATTTCATACAACTTATATATGTAATATTAAGTGTGCACAGTATACCAAAAACATACGCAGAAACACAAACTTAAGTGCTATTTTAATTATCCTCCTTTCAGGATGTGAATACATATGTAAACTTAACTGCACAGTTTTGCTGAAAATGAAAGACATTGCCTACCTAAGGACTTCAGTTGTTTAAAATAATTAACAGAAAATATAACTAATTAAATTACATCACCATAATAATCTCGTTTACATTTTTGGTGTTTTGGGGCCTAGGTTAAAAAATCCATGTTTTAGAATTGAAAATCTTTGTTCTTGCCACTGGCAGAGCAAAATGTAGTACAATCATCTTGCCTATTTATATCAGGATACAAAAGTTACATTATAGTGCAGTGCGTACATATGACCTGATTTTAATATCCTATCTGCTACAGAAACACGTATCAGCTTTGTGCTCTTTCAAATCAAATTGAACATCAAAGAAAAAGGATTTTAAATTGCTAGTCCAAGGACATTCATGTGAAAATTATCATTTAAATACATATAATCAATTTTTGCAACATGTTTTTGCAACATGTTGCACACGTTGCTTTTAAGTCCTGGGGAAAAAAGGACTCTCAACTATCCATTCATATCATAAGGTGAGCTGAAGATATGAGTGGAAGGAGTTATTCTGGGTCATAAGAACTCATTAATGTGGACAATAATGATGCACTAAATGATCTTTTTCATTTACAATTTTATTCATTTATTCTTTGACGTAAACCAATGTACAGTGGTGAAAAAAGAGCAGGTCACACAGGTGGTCCTTTCAGACAAAAAAAATCTTTTGAAACACTTTCAAAAGCTGAAACAGCTAAAGACAATTGAGTCTAATGGGATCTAAGAAAATAATTAAAAAACATTATGTTGAAGCATATGAAATTGCTGATATGGGACTATATCTCAACTACAAGTACAGCGATTTCACATGCTTCAGCCTAATTCACGGGTCTGCACTGAGCTATCTGGCCAATCTAGGTTGAAAATGCAGGTGCTCAAAGTCTCTGTTCCTTAGTATATGAATCATCACATTAGCCCTTTCTAGGAATATTCCATATGTATATATATTATTCCATATATATCTATTCCATATGTATATATATGGAATATGAACTAATACAATGAGAAAGGACAAGGTGCCACCAAATGTATTCTTGGGAAAGCCACTCATATCTCAAAGTAATGCTTATTCTTAATGAAGAATCATGTAATTATTTGGTTGGCTATATGACTGGGGGATTAGGAATGTCTATTCTTATATATTGCTTTTAAGCTGGGATCTCTGAATTGAATTTGACCAGATAAAATGTACTATATTCTTATTTAGCCTAAAAGTTTATTAGCTTTTCTTCAATTGACCATGAATAGGCACATTAACAAAGCTTCTTTCAGAGTTAAGTTCTGCTTTCACAAACTGAAATGAAATAATTTATCACATTTGAGAAAGGGCCCTTTTCAAATCTGGAAAAAAATCTGAACCAAAGGTAATGCTTTTTTTGAGAACATGAAAGAAACCTAAAGACAAAATACAAACTAAAAACCATGTTAAATACTCACCCTTTCTTTAGAGAGACTGAATTTCTTTATATGCTCAGTTAAAAGCAAAAGCAAACACATTAAAAGTTATATTGTTTTCTTTCAAAAATATAATTCAGTAATAGCAGAGCTCTGCAAAACTTGAAAGCTCCATTCGTGTGGTAGGGGATGGAAGAAATTAACCAGGACATGATCCAGAAATGACACAGGGCATGTAAAGTAAAATTTGAGAGCTAATTCACAAATTAGGAAACACTAATATAATTAACCAACAAAAATATACTGTGGTTCCAATGAAATGAGGTCAACATGAGATGATCCTTTGAGATGACATTCTAATTTGAATTACAATGTGAGTGAAGTATTTTAGAAGACATTCTATCAAATAATGATAGACCCGCATAAAGAGGCTGTCTGTCACAGTTATAAGATCTGTCTCTGGTGGATAGACAAACCAGATTAACATAAAATTGAAAAGGAAAAAGCTTTTTTAATATTTAATTTATTATTATGGCTTTTTGCAACATGGCAAAACATTACAGCTTAAAGCAGACGTCATCTCCTCATAGAGGAGGAAAAAGTTTTGCAGTCAAATCGAAATTGTAATTAAGAGGTCACTGGTATACCATTCTATTCAGTGTAATAAAAATGATGTACCTTCATGAACTCCAGAGATTACTTAAGAAAAAGTAAAAACCTGTGATCCACTGACTGAATAATAAAGGCTATGATAAGGAATTTAGGACCATCTATGCCTATGATAATAAACATAAAAGACTGCAAAACAATTTTAGAACTTAGAATAATCACAGACTTATTGATAAAAATTAATCATGTGCCTGAATACCAGAAAAGGAATTATTAAGGTATGCAGTGAAGGGAATGGAGCAGAGTAAAATATAAAATGTCTTTTTATTTTTCATTGACTTCGACTTCCTTTTTATTCGTACAGAGTATAGGGAGAAGATGTGCCTCGGTATTGAAGATCCAGTGTTCCAGCGGAAGGAGATCGTCATCCGAAAATATTAAGTACAGGTATCTGGAGAGAGAAACATGCGTATATGAGGCCCAAGAGACTGTCAGGCAGTGACAGCATAAAGACACAGCCATGTCTCCACTCATCTTATGGAGAATCACGGACAGCCGTCAAGTATTGCAAAACCCTGAGGCGATACAGTCACTACTGTGGAATGAAGAAGCTGCCCTGTGCTTGGGTGTTAGTATAGGAAAACCAACTGAGCAGTCCCCAGGCATCAGACATACACTGACTGGGAACACAGGCACAGTCATTGCCACGCATGGAGAGAGACCTTTGGAAGCAGTCAGACTTGCTATTATTTGAATGTGCTCCTGATAAAGGCAACTGCAAAGATCTGACCAGGTACCCCAGCCACATACTTTTGGAAGCTGTTTCACTTACTTTAGTGTCTCTGCCAGGAAGAAACTCTGCTGCACGTCATCGTAACTCTCGTGTCTCTGGTAAACATCCCTGAGGCCTGAATAGCCTCCGTTCACTCGGCAGTGATTTTCCAGGGCCTACGTTACAAGGAAGGGGGGGGGGGGGACACATTTCAGTACATTGCTTGTCACCAATTTTTATCATGAAACTGCCAAATTGAAATAAAAAGAAGGATTCAAGTTGAATGATACATGTAGAAGAGTTTTAGGCAAAAATTAAAAAAAACCCCACAAAATGCAAATGAATATAAAGTATGAAAAGTGAGGCTGCCTGGGGGGCTCAGTTGGTTGTGTCTCCTTTGCCTCAGGTCATGATCCCAGGGTCCTGGGATCGAGTCCCACATTGGGCTCCCTGCTCAGCCGGGAGGCTGTTTCTCCTTCTGTGCTCTCCCACCTCTCTCTCAAATAAATAAATAAAATCTTAAAAAAAAATAAAGGACGGAAAGTTAAAGACTATACAGATAATATATCTCATCTAATTAGAAACACTTCTACATTTAATTATGAAATAATTTTTCAGTGATTTTTTTTTTTTAATCATTTCCTTCTGTGGTCTAGAGCAGGGTTTATCAAACTAGGGATGACAGGCTAAAACCAATCTGCTGTTCATTTTGTAAATAAAATGTTAACTGAACCATGGCCATGCTCATTTGTTTACATACTGTCTGTGGCTCCTATTTCATTACAACGGCAGAGTTGACTACAGGTAAACCTTGGGGACATTGTGGTTTTGGTTCCAGTCCACTACAATAAGTGAATATCGTGATAAAGTGAGGCAGGTGAATATTTTGGTTTCTCAGTGCCACAGCAGTTGACAGTTTCTTTAACAAATGATTTCTCTGCAGCACACAATGCTGCACTTTACCCATGGTAGCACCTCTTTGAAAATTGGAGTCAATCCTCTCAAACTTGCGGCTGCTCTCTCAACTAAGTTTATGCAATACTCAAATTCTCGGTGGTCATTTCAACAATCTTCATAGCATTTTCACAAGGAGTAGAGTCCATCTCAAGAAACCATTCTTTGCTCATCCAGAAAAAGCAATTCACCATCTGTTTTAAGTTTTATCATGAGATTTGGCAATTCAGTCACATCTTTTAATTTTAGTTCTCTTGTTATTTCCATCACATCTGCAGTTACTTCCTCCTCTGAAGTCTTGAACTCCTCAAAGTCATCTGTGAGGGTAGGTATCAGCTTCTTTCAAAGCCCTGTTAATGTTGATATTTTGACCTCTTCTATAAATGATGAATGCTCTTGATGGCCTCTAAAATGGTGGTTCTACCACCACTGAATACCACAAGGTTTTCAATGGACTTTGCCCAGATTCATCAGAGGAATCACTATGTATGGCAACTATAGCCTTACAAAATGTATTTCCTAAATGCTTAAAGTCAAAATGCTCCTTGACTGGTGGGCTGCAGCATGGATGCTCTGTTAGCAGGCATGAAAACATTCATCTCATTGTCCATCTCCATCACAGCTCTCAGGTGACGGGGTACACTGTCAATGAGCAGTCATATTTTGAAAGGAAATTTTTTTTTTTCTGAGCAGTAGGTCTCAAATGCAGGCTTAAAATATTCAGGAAACCATACCATCAACACGTGAGCTGTTACCCAGGCTTTGTTGTTCCATTTATAGAGCACAGGCAGAGTAGATTTAGCATAATTCTTAGAGCCCCTAGGATTTTTGAAATGATAAATGAGCACTGCCTTCAACTTCAAGTCACCAGCTCCATTAACCCCTAACAAATGAGTCAGCCTGTCTTTTGAAGCTTTGAAGCCAGGCATAGACTTCTCTCCAGTTATGAAAGTCCTAGATGGCATCTTCTTCCAGTAGAAGGTCATTTCATCTATACTGAAAATCTGTTGTGTAGTACAGCTATTTCATTGATGATCTTCTCTAGATCTTCTGGAGAACTTGCTACAGCTTCTACGTCAGCACTTGCTCCTTCACCTTGACCTTGGATGTTATGGAGATGGCTTCTTTCCTTAAACATCTCTTCACAAACCAACATCTTTCCTTCTGCGGATTCCCTGCCTCCCTCAGCCTTCACAAAATTGACCAGAGTCAGGGACTTGCTCTGGGTTACGCTGTGGTTTAAGGGAATGTTCTGGCTGGTTTGATTTTCTATTCAGACCACTAATCGTTCCCCCTATCAGCATACTGCTTTCTTATCATTCCTGTGTTCACTGAGGCAGCACTTTTAATTTCCTTCAAGAACTTCTCCTTTGCACTTACAATGTGGCTGTTTGGCACAAGAGGCCTAGCTTTTTGGCCTTTCTTGGCTTTTGACATGCTTTCCTCACTAAACTTCATCATTTCTAGCTTCTGATTTAAATTGAAAGATGTGTGACTCTTCCTTTCACCTGAACACTTAGAGGCCACTGTGGGGCTAGTAACCAGCCTAATGCCAGTATTGCTGTATTTCAGGAAATAGAAAGGTAGTACCAGGAGAGGGAGAGAAATGAGGGAATGGCCAGTCAGTGGAGACATCAGAACACAACATTTATCGATCAAGTTCTCTGTCTTACCAGGGTGCAGTGTTTTGGCCCACCATAACAATTACCATAACATCAAATATCACTGATCACACATCACCATAACAAATATAGTTGTATTGAAAAAGTTTTAAATATTGTGAGAATTACCAAAATGTGACACAGAGAGATGAAGCAAGCAAAACGCTGTTGGAAAAATGGCACTGACTAGACTTGTTTGACACGGGGTTGTCACAAACTTTCAATTTGTAAAAAAAGAACAGGAACAACAAAACAGTATGTGCACAGCACAATAAAGCAAAACACAGTAAAATGAGGTATGCCTATAGTTGCATATGATTCCTAGGCCCACTTCCCTCTGGCTCTTACAGAGTTTACTGAACCCCTATCTAGAGAGACTGTTAATATCAACTGGGATTAAAACCCAAGAAAGGGGCACCTGGGTGGCTCAGTGGTTAAAGCCTCTTCCTTCGGCTCAGGTCATGATCCCAGTATGGCTCCGCATCAGGCTCTCTGCTCAGCCTGCTTCCTCCTCTCTCTCTCTCTCTCTGCCTGCCTCTCTGTCAAATAAAACAAAAACAAAAACAAAAACAAAAACAAAAAACCCCCCAATAACTGAGAAAGTGTACTGGACCAAAAACAGCTGGTACTAGATAAGATACCCAGAGTATCTTATTTTGTAAACAGTGATGGTGGAGTACTAATTAGTGATATTGGTGACAGATATCAAAGAAGAAAATGGAAAGTGGTGAAAAAAAAAATGCGGCTGATATCTATTTCTAAAAAATGTTTTTCTTTTCTTTGGTATGGAATGGAAGAAAATGGGATGACTCCACTTCTTAACTGTCTAGAGAGAAATAATCCTACATTCCTGAACTTCTCTGACTATAATGAGTATTTGGAAAAGAGATGGGTTGGGCAGTGTGGGAATGAAAATTTACGTAACAACCTAACAACTTGTAGGCTACATGAATAAAGAAAATATCTCATGATTAGGTACTTTTAAAAAGTCACTGGGAAAATAAGATCAACTTAAAAACTGCTCTGATTATATTCTCTGTTGCAGACAACAAACCAAGCAGGGGGAAGCCTGCAGAAATGAACTTCCAGGCCCTATTATTTTTTCCTTCCTTCCTTTTTTGGATAGAAGTTCTTTTTGATTAAAAAGTCAAATACCGGATTCATTGGAGTAGGCCAAAGATTATTTGTAAAAAAATAAAAAAAAAAACCAAACCAGGATTTAGAAGAAATGGATGTTTGTTGTTATGGAACATAATTAAATCCTACTTTCAGACATTTTCCAAAAAAGATTTTAACAACAAAACTTTTTCTTGCTTTCTTCCCTTGAAGTTCTTTGGTGATACGCTAATGAGAAGACCATGCATGGTAAATGGCTACTCCTCTCTCCCACAGAAATTTCTATAAGCTCCTTTTTTGTTTGTGTGTTTCTTTCTTTTCTTAAGATTTTATTTATTTATTTTACAGAAAGAGAGAGGAGAGATCACAAGGAGGCAGAGGCAGACAGAGAGAGGAGGGGAAGCAGACTCCCCGCTGAGCAGAGCCCGATGCAGGGCTGGATCCCAGGACCCTGAGATCATGACCTCAGCCGAAGGCAGCAGCTTAACCAACTGAGCCACCCAGGCGCCCCTGCTTCTTTCAATTATAGGGAAAGAATTGTTTTGTGGGGTGGACAATGCCCAGCCGTTTTCTGCTCACTTCAGTTCACCCTCATTCTTTTTCTTGCTTAGTCCTAACATGGTGAGCCATAGTTGCCCAGAACACATTCTAAAATCTCAGAAGAGGGGGCTGAATCCTGGCCCTAGACTCCTTAACTGGGGCCTCACATGTTCCCCGACCCAGGCAGCTTCCCGTTGTTTAACAAGGGGTTGTTGTGAGAATAAAACAAGATGAAGACACACTTCGCAGTGTGACAGGGACCTTTCAGAGGTTTAGAGAGGCCCAGCTACTTCCACTTTTTGAGGCTTTTGGGAAAAAAAAAAAAAAAAAAAGGGTGAGGGATGCCAAAGATGCTTTTTTAATTTATTTTTTACTTTTGAAAAATGAAAATGAAAGTGAAAAACCATCATGTCAAATCTAAATTTTAAATCTTTAGGAATATGAAGCTGGGGATAAGCAGCCCACCTGGGCACCCATCACAGGCCCTGGTTTTACAGTATCTCGACAGTGGGAGCAGTCCTGTATTTATGCTGTAGTCTGATTAGGACATCGTTTTACTGCAATTTTTTCTTGGGACTCTCAGACTCTAGGCATAGGGACCACCTCGATTTTACGTAGATGTTTACATTATTAGCGACCATATGTGGCTGGGATGTGCTAATAGCAGAGACAAGAAAAACAGGAAAATGTTTAGAGTTAGCTGGAACTCTAAACAAACCCAGACCACAAGTGACTGCACCTCTTTAGGGGGAGGCAGGGAAGAGCAGAGCAAGCAGCATGAATTAAACAGTAAGTCAGAAGGGAGAGAAAAACATTGTCGTATCTTGAGGTTAAACAGGTTAGACAAATGGCTGATCCAGGGAGATTTCCAAGAGTGGATTCTAGGGAACAATGCTCAAAGGAGGGCTGAATGGTTGAGTTTGGCCTGAGCTCATTCATAGAACCTAGCAAAACAGACATAGCAAAGAGCCTGGAAATAGGGATCAAGCCTCAGAGGGGAGAAGCAGGAACTGGGAAGACAAGTCTCTTTCTGAGAGCCAGAATGTCCATATGGCAAAGGTCAGATTTAGGAGACTAGGAAAAAATGTGTGTGTGAAAAAAGAAGGAAAAAAAAATCCCTCTATAAGGCTTATCTGCTACTATGGACCAGGGGAGACATCACATAATCCATACATACACATTTATCGACATTGTATAATCTATATTTACCAACACATATATGAATACATAGGCATAATTTATAGTAGAGCTTTAACAGAGTATTATACATAATAGGGAGTAATTTAATGAAGTTTCCATGACATGACTGAGAAAATGCAAAAGAACTATGAGGTAAATGTTATTTTTACCAAGTAGATTCACGAATGTGTGAACATCTGTGATTAACGGATTGTTGGTAACCTGTGGAGAAGTTCCTAGTACTATATGCCGGCTTACATAATTTCATATCTTGTTCGACTTTATGATTGTGTTCAGTGTTGCTATTCAGAAATTTAGCTAAGATGTGGAAAGCAGGCTCATCTAGTGTATCAGTGAAAGAATGCTGGAAAGGGATGCCTCGTTAGAAGACAGGAAGATGACTGACAAATATTTTACAAATAGCAAGTATGCGTGAACACAAGGATGAAACAAAGTTGATGTGTTGACAGGAACTAATATAGTTGCTAATATCATTTGACTGCAATTTTGATGTACGTCAGGGGGTTTTACAATCTACCAAAAAAACAAGTTGGACCACCAGCTGTGGGAAGTAACATTCAGAAGAGAGGTTACTGAGTGACACTGTTCAGCCCTGAGAGACCACAGGTGTCACGAGGAGGGGGAGGGAAATGATGGATGAGGATGGAGCAGTGGACAGAAAGTGCTGTCTTCAGGTAACTGAGAAGATGAAGTGTAGAAGAGAGAAGGGATTTTCTTCCCCTGGGACCTCCAGAATACAAAACACTGTAAATTCTGGTTTCAAAAGAAGTAAGTTTTTAACACTTCCAGCCATTAAAAAATGGAATTACTCTATTAGTAGTATATTCTTTTTTTTTTTTTTTTTTTTTTAAGATTTTATTTATTTATTTGACAGAGAGACAGCAAGAGAGGGAGCCCAAGCAAGGGGAGTGGGAGAGGGAGAAGCGGGCTTCCCGGCTGGGCAGGGAGCCTGATGCAGGCAGGGCTCAATCCCAGGACCCTGGGATCATGACCCGAGCCGAAGGCAGATGCCTAACAACTGAGCCACCCAGGTGCCCCAGTAGTATATTCTTTTTTTAAAACTACAAAGTCCTTGAACTAATGAGGAAAAGCCATCTGGCAAAGATGCTACGAGGAGGTCTTGACTTTGAGTGGAAGGCTAGTCTATGTGATTTTGAAGATATACTCCTGTGTTTTAGTTTGGGTTCCCCTAAAAATGGAGCATGAGACAAAGGTCAGATGCTGAAGGTTTTTAAGGGAGGAGGTATCAGGAGGGGAATGAGCAGAGCAAGTGAACGGGGGATGGGAGAAGAGCCTGTGAAATGCACCGAGCTCATGGCCCACAACTGTGGGCCATGAGGGCTCCCTCCGACTGAAAACCCTCTGAGGAACCACACAGAACACATCTCAGAGTTATTCTGCAAAGGGGAAAGACTGGGCTAGCTGTTCATCAACTCTAAAACCTCACTGGTTCAGGACTGCCCTCCGGGGACTTAACCTCTTCCACTCCCCTGACCACAGCCAGCTGCCTAGGAAGAAGCTCAGAGCTGAGGTAGCTTTTTAGCTACCTCAGCTCTGAGGAGGGGTGGAGGGGGGAATGCAGGGAAGCGGTCCTGCAGCTGTAGTTGAAAAAAAGGAGGGCTGAGGGGATGTCACACAAGGGAAAAGAGTGCCACCACCCTACCTCGGTGGAGCATTTTGTGGTTTAAAAAATACAAGCGTCGCAGTACTCCCCCTTCCCCACTATACCTGAAGTTCTAGCAGAAGCACTAGTGGCAAAAAGTGAGGGAGGGGTTCGGGGGTGTCTGTGTTGGGCACAGGGAGACAATCTTACATCATATGCTACACTAGAAGTTAACAGAAGACAAAAATCAGTACACAAAAAGACAAAAATCCTAACCCCTAAACCAACTTATTACCCCACAAACAAGCACGCTCCCCTGAAGAACCAAGCAAACCAAAGTTTCCCATCCACAGGCCACAGAGATTTACTCATTTCCATTCTTGCATCAGTTCTCCGTCATACATTTTTCACATTTTAACATCTCTAAAATTGGCATGTCATAATTTAATTGGTAGTGTAGTACTTTCTTAGTGGTATACAAAATAATGGTGTTTCTTATCAATTAGGGTGTTTTACATTTGATGAAATACCTTATTCCTGATATTTTCAATATAAACTGATATTTGCAAGGTGACTATTAGCCTTAATTCTTTTGCTGTCCTATTGAAAACGAAAATAATTTCCTATCACCAAAGCTTAGATGAACCTCAAATTTTATACATGTTTTCAGAGGAGAAAACATAAATTTAAAGAAACTGGAATTACCAATGACTAAACATAATTAGAAAACTTTGCAAGAAATAAAAGACAAAAAGAGGCCTAAAGAATCGTTATTACTTAAAATGACTAATGACTAGTGATAAGGCACATGCTACACGAAGAGGGTAATAAGCAAGATTCATCTACGGCTTCCTAAGATATTAGTTATAACTCACACAAAGGCAATCTGTTCATTTTAGATTTCCTGAGAAGTTATTTCTAATGGTCACATTTTAAAGACAGCTAATTTTGTAACAGTGAGTATAATTAAAGTGTTGGCTTGTTCTTATCTCCTCAGTGCTCCAACACAACTCCTTCCAGAATGATAGCTCTTAAAATTAACATTATTTGATGCACATTCTGGAACGTGCAGCTACTGGGTACCAGCACACGGTGTTCACCAGATTAGTTTGGGAAGACGATACGCCTTGTTCTCTAGGAAGAGACCTAAGGGGTGATGGAGACAATTCAAACAGCGCATTGGATAGTCAGAAAGCTTATAGATATTCAGAGAAACCTGAGATCAGTGAACGAATATTATTGCATAAAGTAGTTCTTTTATGGGTTCTTTCTAAAAGTTAGACCTAAGTAACTAATTTACTCTGTGAAAGAATTTCAGTCTAAAATGAAACAGGAACTGGAAGACAGAAAACAGAAAATCTTTCGCATGTGCTCTCAGGAAAACAAAACCTAAAGACCAAGAGACTGATTTCTCGTACATGCCAGATTTATAGAAAACTGATAATATTGGGATGATAGGGAGTTGGCCAGGGGTTGCCTTATATCAACCAACTTGGGAAGTTTTACTTATAGTTTTCAGAGGAATGAACAAGAAATGACCCAGGTCGGGCTGGTCTCACAAAATAGCTCAGTTGAACTTTATTTGTATGACTGGATTGCTTTGCCTGCTCAGGGAATTCTCAGAGCTGGTGCCCATTTGTTTCTTACTTTAACAGACTACGTTAACTGAATTCTCTCTTCTTTACATTCCCTGTCCATAAACACAGCCTACCTCGAATGTTCAACAAACTCACCTGTAGTTTGCTGAACTGCTATTCCTCTGCTGTTTTTGAATAGACTCTTCTTTTCGGACAATTTTGAGTTTGCCTCAGTTTACTTTTTTATTTACTTGAATGTCTAAGTGGAAGCATCTGTTTTCATTTCAATACCCAAAGACTCATTAAAAAAACCAATGTAGCGGTTTCTTGAAATAGACAATAGGCAGGGGTAATTACCCCACGTTGTCAGTAACTGTGGAATTAAGTGATCATTATTTCTATGGCTGTGGGAACTTAATTTTATAATATGCCTTTCTAGATATCTCCTTCAGTATCAAAATAGGTATGTTAATATCCCTGTTACATAAAGCAAAGCTGATGCCAGGAATATAGAAGAACAACTGAAAAGATTCATTCTTGAATTGGGAAAAAAGTCTGATTAAAGCTTCAAAAATCAGGATTGCCTGGGTTGCTCAGTCAGCTGAGTGGCTGCCTCCTGATTTCAGTTCAGTTCGTGATCAGGGTCATGAGATCGACCCCACTGGGCTCTGTGACGGGCATGGAACCTGCTTAAGATTTTCTCTCTCCCCCTCTTCCTGTGTACCCACCCCCCTCCAAATTTAAAAATCACAGAAAAATTGATATATTAAAGTTATAGAAATCACTGAGCATTTTTTCCTGAGACATTTATGTCTAAGAAATGTAAACAAATTAAAACATCACCTCTACGGCTTCCCAGGCCCATTTCCTGTACTTTGGATCATGAGTCAGTCGCCACATGTACATGTAAGTCTCAACCACCTCTGGTCGTAGGATGTAGTACTTTTCGTTTTGCCTCGTAGCAATGGCTTCAACGCCGCCATCGAACCTGAAAGCTTCTGGTCCCAGTTTCATATCTAAAAGGCATGCAAGGGTGAAAAGGGTTATTGTCTTAGATGCTGCTCAGTTCTACAGCTTAAGTGAAACTAGAAAGTACTCTACAACATTCAAGAGAGATGCCAAAACAATCATTGTAAGGAATGGTTATAAACATCCTATAATAAACAATATTCAATATACTTTTAAAATACAGTCATCTGAGAGTCCTTTTTAGAACATTGCCATGATCTGTTATTTCTTTCATTTAACCACCATTTACCAAGTGTCCCCCAGGAAGGTACAAGGCACAACAACACCCCTCATTAGTTAGCTGGAAAACAAGTGGTTGAGAATTCTATGTCATTATGTCATGAAAGTTTATTTAATCTTTGTTCTTCAAACTCCTGCTTTATAAGAAGGGAGTCAGACTCTATTTCATGGAGATACTGAAAATATTAATAACGGTTTATAAAATACTAAGTTTCTTTTGCACCTGAGACAGAGATTCTTACCCCATGTTTTTACCTAAAGCAGGGTCAATAAATTAGACTTGCTTAACCCTGTATGGCTTCAATTCCTATTCCTTGGGAAAACTAAGGGTAGATACTTTTATGTAGAAAAGCAGTGCTTCTTGAAGTAAAAAAATATATATATGTAAAATCATTTAAAATGTTCATCATGAGCTTCTACTTTCATGAGGCACAGTGGATATTCTTTTAATGGCAGCAGTGACAATGTTCCTTACAGAACAAAATAAAAGCCTGTGGGAATAGGTTGAAAAGGAAGAGAATCACAGGTACTCACAGGTGCGATTGTAAGACTCATAGCAGGTTCGGGCAATTTCAGCCCCGAGCTGCAGGTAGTGCTGGGTCAGGCCTGCGGGAGCGTCGTCAGCCCCAAGAGCAAACATGCCCCCAGCAAAGCAGGTCAAGTGGCCCATTTTGTGTTCCAGGAGGCCTCCTTTCCACTCCGCGATGTAAGTCAGCCCCGTACTAGACTTGCGGATCAAGTGAGTCTCAATTGCCTGCAAATCAGACTTATTTTCAACATTTTAAAGTCCCTTCCAAATTTATACTAAAAACACTGTCAACACTAAGGGAGAAAAAGGATAAAGCATCACTCACAGTTTGAGTTTGGGACCATCGATGTGATTTGACCTGAAATTTTGTTATTGCTGTCTATATTCCTTCCCTAGTCTCTGCCTTAATAGTCTAGTTAGTTAGGATTATCAGTGCTGGGCCAGCCCACTTGGTTTTGCCTGCTTCTGTGACCAAACATTTGTAGTCCTCAGACCTCAAACACTGTCGCCTTCTCAAAGACAGGCCACTGTTGTAGAGGAAACAGTTAATGCATTTCCATTTTCTCAATGGAGAAACAACACAAGCACAAGCCCCACTGTGGATGAAGAATAGAGCTTATCTGCGTATAAAGTCTGGGGGTGAGGGAGTGCTGCCTCACCTTTGGCTCTCTTGTGCTCAGAGCTCAGAGGGTGGCCAACTGAGGGGGAAATGTGTACCATTCTTGAGTCCAATTGCTTGGCCCCAAATTCCAACTCTGACACTATCTGTGAACTTGCTGGATAATTTGTTTGCTGTATCCCTAAATCTCAGTATTCTTAACCATAAAAAGGGGATAGTAGTATATCTTCTGAGAAAACTCTGCAACATCTAGTTTATGAAGCCATCAATACTTTGACCAGCACCTGATAAGGTTCATTTATCATCATCACTCACATCTCCATTGTAGTAATACTTAAATTAAATTCCTCCCTAATAATTTCATTAAAAAGCACATTAGTATATAAGGGGGAAAAAGACACATAAAAAGATACTCATCATCACTTATCATCAAGGAAATGCACAAACAAAACTATAATGAGATATCACCTCACACTTGTCAGGATGGCTAAAATCAGTAACACAAGAAGCAACATGTGTTGTTAAGAATGTGGAGAAAAAAAGGAACCCTCTTGCACTGTTGGTAGGAATGCAAACCGGTGCAGCCATCTGGAAAACAGCGTGGAGGTTCCTCAAAACGTTAAAAATTGAGCTACCTTATGATCCAACAATCACACTACTGGGTATTTACCTGAAGAATACAAGATCGATAATTCAAAGGGATATGTGCACCTGTACACTTAGAGCAGCACTATTTGCAATAGCCAAGACACTGACTGATGAATGGATAAAGAAGATTGCAATAATGGAGTATTATTCAGGCATAAAAAAGAACGAAATCTTGCCATCTGCAACAATATGGATGGAGCTAGAGAGTATAATGCGAAGTGAAATAAGAGAAATAAAAGAAATAAGAGAAAGACAAATACCACATGATTTCAGTCACAAGTGGAATTTAAGGAACAAAGTAAGTACAGGGAACAAAAAATGAGAGAGAGACAAATCAAGAAACAAACTCTTCCTTATAGAGAATAAACTGATGGCTACCAGAGGAGAGGGAAGATGGCTGAAATGAAGATGGGAATTAAGGAGTGCACTTGTCATGAGCACAGGGTGATGTATGGAAGTGTTGCATCATTCTACTGTACACCTGAACCAAATATAACACTGTATGTTAACTAACTGGAGTTAAAATAAAAACTTAAAAAAATAATAAAGGTCTGTAAATTGGGGAGAAATGATGTTTACAAAAATTATTTGTAAAATATCTTATATTTTTGGCTCTAGGACTGTTGATACACTTTACAATAGATAGAAAATAATATAAGCCTTATATTGTAAAAAACAAAAATGAAATATAACTGTTTGGAATTACTAACTTCTAAATTACTGTAATAGGAAATGTTTCTTTCCCCTCCCAATTACTTCATAGAAGAAAAAGAGCTATGACCATGTCTATACCTGTTATAGCATTATAAAAAAAAAAAAAAGAGAGGGTTTTTAAGGAAGTACATTTGGGCAGAGTAGACACAGACAAAACTTGTGACAGAAAAGAATGAATGAAAATGAATGAATATATAGACAAATAACACCTTTCCTACTTTTATTGGAAATAAACAATTGAAACCAAGATGGTAAGAAATAAATGAACACACTACTGCGCTCCCTAACTGTGGTTAGCTAGTTTTACTGATGGTCTAGTTATTAATATTTCTTTCTAATTTAACTGAACACTTATTTACACTTCTCATAGCACAAACTGTAATAAAGTTCTTCAAGCAGATACTTGTTCATCACCCAAGAAATTATTCTTTCTATATGGCAAAAGTTACAGCTTTTGAGCATGGACTAGAAAACCATTATTATCCTGTTATGGATCCTGAATAAAGTATTCTATTATTTTTGGCATGATTCTGCCCAAGCTCTTACCTCTCAAAATAAACTACAATGATGTTCCAAGATCCTCAAAGCAATGTTTGTGTGACAGTAGGAAAATGTAAATAAATATAAAGGAGAAAAAAATAGTCTTCAGTGGTTCTAAAAAATGTGTTAAATCTGCAGAGAATTGATTAGGAAAAAAGAATATCATGTATTCTGTGATTTTAGCCTTCCATATTTGGAAAAAAAATTAGTTTGATGAAAGCTTTAGAAACCTAAATGTATAATATGTCATGTGCTCTGGTACCATTCACTGCAGGGGACCCTTAGTAGAATAAACATCCACCACAGTGGATTCTTAGTGTGGTCTCTGGAGAAGAACGTAACAGCCAGTTGAAAGCTCAAGGTATTTTGTTATTAGAACAATCAAAGAAAAGAGACCATACTGGGATTAAATGCTTTCCAAAGTCTCCTTGAAGCTAAAAATGAAAAGCTGTATCTCCAGTAACACAACTGTCTAGAAGGATAAAGTGTGGGATCTTCTTAGTAAGAATGTTTTGTTTGTTTGTTTTCATTTTTGTTTTTTTTAAGTACAGCTTAGCAGAAAGAAACTTTGCTATGTGAGACATGGTTACTTCTCAAACCAGAAATTTAATTGTTCTAGCTTTGCTTTCCAAGTTGAAAGCACAATGGATTGAGAATGTTTTTATTATTAAGAGAAACAGGAAACACTTTGCTTCATTTGTTCTTCATGGGTTTTCCTATCAATGGTTTATCTAAATACGATATGTTAGAAGCTGTGTGAGTATAGTTCTAGAAACTGGGGGGAATATTTCAGAGAACATTTTAAAGTTGCTTTTCTTAGAACATCAAGATCTTAGGGGGCCACTTTAATGGTAGAATAATTAAAATATCTGCTAGGATAGCAATGAAAAAAACGATAACAGAAACTATATTGTTTGGACAATTCCCTAGCTTAAAACTTGAAACCTCATAGGAATGAAGGAATGAAGAAAAACAAAACTGGCAGAGGCCATGTGGACTATAGTTTGCTTTTTATGTTCATCGTGTGCCTTAATTAAGGCTGTGCTAAATGAAAGCCAATGTACTAACTAAGGCCTTCTAGTTCCTATTTGTGAAGTGGTAAAGAGTTCTATCTCCTGTACTTCGTGATGCTTCTTACTGACCTTGGGAGGGAACCACAGTACTATTCAATCTGGCCAACCAGAACAAAGCAAGTTGCATTTATATTTAAAGATTTTATTTATTTATTGGACAGAAAGAGATCACAAGTAGGCAGAGAGTCAGGCAGAGTGAGGGGGGAAGCAGGCTCTCCGCTGAGCAGAGAGCCCGACTTGGGGCTCGATCCCAGGACCCTGGGATCATGACCTGAGCTGAAGGCAGAAGCTTTAACCCACGGAGCCACCCAGGCACCCCGCATTTATATTTAAATGAATAAACTGGACCATGTTTAAATTACCCAGACCTCCTCTCAGGGAGACAAATTTTAGAACAGTGGCTACATTACTGGGGAGTTACAAATTTCCACTCCCCCCATGAATTAATACTCTCAATTACAAAAAAAAAAATCTAAATAGTCAATAAAAGAGTCATTTTTCTGATTTAGCCATAATTTTATATTATTTGAGATGCCTTGATAATATAAAAAAATGAGTCATCATATAAATACTTATCAATCACAAAGGTACTTGGTTCTGCTAAAAAATTTGTTTCTGAAAAGTTGGGTGTGAGTTCAAATATTATTCTTTTGCTTTATTTACTTTCAAATTTTATTTTTATTTTTGATTGAAGCTTACATTTGCTTAAGGCTTAGTTTACTCTTACATTGGCCATCTCCTATATATTTTGCTAAGTAATTTCTTATTTTTACTAACTTAATGCATGTAAAGAACACTTGAATGTAGTATGGAAATTCTTATTCACAAATAAATCCACAGTTGTGTGGTAAAAAGAGACAAGTGTTGACACAAATTTTAGTTTGAATTGTGGTTCCAACTCAAAATTTCTGAGGTTCCGTTCTCTTATTTATAAAGCCAAGTAAAAAAATATCTAAGCTATCGTGAGGAGACAAATACTTTACGTAAAGTACCTATTTAACACACTACTTAGCTCACAGTGGACAGTTCAACACATACATGTTCTCTCTCATTCCTCCTCTGTTATAAAGGATCATAGGTAACTATTAATGAGTTCAGAGTTTTATTTGAGAGCGCTGTCTGTCTATCTCTGGAGATAAATTTACTTCAAATGGAGGTAGTCATTAGGAATGTCTGTAATCTTGGGCAATTTTAACTTTGTCAATTTCCAGAATATAAATTTAAGATTTGTTCCTTCCCATGACTTTAATTGTGATTCTAAGCATGGAACTCATATTCCTTGAAGAAAAATACCTCTTTCTCAGATATGTGAATCTTTACTGAGGTGTGAAGCGCATAAAACACTTTCAGCTGCCCTCTTAGAACTCAACATCAAGGGGGATTACTGTTGTTATAATTACATTAGCAGACACTGAACTCAGCCTAACTGGAGATATTTTGTAACCCACTTGTGTAGTATTCCATTTCCCATTAAAGACTGATTAATATGCAAAAGGTAAGTTAGTTTAGTGGCAAAGATGATTAAATATTGGTTTACCTGAACAGCATCAAAATACATCTTCTTAGCTTCTAGATCTGTCTTGTCAGACATTAACCACGCCTTGAGCAAATATTCATAAAAGCTGTCTCCGAGTCCTCCAACTGATACATGATCTGCAAAGAGAAGAAAATGAATTTTAGAGTGATTGAGGCTTTAATTCAGGTAATGCAGCAAAATCACATTAGTAACTAGGATGCAAAACCCTACGTCAACTGCAACTCAATGTTACATTTAAATTCCGACAAATCTGTTTTCAGGAAGATGTTCTGAAACAAGCAGATGTGCCGTTAACTAATGCGATATACTCTAAATAATTACCAGGCTAGCTTTGTAAACACAGAGATAAAAAATATATAATCAACCCTAATTCCAAAAATCGGTTTCTCTAGTTAAAAACCACCAAATTAAAGTGTTTCACAGCATATATTCAGATAGATTTTGATTGCTTTAGCACTCAAAAACAAACTATGTCAAATGCTATGAGTATTAGCAAACCTTGAAGAGAACTGGCTTGCAATAAAACAAGAAACTCCTTAGCTTCTTGTGATTATTATTTGATGGGTTTTCCAGTGTTACCAATCTATACAGTCAACATCCTTGGGGGAGGCTGGTAAGAAAGATGACAGGCAGGAGATACGTCCTTCCTAATACACTATTCCTACAATCCTCCCCCAATGCCATTTACTACACCAGATCCACTACATATAGTGCCAACAATCACATAATTTATAGGGTAGGTATCCTTATAAAAAGTGAAAAAAATTAAGACTGAGTGAGGCTAAAGATGACACCAATGGTAAAGGCCACCTGATCCCACAGCCCACACAGAATCTTGGAACTGCTTGCTCTCTACCACATAACACTAAATGTATTCTTCTGCCTACTTCTTGAATTAATTCTTTAATTTCTCAAGCATATCTATCTACAAAAACAGAGACGTAACCTGTCTGAAATATCATTCTCAGAACTCCATAGAGAGTTTGAGCACTACTAAGACAGCCTGATTTTGGAAATTTGCATTTTAAGTTCATAACTCAAAACGAATTTTATGTATCTATTTTTTTTTAAAATAAGTCCTTTGTTGACTCTGTCACATAAAAGTAAATCCATTTTTATACAACTATCGAGACAATTTTCTCCTGATACCTCCCCAACAACTCCCTTTGGAGGTTTACATGGGGACCTATAATGGAACAGGTTAAAACTCAATTCATTCTTTTTTTCTTCACAACCTTACCTTCTGCCTTTGGTCCCTGTCTCACCAAGTGGCACCATCATCCTCCCAACTGTGCGAGTTAGTCATCAGAGAGTCATTCTTTACTTCTCTCTCTTGCCCCCATAGCCAATGAGCTAGTGAGCTCTACTCACTTCACCTCCTTTACATCTCTTGAATCTGTCCCCTACTCCATCCTCATCAATATGATCCTGGATGAAGCTACCAATATTTCCTTCTTCTGAGTCTGCAGTGGCCAATTATCTGGCCTTCTGTACTCTGATAGCCTGTAGCTATTTACATTAAAATTAATTAAAATAAAATAAAAACAATTCAGGTCCTCAGTCATACTAGTGCTCAAAAGCTACCTGTGGCCTTTCGTGACTGTACTGGAAGTGGAAGATACAGAACATTGCCATCATCACACGGAGTTCTAATGGCAATGCCACTGCAATCTATTTCCCCATGAAAACCAATGTAACCCCTTAACATGTGAACCAGATCATCCTAATTGGAAGTCTTCAATGACAAAGACTCAAATCCTAGGTGTTTGGAGACTGGGAGGCCCTGCATGGTCTCCATCTTCCCTGTGTCACCATCAGTCCTGCTCTATTGCTTTCTACTTTTTTGCCAAATGGCTCTTCTTCGGGCCCCTCAAAACAAGCAGGGTAATTTCCACCACAGGCACCCTAAAGGCATTGTTCTCTTTGCCCAAAGTGCATGCCCTACCTCCTTTCCCCTTCACTTAGTAATTCTTCCTCATACTTCCTATCTAGGATTAAATGCTGCCTCCTCAAAGTTGCTTTCCCTGACCTCCTAATAACACATTTTTTGATAGCACATGTCTACCACACTTTGCAACTTCCTAAAATGGTGGAATTTTTTCTCTGTCTCCTCTATAAGATCATGATCCAGGAGGACAGGGACTAGACCTATTATGTTTCCTGGTCCACATCAGCCCCTGAAAGTAGCTGGCATATAGCAAGTAACTGACAAACAAAGATAAATTCTTGTAAGTCAGTCTTAATAAGGACTATTCCCAATTAATCTAGAAGGGCTATATTTTTAAGTAGTGAAAAATGAATTTTTATTATTGCAGGAAGTCCAGTTTTAATTTTAATGTAAAACTAATGTTTTACACCTGTAAGGCTGATTCTTAAAACAGCAATGTTTGAAGTGACCTTTGCAATTTCCTAAATAAATTACCACAGAAACCTCTGACATTTACAAACTAAATACACTAAGTACTATCTCATCAATAACAAGCCCTGCTGTTATAAACATGATTGCAGGAGACAAATGCAAGTGATGCATGGTAAAGCAAATCACTGTCCGGTTACTGTCAAAACAACAAGGACTAAATGAAGTAATAGGAAATGATGGCCGTGATCCAGACATGCCCTTCAGAGTTAAAGCAATGAGAACTGAAAGCTAACAGCCAGAAGCAGCTTCATTTTCTTCCCCCTTGGGTTATGATTCTATAATGGTTGGAAGAAGCAAGTTTGGGCATTTGGTGATTTTTAAAAAAGGAAAAAGGGTTACATAATAATACATTTGCTTGAATTAATTTTAGTAAATGCCAGTTAATTTTTTAAAAAGATTTTATTTATTTATTTGACAGGGAGAGAGAGAGAGAGAGAGCACAAATAGGGGGAGCACCAGGGAGAGGGAGAAGCAGGCTCCCCACTAAGCAGGGAGCCCTACGTGGGGCTTCATCCCAGGACCCTAGCTAACATAATGACCTGAGCCAAAGGCACACATTTCACCGACTGAGCCACCCAGGTGCCCAATTTCCTATACTTTTATTTCCTACCTATAAATTTTTCAGATTTGGAAAGAATGAAAATAAAAGAACACAGAGAAGAAACAAGAACAAGCCTTTTTGATAACCTAGCGTATCACTCACTATGCTTCTCCAGGTCTGGAGGACTATTTCCGTTGGCAACAGAATCCTGTGTAAATATTTAGTGGGTGTGGGAGAGAACATGCCTGATTTTATCAGCAGGAAGGGACCTCCTCCTTCTACAAAGAACATATATGGTGTTTTTATTCCCAAATATTCTAAAGGTAATGTGTACTACAATCACTCAAATATTATGCCCTTCTCTATAGAAGGCAACTCAGTTTTCTTCCCAAGAGGAATAGGTCCCATAAAAGGATTCCTAATACTTAAGAGATAAAACAAGTAGCAAAAGAACATCAAGACAAAATGGATTAAACTCTCAGTATCTTTATTTTTTATTATTTTGTATATTTCATCTGAACCTGAACTTCTCCAAGCATTCCCTCAATGACACTAGTGACACTATATGTATATTAATATTGTTATATTATTCAAAGAAGAATGGGCGCCTGGGTGGCTCAGCGGTTAAGTGTCTGCCTTCTGCTCAGGTCATGATCCCAGAGTCCCGGGATCGAGTCCCACATGGGGCTCCCTGCTCAGCGAGGAGTCTGCTTTTCCCTCTAACCCGGCTCATGCTCCCTCTCCCTCTCAACTAGATAAAATCTTAAAAAAAAAAAAAAAAAGAATGATAATTGTTCTGCCTATAGACATGGAGGCCCACATCTGGCCTCAGCAGTTGCAAGATCTCTTTATATTATCAGTGACCAGGACCTGCTGCTGCCTCTCAGCCACAACTGAGGAGCAGAGAATAAACAGAACTATTATTAAAAGCAGAGTCAGAAAGGTAGATTGGGTACAGAGTGCATGAATACTCACAAAATCCACCCACTCTTAAGTAAGTAACACTTAGTAGTGCAAGATACAGTGTGCTGGGTTAACAAATATCATTGAGACAAAGTCACTGGCCTCAAAAGTTTTGGATCCCTAAGAAGATGGGGATGTATATGAATCATTTTGAAAAAGATAATGATAGACAAATCCAAAGTGCAGGGGAGGAAGAGGGCGAGTGGAGGATGAGTGGGTGCTAACAAATTCCAACCAGGGTCTTGAAGAAGCAGGTCTCCCAGAAGAAAGGGCAACTCAGCAGAGGTAGTCAGAGCAGAGGTAAAAGAGCTGCGGAAACAGCACAAACCAAGACCTGGATACGACCAAGTGGGCCCTGATTAAAGAACGAAAAAATAAGTGTGTCTCTTTTGTGGCTGGAACACAGGATTGGGGTGGGGGGGGCAGACATGAGAGTCATCAACCCTATTTGTTTGCCATCAGGAAATTGGCCCACGAGCGATCCAAATATAACGGGCCCTTTGTACCAGGGAAAATGGCCAAATACACAATATACTGGTAACCCAGAAGGTGAAACTGGGCTGTTGCAGTATAACTGATACTTTCTGTCCCTCTTTACAGTGACGTCTAGATCCTAAATCACAAGAAGAAAACAGTTGGTCATAGAGAATTTGTTTTCAATTTTTAAAATCATTCATGAGAAGGAAAATGCTAAAAATGTCTGTCCTTTTAGAGAATCTTATCTGGTCTTTGTACTCAGAAAGCTACTCAAGTTGTATTTTATCTCAAATACTCTTAATGGTTCTCAAACTTTTAAGTCTCAGTACTCTTTACACTCTTAAAAATGAATAAATGGGGGGGGGGCGCCTGGGTGGCTCAGTGGGTTGGGCCTCTGCCTTCGGCTCAGATCATGATCTCAGCGTCCTGGGAGAGAGCCCCTCATCGAGCTCTCTGCTCAGCAGGGAGCCTGTTTCCCCCTCTCTCTCTGCCTGCCTCTCTGCCTACTTGTGATCTCTGTCTGTCAAATAAATAAATTAAATCTTAAAAACAAAAACAAACAAAAAAATGAATAAATGCCCCAAATACCTTGTTTATGTAATATCTATAAGTATTTACCATATTAGAAATGAAATTTAAAGTATTTAAATTAAATTAAAATATTTTATTAAGTTATAAGAATAATACAACCACTATGATAACATATTTTTCATAAGAACATGTTATATTTTACAACATAAAAATTAGTTAAAAGACTGATACTGATTTACATTTTTGCAAGTATTTTAAATTTCTGCTATACTGGAAGACAGCTGGATTTTTCTATCTGCTGTATATTCGATCTGTTGCCACTTGTCATTTTCGTGGAAATACATGAAGAAAATTCAGCCTCACGCAGTTATACAATTGGAAAAGAAAGCATTTTAGGAGTCTTTTCAGATAATTATGGATATTTTTGATACTAAAACAAAACTTGACAAGCAGCTAACATTTTTTAAAGGTTGGCTGTAATGTGGAATTAGAAATCACATCAAAGAATTTTTGTTCTGTTACATTAAAATCCATTGGTCTATCTTGCACTTTGAATGGATCTTTTTTCTCACCTGATTTTGTCATAGCATGTATCAGTCATTTGGAAAATACTAGTTCCCTCAATTATGCAGATCTTCCAAATGTTGACATAGTTCATTATATGATATAAAAAACCACATTGGTGAATATCACCACTAATCTCATCAGAAAAGTTTTTTTTTTTTCTTTTTTTTTCTTTAAGAGTGTGGGCAGTGGCACAAGGAGTGGGAGAGAGAGAGAATCTTAAGCAGGATTCCTGACAGGGGGTTCAATCTCAAGCCCCGGAGATCATGACCTGAGCTGAAATCAAGTCAGACGCTTAACCAACTGAGCCACTCAGGTGCCCCAGGAAAGTCTTTAAGTATTGGTTAAAGGTGTTAAGGTCACAGTGGTATATAACATTTCTTAAAATTCTAATTTTCATTTAGAAATTCAAATTCTATCATTGGTATGTCAGTTTTCTTTGAAGTGACAGGCCTGTTTTTGAGAACAAGTCTACCAAATACCCAAGTCCGAATAACCAAAGTTTCTCTTCAGTTGTCCTTTCAAGCAAAAATGGCAATCCACACAGCAGTCATGGCTGGTTCAGCTTGCGATTCAATCACACAAGTGCTTTTCTACAAGGCAGGCACTATCTTTTCTTACTCAGCAAAGCAGTGGACTCAGTGGTTGCGATTTACTAGCATCAATTCATTTTCTTCATTAAAAATATTCATAAGTGAAACTGGCATCATTTTATTTCTTCTTGTCAGTGAGGAATACAATTATTAGTTCTATCTGGCTCCTCTGCCATGGTTCCCACAGTGGCCTCAATAGTTTTACCCACCACTGCTTTTGCAATACAAGTGCAAATGTTGACACAGTAAAAAGGCAGAAAGCCTTAGTATTATTATAAAAATAGCTTTGACCTCCTGGACACACTGAATGGTCTCAGGGATGTGCCGTGATCTGCAGACCACACTTGGCTAAGTGGCAACCTTATGGTCTTATGGTCTCAAGAGCAAGGCCTTCCATAACCATTACAAACATAGGTTTTAGCACAGTTTTTATTTTACTAAATTAGTCTTTAAGAAAAGTACTTCTATAGTAACAGTGAGGCATATTCATCTAAGAATATAATTTTAAATATAAAGAAAACACTCATATTAGAATAAAATTGTAAGGCATGGCTAACATCCCCGGCACAGTGAGGCACCTCACTTAGTATTCTGTATTGGGTTTCAGTTGCTGTGTTAATCTACCACTGTTTTTCCAAATCAACTTGAGAACATTTCTTTCAACTACTCTGAATCTTCATACCACGATCAAAGGCGCTAAGGGATCTGAAATGAGGACTACTTGCATAATGCTTTCTCCTAATCTGAAGATAATTCTACTGGGAAGAAATCTTTATCTGCTGGCTTAAAATTAAGTAGAGAAAACGACCTGTTTGCTCTTTCAATTTCCTAACCTTTAAAAATTCAGGTTCCTCTCTCATCTTGGAGCCAAGAACAAAAAGAGAAAACGCTATAAAGTAGAATGATCTAGCTACTCTGTGCAAAACCCTGATGGCCAATAGTACAGAGGAACAATTTTCCCTTCTACCCGCATGACCAGATTATTACAGGCTAACATCCCCACACAACCTGACCAGATCGTCCCTTCCTGATTAATAATTTAAATGTGCTTACATGTCATCATACTCGCAGCTATGCATGAAAAACAGTCTAGTTCCCTGGTCACATTTACAGTCTCTCTTATGAGAAGCCTATTTAGTAAGGGAACCATGCTCACTTTCCCCCTTTTGGAGCATTCCCCAAGAAGACTTGTGCTTTCTTGTACTCCTTCTCTCGGTTACTAGAACAGTGCTGGGTATCATAAAGAGCTAAAACGATGCTAATCTTTTGACTTACATTGACCCCACTGTCCACTACTGGGATTCAGATAGTTAGGATAAAGGCCTTGTGGTTTTTCCAGGTTGTTCAGTACTGTTCGAATATTCATTACCTACAACAGAAAATGAGATGTTACTATGAAAATCTAAAAAACAATTTTGGTGCCATTCTTCTCTCTTTCTCTATTACATTTTTCCATGTTAGGAAAGAAGATTTATTTAAAAGAAATAGAACAAAGAGAGTCACCCCAGCTTACAAAAATAATCACAGTCAGTGAGTACAGTCCCACTGATCTGCCAGATGCCATAGAAGGAACTAGGGATCTACCAGTGGATAAATAAAATCCTTACCCTCTTGGAATTTGCAGTCTCGTGGGAGGAGACAGATAATAAGCACATAAATATGTCAGGTGGGGACAGATGCTATGAATAATGGGACAGGGTGATGTGAGGTCATGAGGCTGCACACTTAGGGAGGTCTGGAGAGCCTGATGGGAGAGGGTTTGAGTAGAAACTTAAAGAAGCAAAGGAATAATATGCAGAAAGTTGAAGGAAGAGCAATCGGGGCAGAGGTAGGTGTGAGCACAAGTGTCCTAAGCAGAGAGTAGGAGTAGGTTTGGCAAGACCACTGAGGCTGGAGGTGAGGAAGCAAAGGGAGCAATGTCAAAGAGAGAGGAGAGAGGGAGCCAGGGCCCACATCATGCAAGCCTCATGGGCCAAAATGAGGGCTTATTTTATTCCAAGCGTGATGCGAAGCCACTGAAGTTTTGTGTGATTGAGGGGGCAAGAGAGGAAGCAGTTATTCAGGTGGGTACTGCAGAATTCAGCTCAGAGATGTTGGGTCCCAGGAAAGGATGGCAGCAGAGAAAGAGGGTAGAGCCAAAGCATCTCCTGATGGGTTCGACCTAAGTTTTCCCAAAAAGAGAGGAACCAGATGACCTCAAGATCCGTGACCACTGGGTAAATTGAGGTGGCATTTATCAAGACAGTAAAGACTGCAGTAGAAACAGGTCTGGGGGCTGAGTCTGAGGCATTTCGAGTAGCAGTTGTCTCAGTGGAAATGTCAGATACAGAGTGTGGGACAGGTTGGGACTGGAGTGACAAATCTGAAGTCAGCAGCACATAAAAAGTATGTGGAGCCACGAGACTGGAAGAATGAATGCAGAGAGTGAACATAAAAAGAAGAGACCCAGGTTTGAGTGCTGAGGCTTTCTGGTATTTAGAGGTTGGCGCATTGGGGAAGATCCAACGAAGAAGGCCGAGAAGCAGCAGTCTACTGAGGAAGGAGGCAAACCCGGGTAGTATGGTAGGCCTGCAGCCCGGTGCAGTGTCTTGGAGAAGGAAGTGACTGTGTCAGCGGCTGAGGGTGAGGAAGACAAGAGCAGAGAATGATCATTGGACCTGGCAATGAGGAGCTCACTGGTCACCCAGACAGGTGCGGCGAGGAGAAAAGCCTGACTCGAAAGTCTCAAGAGCGGGGGATGCAAGAAGGGGGGGCCGGTAACAGAGACGATTCTCTCGGGGAATTTTGCTATAAAGGGGAGCTGCAAATAGGATGAATGCTAAGGGCAGAGTGGTGGGGTGAATGTAAATTTACTCAAATATCTATGGGTTTGTTTCTTGAAAATTAGAAACTGATTCAATTTGTATTATACTTTGAGTTTAAAAAGTCCTTCCCATCCAGGCTTCATATAGTCCATATAATGCTATTTTTAGATAAGGAAAAACATTCAGAGAGGTACAGGGACTTGCTTGAGTTGTAGAGAATCCAACATGTACACCCTGCTATCTGACACAGCGTCAGATGGTGCCATGGAAAGACTGTGGGTTTACGGTTTGGTCAAATGAAATGCTGCACGTAACAAAACTTCATAAAGAACTCGATTAAATTTAGCTGTTCTTTTCCACATCTAATATTACTGAATCTTCCAGAAGAGGATATTGTTTCTCACAAGTACAGCTTTGCAATGCAAGGTGTATTGGAGAATCTCACCTTTTCAGCAAAGATGGGGTTTCCTGATAAGTGGCTTAGGTGTAGAAACTCCAAATGCAGAGTTCCAAATTCTGCCAAAATACTGCTGCCTCCTGAGGCCCAGGGCCAGTTCCTTCCGATCCCACTAAAGAAGAGAAGAGATTGAACAGTTACGGGACAGGCTAATTCCAGTTTTTGCAGCTCTAAATAGTAGAGGTGAAAGAGACAGCTTTTGAATAATAGCATCTCAGCCAATGGTCTACTCTGGATATTAAAAAATATCCAGCGGGGCACCTGGGTGGCTCAGTTGGTTTAGTATCTGCCTTCAGCTCAGGTCATGATTCCAGGGTCCTGGGAGCAAGCCCCACATCAGGCTCCCTACTCAATAGGGAGCCTGCTTCTCCCTCTCCCACACCCCCTGGCTTGTGCACCCTCTCTCTCTTTGTCAAATAAATCTTAAAAAAAAAAAAAAAATCCAGCATTGTTGTCTTTGGCTACTCGTTTCAGGCTTTGACGCTTACCTACAAACTGAAAATCAGTGTTGACTTAAGTCAGAAAAAAGTTGCTATGTGCTTGGTGTTGATGAACAGACAACTATTTTGGAAGGTATAGGCTCTATATACACCCATTCCAAATAGAATATAAAACACCCTCTCACAAAGTGCCCCAAATCCCACATAAAGCCCTGCAACATTTTAATTAATTTCAGCCCGAGAGTCCATGGACTATTATAGATATTCACATTATACTTAAAAGTTTTCATTGATATAAGATAAATTTCAAAGATTCATTGATTACATACTCATTCCACCTCTCCCCAAACCTTCTCTCCACTACTAAACGTTCTTTTGTTTTCCTTCACACTATTTTCCCTATTTTCTAAGTATATTTTCCAGGGCCCTCACTTACTCCCTGACCCATTTAATCTATGTTCAAGAATTTCAACACAATTATGGAATTCAAATCTGAAAGGGGTCAAAAGGCATGAGCTTCAGAAATTATTGCCTCATGCCTCATCTTGGAGAAATGGTGTTGAAAAACAGTTCGTCCTACACATCCACACACATAAATAAACATGAAGTGACTTTTGAGACATGGTCATATTCTTGGGTATGGTTTATTTTTGGAGAGCTACTTAAAACACCAAGACTTAATGTGATAATTGGAGTAAAGAATAAAGTCAAGGATTTGACTGGTAAATTCTCTTGCAGAAAGCTGAAAACCCACATTTTGGTTTTAGTTCAGATGCACATTTATTGCACACCTACCATTTGCCAGGGACTCTGCATAGCATTGGGTTACAAAGATGATTATAATGAATAAATTACTTTTTTCTTAAAGACATTATAAGAGAATGACCTAAGCACAGATAATTCCAATTAAATATGGTAAGTGCCAAGATAAGTGTGTGAGAAATTCTCGGAGCGCCTAGGGCCAGGGCATGCAATCCTATATGGTGCGGGGGCGGGGGGGGGGCACAGAAGGCTTCTTCAAGGATGGGACTCCTGAATTGACTGCTGAAGAATGAATATGAATTAGTGAGAGAAGAATGGTGAGAGGGAGCATCTGGACACCTAGAGCACACAGAAGGGCGCGTCAGAGCTAGAAGCACCAGATACTGCTGAGTGGAGGGAAGGGAAGGTGGCTGGAGAGAAGGTTATAAGGTTCAATTGGGGCCAGGTCTTGGAGGTTTGTGGATTTCTCACTTTCTTCCCTTTCTAAGTTGGCTCCATTTGAATACTGCTCTTGGTGTCCCCTAGATTTCCTTCCCTGTTTTTTTTTTTTTTTGCTTTAGATCATTCACAACTCTGGGTAAACCCTTTCAGCTGTCTTAACTTCTGCTCAGGAATGTTTAAGAAAAGGAAAACAGTAAGGACAACTGGTATCTAAAATTCTAGGCTGGCCTCACTGTTATTCCATGTCTTTTTATTATTATTATTATTATTCCTTGTCTTTTTAGAGCAATCCTAAATTTTATCTTCCAACATAGATTTATAGTAAACAATAATAAAAAAGTAAACAGAAATAAAAGAGATCTAAAAATCATGTATTCATTTATTAAAAAAATGCCTTATATTTATTCAGTTCTGAGAATGTAAATCAGTTTTTATTTTCATGATTGGCTTAGATGAAAGGAATAGCCAGTCATCCAAATAGGATAAACAACTACTTTCAAATTTTATTAACATATGGCAAGTACACATAGTAATTGATCATTAATTTGTTGTCATATTTTTTTATTCCAACCATTCCATCACTTGACTAAAGTCAAAAAACCAAATTAAGCAAAACCAAAAATTTTGATGTTCTAGAGAAACTATTAAAATCAAAGCCACAATATCAGAATAAGAGGGAATGAGGACTTTCTCATGGAAAAGGAAGATGAGAGTGTGTTAGGAACGCAGCCCAGTTTCCAGACCTTCAAAGACTGTTTTTTTTCAGCTTAGGGTATGAGGGTGGGGTGGCACACTCAGACGAGACACTCAAGTAGTATATATGTACTAAAATAAAATTCAAATTACTTATGTATTCATGCATTTGTTCCCTACTATTAATATGGTTAATTAAGAGAAAACCAGTGATATGCTGGGAAAAGTTGAATAGGTTAAAACAATTAAGATTGGAAAAGGGATATATACATATATTAATATGTATGTGTGTGTATGTGTGTTTCCTCTTTCTCCTTGGCACACATTCATATCAGAAGGAAAACAGCACACTTTTCAATCATTGTTTAATAATATAGGAAGCAAGCACAGTAAAAGCACATGCTAACAGAAAGAAAGCTGGGTTTAGACTGCATGTATGTTTACATGAAAGAATGGTTTTGGTTACCATTTCAATCCGCGGAATTAATGTATTTTGGTAAAACTAAGATTGATAGTTGTGCTAGCTCTTAAATATAAATGAGAGCAGGGTTCCAAGAAGTCAGAGAGGGCATCGTTATATCTAGATATTTAATAAGGTCATTTGTCTTTTCTGATGCAAAACTGAATGGCTAGAGATCGGTCTTGGGGAGAGTGTGGGGCACGCCCCACAGGTCATCACAGCTAAAATACTTGTGTGGTCGGAGAAATGGCTGTCTGCTTGCATAGCAAATGTGCACTGAATCAGAACCAGTTGTGGATGTTCACAAGACTTCTAAGGTCTTTTTGTCTTCAACTTCTAAAATTCTATTGAGGAACCTATATGCTTGTATGGCTCTAATTTCTAAATATATACAGACATTGGGCATTTGACAACAAAATGATGGGTTTATGACAAAGGGAAGTGAGTGCAGAGTGAGTTCTGCTCCTTTGGTCTGGGGGTCAGGATACCCTGGGTATCCCATGTTACCAAATACTAAAGCTTTCTAGACCTCTCGGTCGAGATCAGTCTCAGGTGAGAGAGAGGGGATATTTAAAATGTCTTCAACTTCAGTTCCCTTATCACAGTATTTTAAAGGCAGTTATGGTGTTCTTTATTTTATCTTTATCTATTTTACAAACAGTAATAATATTTTAGAAAAATATTTTTAAAATAAAATAACAGTTTGTGTTCAGAAAATAAATTAGTTCCACCAGGCAAGCATAAAAGGGAAGAATATTTAAATATTCCTAATCATGTTACAATGATTGCATTTTAACCCAATGCGATGAGTCAGCATATGGAAATGTATACACAAAAAGGCAATTAACATGATTTGGGAAACTGCCAAGTGAATGGTTCAAAGAATCCTGGAGCAGAACTTCAAACTTCTGTTATTAGTCTAATTTCACTTATTTCTTTTTCCTCCAATCCCCAGTTCTTCCATTTTATATTGGAGTACTATTTAATACATATTTTTCAGTTTTTAATTTAAATTTTTGGTAGTCTACAAAGGTTATAATTCTTTGAAGATAAAACATCACAACAAAAAACTAATTTTGGCAAGTGCAACTTGAAAAGTGTCTTTAAAAAATGGAGTCATATGATTCTTTGGAAAGTGTGAAATATTATTTTGTTACTTTAGGTAGTATAACTTGAATGTAGTTTATTAGCAGTGGTAATACACATCCACATCCTACTGCACTCAAAACCAAGAAGGTATAATTATTCACTGACCTCATAGCTCTGATAAACAATGGGCATTATGCTTTTATTCTTTTCCTAGGAATGGTTAATAAAACCAGAGAAAGGAACTAACTTACTAATATTGCTATTCTATTCACGTTTGAATCCCATGGGAGAGCTGCTAACTCCTCCTAGAGCTTGTAATGAATCAAGTAGCTTGAGGTTTGTTCTGGATTGATGGTATACCTCTTCAAAACAATCTTAACTTGAGGTACCCAAAGTGATAACTTATAGTCACTGCCCAGATACAATTTGGATCATTAAAAAACACATTTGCCTACTTAGTATAATCAAATGCAACAAATAAGTAATTTACAGAACTGAAACAATTCTAAAAAATAGCCAGATGAATTTTGGAACACTGAAAAAAAATAAAATAAAAAAAAATCCTTACATTTCCTTATATTACCTTATATACCTTATACATTATACAATCCTTATATTACCAAAAAAGTTTTTTGTTTTTGTTTTTTTAGGCTTGACTCATCATTTACAAAACCAATTCTAAAGGTTTCCAAACAGTTTTAGATCCATATATACCGGGTTGATTAAGCAATAGTCTGTCTAAATTTCATTTCTATAAATGGCTTTAAATGTTTTCCTAATTGAAAGGTAGCACAAATATGACAACAATTGATGCCAAGAAAAACTCAAATAATTTTGGAATTATACTATTAAAATTTCTTCATGAAAAAAAAATTGCCAGATGAATATATAAAAAAAGCATTAAAGAGTTATATATAGTCTTTTTTTTTTTTTTTTTTTGTAAAGATTTTATTTGACAGACAGAGATCACAAGTAGGCAGAGAGACAGGCAGAGAGAGAGAGGGAAGCAGGCTCCCCGATGAGCAGAGAGCCTGACTCGGGGCTTGATCCCAGGACCCTGGGATCATGACCTGAACTGAAGGCAGAGGCTTTAACCCACTGAACCACCCAGACGCCCCAAGAGTTATATATAGTCTTGATTAGCTGTGACTTTCAATTTATTCTTCCTTGCTGCTTGCTCTTTTATGCCAAATGGGAAATGGGTCAATAAACAATTTTCTTAGGGATTCATGTCTGAATAATTTCTGATTAGCTGATCAGTAAACAAACGCCCTTTAAGTTCAAAGTCCAGAACACAGGTTACTCCTGGTGGCTATGGAGTTAACAAGTTTTGGAAGAAAAAAATTCCCCACATTCTTTATATTATGGTAAAGCTTTACTTACATATGTAAATAGAGGGGCACACAGGGACATTTAATTCAAAAGAGCAGATAATCCAATATTATTCCTTTTGGATTTTAGCACAAATTAGGAAAGAATAATTAGAAGGTTCATGAACAATTATTTCATTTAACTGTATTCCCAAAGCTAATTGATTCTGAGATTAAGCAATTTCAGCTTCACTTATTACAAATGCTTTCTTCCTGAACAGATTCACATAGTGCCGATCTCTCAAGTTTGTAGTCTAAGACTTCACTGAGAATTGGATTAATAATTCCAGGGAATGGCATTCTAGGACTAGTCAAGATTCTATTATGGCTCAACCATAGAAAGTTCCACTGGGGAGGACTACTTCTCCAAGAGCCATCCACAGGGAAATGGTGGCTAATAAAGGGCAGCCATATGATTGAATTAATTCACAATCCATGGTTTACTGTTCCTGAACAGCAGCATGTGGGTTAAATCTCTAAAGAGTTTCCATACTTAATTTTTTTTAATTTAGTTTTTTTCCAGTGTTCCAAAATTCATTGTTTATGCACCTTAACTTTTTTTCCATACTTAACTTTTTTAACCAAAGGCCAAAATAATGTTTTGAAATTAGCTACCTTGCTTTATCTTATGGGTAGTTATTTTAGACAGAATTGAAACTAAATACTTATTATTTTAGTTTATTCTGACAATACTGCTGCCCTTGTACTTGATAGTCTAGGATTGGAGAAGAAGTTGGAATTTACAAAAATATAAATGGTGAGAAGCCCTAAATCTTTAAGTAATCTGTTCCACAGGTACAAAGAAGCTAAAATTCTGTTTCCCAGCTGTCCTTTGGGTAAGATCTCCTTGTTACCCACAATCAACAGACTCCAAATAAGTTGAATGAAGTTTTTAATGCTCAATTATTGGGCAAACTGGGATACCCTATCATCAGGTTTGGGGAACACTCCAAAAATGCTAGTAGTACTGATTAGAAAGCATTGTAATGCATTTAAAATGCATGAGCATGCACATTTACTTTACTGTACTTAAAAAGAGAGAATTACATCCTACATGTTCTTTTAACATTCTTCATGGACACTTCCCATACTGAGCAATACACATCATTGTTGTTGAGTGAATAGTACCTGATTTAATGGATATATAAGTGACCCTCAAACAATACAGGGGTCAGGGGTGTGGACTTCCTATGCAGTTGGTATGCATGTATAACTTTTGACTCCTGCAAAACTTACTACTAATAGCCTACTATTGACTGGAAGCCTTATCGATAATATAAACAGTTTATAACATATTTTTTGTGTGTCATATGTATTATATACCATATTCTTATGATAAAGCAAGCTAGAGAAAAGAGAATGTTAAGAAAATCATCAGGAGGAGAAAATACATTTACAGTACTATACTGTATTTACTGGAAAAAGATCTACATATACATAGACCCATGCAGTTCAAACCCATGTTGTTCAGGGTCAACTGTATTTTAATTTATTTAAATGTATTATTGATAGACATCGAAACCAATTTATTTATTTATTTTGGTCACTGTAGACAATTTGGTGGTAGGCCTATTATTTTTTTAAAGCCAACTAATTTTCATACAAAAACATCTACATAGGTGTTAGCTGGAGGATGTTAATTTGTCGAAATTAACATTTGGTAATAATGAGGATAGATTTGGGAATGTGTATTGGAGGCATAAATGTCCACTGTTTACAGAGTTATTTCTTAACAGTGTGGATTTATTATATCTTGCCACATTTGGTACCCTCTAGAACTCTTGGGATATCTCAAATTCATCTGCTATAAATCATTCCATCAAGCCCTTAAACCTGGGGAAGGAGGAGCTATAAACAAGCATTTATATCCAGACACCTTTCTAATAAGCCTCAGGATGGAATAGGAGCGTACTATATTCCAACTGCAGAAACAGTAACTCACTAATATTAATTTGTCAGACATTTTAGACACAATTGTTTCATTACTTCCATACATATCTAAGATGTTACTTAAGATCCAAGATTACAGTGAAATTTGGCTGTTTGTTTATCTCTTTGCTTCTCATTCTATGGGTCCATGGGTCATCTATGGATCAAGATAAATGAAACCAGTATCGTTCCAGACTTTTGATTCTTCAAATTCTGTTTCTCAGTCTCTTTCTATAACCAGAATGGCCAGGATTGCTTCCTTCTAGATAATAAGATCCTTAGGGACAAAGACTCTGCTTTATACACACACAGTCTAGTCCCAAAGTCCAAGTCAGTGTGTAAATAAGGTGTTTAATACATGCTTCATTTAATAACATTAAAAAATAATGAAATGTCTATGTCATTGGCTCCTACCCCTAAATTATATCTAAATAATATTATCCTATATTTAGCATTACCACACACAAGCCGCTTTACAGCCAATTCAAGAAAAACTTCCTTTCTAGACTGATAATTAGTTTTCTATCACAAACTTGAAATACTCTGAAGTTGTGATTTCTAAGATTTGAGATATGGTAAAATGAGGAAAAGGAGAGGGTGGTAAATAATTATGAGAGCTAGATTTTATTCAGTTTAAATGACTGTATTTTATTCCAATGTATGTCCGTCCTAGTTTTGTGATGTTAAGCTTTTCCTTGTTAAATAAAATGATGATGAAAACAGGTAGGGTTTTGTTTTGGTATGCTTTTTTGATGAAATGAAAACACTGGCAATTGAAAGCTAGCCTCTCAATAATTAGGGCAATTTTATGTGGTCCATGAAACCTAAAATTCTGGGACCATTGATCTTAAGACACAGCTGAAGCTACCGAACAATTACAGTTCACTATCAATTATGACAAAACTAATGTTAGTTTTTGGTAGAAATTCTGAGGTATGAGAGGATAATATTAAGTGATTTTGCTCAACAGGTTAAACCATAAGTGCTCTGGGGGCAATGTGAGCATCAAACACTATAGTAAATACTCCAAGGTTTTTTTGTTTTTTTCTTTGTTTGTTTTTTAGATGTCAAATATTTTACTGAACTCAATAAAGGAACCAGTAAGACAAAACAATCAAAAAGCATTTGAGAAATTGTTTTTGTTTTTGTTTTTAAGTAATACTAGGAATACCCCTCTAGCCTAGTGACAACACAGAGTCATGTCCAACAGAGTGACAGATTGTTACTCTTGGATTATCTTTTCCACCAGACAAATTATTTGCATCTCCACAAAATCTACATTTCATCAAAATTCTACAATTTAACATGTTACCTAATTAACTCTAGGACCTTCAATCAACAGTATATACTGATTTGAATTAAATACAATTCCCTAGATAATCTTTTATCTTAACATGATGTCATAGCATACTCACCTTTTTGCCTTATTTTCAAATTTCAGATAACTTTTCTCTGAAGGCACAGTATATATATAAGCAAAAGTTTTGAGAGTGATAATGATTTCATCTGGAATACAGGCTTAGAAAAGGAACATTAAAATAAAAACCCTCAGTTTATTAAAGAACCACCCGACTTTGGAATTGAAATAATTAACGGGATTTCTCAGTGAGCATGTGTGGAGGGTCTTGCTTTACCTAGAAATTGCTTAAATCTACTTATCCTTGCCACAGCTTACTGGTCAAGGTGACTTGCTCTGAATTTCTGGAGGATTGGGATACCAACTGCAACTCAGTTAAATGTTTGTTCACACACCTGAGTAGAAGGAAAACAATTTTTGGAGAACCAAGTCTGTTTTTCCTTTTGGCATTCTTCAGAGGTCTTCAGCAAAGAAATCAAGTGGATCTAATTAAATTTTTATGAAAGGAAGTAAGCTTCATCTGACTAGTATATGAAGTACATTGATATTTCTTTACCAGGTTTAATAGATCCTCACTGTAAGTCTTTTCCAGATATTAAACTACTTGGGAGTAACTGGGAAAGATTCATTCCTGGATGCTTACATAATAAATTAGTTATCACTATACTTCAGAGTGGGCAATAGATTGTTTTTAGGTCAAGATAAGTAGAATAAATGCTAAATTAAGGAACCTGAAGTGGGAAAATGTAGCTCAATGCTACAAATGCTATTCAGATTCCCAATGATGAATTAACAGTGAGAAAGTTCAAGAAAAGAGGTGAAGTCCAGGTGATCGGGCCAATAATCAGTATCTTCTTTTAAGCTGTATTATATAAATTCAGATACTTCTTTTAACATGTAACGTAACTCTAACCAACCGAAAGAAACTCTGTGGTTAATTAAACCACCTTACAATTTAAAAAGGTAGCTCTCCTTGGTTTTGAATTTTTATGTAAGAAGTATTGCACAAACAAAACTGTGTGCATAGCTCGTGGTAAGAACAAACAGATTCAGGGATTACTCTGAACAGATGCTGGAGAATAAAGCTATCAAACTGCTTCATTCTCATTTTCCTGCCTTCTGCCTACAGCTTATGGTTTAGGAGCTCTGGAATATGTGTTACGAAACAGTTTGGCAACTAAAGTCTTAAGAACATAAAGATAAGAAAAAATGTCATGACGAGAGAATAAAGAGGCCAGTGAGAATTAAGAGGAAGAGTACCTGGCTGAGGAAGACCAAGGAGTCAAGACAGGTATCCTTCTCAAGAGAACGTGAGCCACTGCAGCCGAAATCAGCGTCTGTTCTGTTTGGCCCTCAGTGGCATCCTTATATAAATGCAGTCAGTGCTAAGGGATCATCTGTGTATAATTAGCTATCTGCTGCCTTGTGACATCTTCTCTTTTATTTAACTTTTTACATGTTTTAGCTTATCTCCCTAACTGGAGGAGAAGACCTAAAGGCAGAGACACAATTCTCTTTAAGGCCTCTCCTACCCCCTGGAAGATACCCAGGTACTGTCATTTGATGTTTGTGGCATTTATATATCTCAGCAACAAATCCATTTCTAACATGACTGTAATCCATATGTTTTTTATAAAATTCAGTTATTACTCTAAGCATGGTTTATTACTCATAGTTAAAATATTTTATATTTATTCACACTTTTAATTTATACTTAACTTTAACTTATATGTTTATATGTCTTCAGCAACTAAGATTCTTTATATTACAGGGAAAAGATACGGAAAAATGTAACTAACTTTTACAAAGTGAGAATAATCAAAATGGATCGTTCACATAATCTGAACTTTGTGGTAGCCTCCTAATGCTGATATTAAAATGTAAAAATGTTTCAAAATACTAAGTAAATGGTTGGAGGAGTTTCAACCATAAAACTACCTATTATCCAGAAGAAATATTCAAAATCTTATATAAAATATGTGTAGGTTAGATGTAATTGTAGCTTTTAAAAATCATTATTTAATGTATGTTAGCTAGATAAAATGCAAAAATTAAAATACCTAAATAGTACTTTGAAATTGGAAGTGATAATCAAATCATCCATTTTACCTATAAGAAAAAGAAACAAAACAAAACAACCTTTCTTTTACCTTCTGGCTAATGGACTCTGGGCTTTACATTTTGGTAGGTAACGGTGTTGGCCCAGAAAATTAGAAAATTTTGTGTAGTAATTATGCCCCAAACACTAGTTCTTAACTCAGTGAGGATGGGGTTTGGTGATGTCATTAAAAGAATCTGTGAGAGACACAGGAATCTGGAATGGAAGGGGTGAGGCTTCGCTTAGGATGAATTAGTCTAAGACTAAGTAAGACCAGACTTTCCAGATAGATCTGGTCTGAAATGAACTGTTGTAAAATAAAGGAATGAACTAGAAGGAGGATTCCAGGGCTTTATGGATTGAGGCCACTCTTGGTAGAAAATAAATCTTACAGCTTTGATAAGTGCCTTCTTGTTCCTTGAGTGCCAATTTAAGAACAATAACAATGTTTATGGGCTATGCCCACCTCCCTATTCAAAATGAAAATGTTCTCTTGTATCCCATGGGGAAAATGTACATTCTTAGAATTTAAGATTACCTACTTCAGTTAATAGTAGAATGCCAGTGTGAAAAATGGCACGATTATCCTGTAATGTGAAGCGCTAAGAAGAAAATAAAACAGTATGATGTGACAGAGTCTGACACAGAGCTTCCTTAGATGGGCTCATTGGAAACACCAAGGGGAGATTTTCAAGCTCAGACCAGCAAGATAAAAGTGAACCTATCAGTAAAGACCTGGGAGCGGTTTCTGAAAGTGCCCAAAGGTAGGCAGGACTCTGTCAACTATGCAAACAAGAGGATGGCTGTGTGGCAGAGGGACAATCAGTGAGGGGACCCTAGTGACAGGGACACTGGCAAGATGATAAAGGCATCTGTAAGGCCAGGGCAAGCATTTGGATTTATTCTAAGTGCAATGGAAAGTCCCTCCAGAGTTTTGCATAGGAGGTGATGGTTTCTGATTCACATTTTAGAGCTCACTCTGGACACTGTGGGAACAATAATCTGAGAGCAAGAGCGGAAGTAAGCAAGCAAACAGGTGTTCAGTCAAGAAACAGATGGTGGTGGACCAGGTGCTAATAGATGGACAGATGAGGAGTGATTTGGGCCCTATGTGGAGGTAAGAGGGTCAAAGAATTGAATTTGGGGATGAGGGAAGACAGGAATCAAGGATGATTTCGAGTTTTTTGGGCTTTAGCAGATGGGTGGGTACTGGTGCCATTTAAGAAAATGAGAAAGACTGAGGCAGGAGAGGGCATGATAAAGAAAAGCAGTTCTGTTTTTCTGATTTGGCTGTAACAATGATGGTTTACAATTACAATGAAAAAGACCTGATCATTTTAATTTTCCTTTTTTTCACTTTTTATAAAGATTAATTTATTCAGTGTGAGAAACTTTTCTTTTGCAATGGCTTTTCTGAAATTCTTCAAAAATTATGAAAATAATGTGTGTATAGGAAAAATGTGAACAAATACAAAATACTATGTAATGAAAATGAATCTGCCTCTTCTTCCAGATCCTACTTTTGTTTCCGAATAAACATCATCAATAATTTACTGGAATCTCTCCCAAAAGTTCCCAGCGCATGGTCACTAGACAAAATTTTTAAAAATATAAATAGAAGTATACTGTACATGTTACTATATCCTGTGTTTCATGAAAAAGTAAAGTATCTAGTTGTTCTGCCTCATTGTAGTGGCACGGTATCCCGGTGTGGGTGTACAGCACCTCAATCACTTTTTTGGTCTCAAGTTTTGCTATTATATACAATGGTGCACATTCATGAGCAGGTCTCCAGAATAAGATCCTACAAGCGGAATTTCCAGGTGTTAAAGTATGTATTTAAATTTGATACACGTCTCTCAATTACTTTCTAAAGGGTTTGCCCCAATACATAAATGAGAATATTCTAGCTGCTAACTCTGGGCATTCATCAAATTTTAAAACTTGGGGTAGGGGAATGCGTGAAAGAGATAAAGGGGATCAAGAGATAGAAACTGCCACTTACAAAATAAGTCATGGAGATGAAAAGTACAGCATAGGGAATACAGTCAATAAGACTGTAAAACCACTGGTGACAGATGGTGGCTACGCTGATCAGGATGGGCACTGAGGAATGCATAGAAGTATGAATCAGTATACTGTACACCTATAACTAATATAACATTGTATGTGAATTATACCTCATTAAAAATAATATGTAACATATATAAAGAAAGAATTGTTGAAAACTTGGTCAAATCTGCTAGGTAAAAAAATAACATCTCAATACTATTTTAATTTGCATTTTTCTTTTTGAGATTCTGATGTTCAATGGCCAATGCATTATCTTTTTCTGAGAAGTATATGTTTATGTACTTGTCTCACTTATGTATTGGTGTTATTGTCTCTTCCACTCTATTATAGATTAGAAAATACACATTTAAAAAATCATACAAATTTAAAAATGAATTTTAAACAACACATACTATTATGAGTGAAACAATAGAAAGATGAAGTGAGAAAAAGCTGGTATTTTATGCCTACTCCCCTATAATGTCTCCCACCTGCCAATCCTAGTTAGCCAATGTCCTCATCTACATGCATACAAACATATGGAGGTATGTGCATATACCGAGGATTTGTTTTTTCAACAAAATGGGATTATGTTATGTACTTTACTTTCCAAGGAATTTGCCTCAATTAGTAGCTCATCAAAGACACTTTTCTAGGATAATAATTTTTAACAGCTGCATAATAATATTCCATGAAATGGATAATCACATTTAATTAAACAAGTCCTCTATTGACAAACAGGTAGACCTCTCTAATTTTCAAATACTATAATCATGCCACATTAACCAACCTTTGTAATATCAACACTCTTAGAGTTTTTTTTATTATTATTTTCAATTAGCCATCATAAAGTACATCATTAGTTTCTGATGTAGTATAAAGAAAGAGGTTTTTGTACATATAGAAAACTTGCCTTTTATCCATCATGTGTTTTGTGGTTTTTTCCCCAAGTTGCTGCCTTTTTAGTCATTTTTTTCTGAATTAATTTTTATTTGGTAAAAATTTCCATTTTTTTTCCCTATATATATCCTGGGTTCTGTGCTCTATTTCCAAATAGATCAAAGTCTTCTCCCCTTATCCAAGATTATGTTTTTTTTAATGTTTTTATTTTTACTTTTATTTTTATATTTTTTAAAGATTTTATTTATTTATTTGACAGACAGAGATCACAAGTAGGCAGAGAGGCAGGCAGAGAGAGAGAGGGAGAAGCAGGCTCCCTGCTGAGCAGAGAGCCCGATGCGGGGCTCGATCTCATGATCTGAGATCATGACCTGAGCCGAAGGTCAGGTGCCCCTTATTTTTACTTTTTAATTCAACTTTATTTTTTCAATGTTCCAAGATACATTGTTTATGTACCATACCCAGTGCTCCAAGATCATGTTTTTAAAAATTGTGAAAATCTGAGCAATATCTTCTTTAATTGATTTAACTATGAAAATCATAGTATTGTATTTAAATATTTTATATTTTTAAGCCATAATATTTTCATTTCTCCCATCATTTATCACTTTTTTAAAAAATTGTATAGGTTCTCCTACTCAGTAGCTTAGCTCAATACAGCTAATGAATATCTAAATATTTTCAAGTTAAGTTCTCTTAGCATTTCTCTTTTTTTAAAAAAGATTTTATTTTCAAGTGACCTCTACATCCAACGTGGGATTTGAACTCACAACCGTGAGATCCAGAGCTACATGTTCTATTGACTGAGCCAGCCATGCACTCCATTGGCATTTCTCTCTCTCTCTCTCTCAATCTCTCTCTTTTTGCTCTTACTGCAAAACTTTACTGATTTATTTCTTCCCTATAGAGACTTTGTAGTTTCATTAATATTTCCCAATTAAAAAAAGAAAAAAAGGTTGCATTTAGTCAACAATGGAGAACATTTTGAAGAATTTAGACAATAGAGAGGCTACAGGTTAAGTGAGAAAATGGGCAAGATCATCTTTAAACATTATTTATGTATTTAGAGACTTTTAAGGTATGACCTTGAGCAAGTCCCTTAAAGTCTCTAAGGCAGCAGCAATCTCCTGACCTGTACAACCTACCTCACAGGATTTTCACAGGATCAAATGGGATAACACACATGAAAGTGCTTTGAAACTCTAAACAGTTTAGCCCAAGAAAGTATTTTTGTCTTTTGCATTAAGCAACTGACATTTAGCTAACCAAAAGAAATCTGGTTTTGGTTTTTTCTTTTCAATTTTAGAGATGTCTACTCAATAAAAATAAATTCACCAAATGTTCACTTGGAGATAGGAATTATAACACAAGTAATAATGAAACAACGCAAGGCATTCCCAAGAGTTAAAAATGTAACAAATTGCTACTGTTAACAGCCAACTTTCTTACAGCAATTTAATTGCTATTCAACTATCAAATATGTAGCTCTTCAAGAAACCTCTTACATGTCTTACAAGTATTCTAGAAAAAGGTAATTTAAAAAGCATTTCTAGCAGTAAGAGACAGCTGCACAGACCAATGACATTTTATATGCATTAATTAGGAAGAGTACAAAAATCCTGTCCAGTGATTTTTTTTCCTGTCCAAAGGTATAAAATCTTAATTTGTTTTGGACAGGTGCAGTATATCCTTTTCGAAAGGTAGCTAAATAATTATGAGTCTTTAATGAATCATCATTTAAAAAATCCATCTACTTATGAATATTCATATGCTTGGGAAATTAGCAGAGATTATTCTCTCAAATTATCTCCTGCCAAAAGAGGACTTTTGCCTCAACATTCATTTTAGATGATTTTTTAAAAGCCTACCACAGAAATCTTTCTTGTGCCGGACTTGCTCATTATGCCAATATTTTATTATAGATAATATGTAATGACTATAAAGGACATCGTGATTTCCATAGCTGCTGATCCAATCAACTGTGCATCAATGGGTTAAACCTAAAGAATGGTTAAAGTTTTATTCTAAAGGGTTAAGATTTGATAACTTAGGAACTTATTTTATTTGGCAAGTTTGAAGAGACATGTTAAATAATTTTCTAAAAAATTCATCTAAACTTTGGGTGGCTCAGCTGGATAAGTGACTGACTCTTGGTTTTGGCTCAGGCCAAGATCTCTTGGTCATGAGATCCAGGCCATGATGGGCTGCCCCTAAGCATGGAGCCTGCTTAAGATTCTCTTTCTCCTCTCCCTCTGTCCCACCCAGTATGCTTGTGCAAAGGTGCATGCATGAACACTCTCTCTCTCAAAAACAAAAACAAAAACAAAACCCTCTAAACTTTAAACTTAATTAAAATTACTTTCATATAATGTCTTGTTGGCAGGTAAAATGGTTTAAATTTCATTCTTTTTAGAATTACCTATAAATAAATGAAGCAATGAAACCAATGTCAAAAATAATAGTTCTTCATAGACTGACTAGTAATTCATATTTTAAAAATACCCATGGGGGTGCCTGGGTGGTTCAGTGGGTTAAAGCCTCTGCCTTCAGCTCAGGTCATGATCTCAGGGTCCTGGGATCGAGGCCCGCATCGGGCTCTCTGCTCAGTGGGGAGCTTGCTTCCCCCACCCCTTCTCTCTCTCTCTGCCTGCCTCTCTGCCTACTTGTGATCTCTGTCAAATAAATAAGTAAAATCTCAAAAAAATAAAAATAAAAATAAAAATACCCATGGAGGGGTGCCTGGGTAGCTCAGTCAGTTGGATGACTGACTCTTGGTTTGGGCTCATGTTATGGTCTCATTGGTTGTGAGATGGAGCCCCATGTCAGGCTTCTGCTTACTGAGGAGTTTGCTTGAGAGTTTCTCCCCCTGTCCTCCCCCGACACGTGGTCGCTCATGAATAAATAAATCTTAAAAAAAATACCCATTGGGTAACTTCTTTAAACGAGGGCATGACAGGTAGGACATTGTTTATATGATTCAATTAATCTTTACAATAACAATATGAGTAGTATTATCTTACTGTTTACCAGAAGAAACTGAGACTCAGCAAAGTTTAGTGACTTGCCAAAGGTTTTCAGTTTAAGTGACAAAAAGAGGATGGAATTCCATATTAGGTCTGATTATTTTTACAGTGTATGGGGCCACTCTTTTCATATACTACATCATGTTATTTTTCATGCTTCTATATATGTTAGGGGTTAATTAGCTAATTTCTGGAACCTAGGGGACTAGGAGAGCAAAAGGAATTTTTTTTAGCAGTGAAACTGAGGTATTACCAATCAGCATTTATTTGAAACAATATATTTTAAGAAAGAATAATATACAGAATAGACTCATAATATGCTCTTTTTCATTAAGATAAAACTCCCCAGTGCAAACATGCTATAAAGAGTTAATAAGAAAATAATTCTGATATGTTGTGACTAAATAAAACAAGTTCTGTGTTTTAATGCCCCAACAATGAACTCTAAATGTCCAGGTCAACAATAGTTACTAGATCTACAAGCCCAATGTTTTATCAAAATCTGAGTCTTTTGAATATGAAAAAATTATTTTTCTATTTTTTAAGGATCCAATTCTTAAAGATCATATTCCTTCTCTCTCAATATATATTTTTATTAGATATAAAACATTTCAAAATGTTAAAAAACATAAAAAATAAAAGTTTTACTCCAATTCCTGTTCTATCCACTCTTTTCCTATTCTCTATTTTCCTATTTTCACAAATAATTACTATCACTTGTTTTTTGATTCTCATTCCAAAGATAATTTTTTGTGTGTATTACAAATATGAGTAAATATCATAGAAAGTCTTTTTATATACATAGTAGCAGACTAAACACCTGTTAAAACCATATTCTTTTGTTTCATGTCTAGAATGTTCACAGACTCATTTTTTAAAACTTTACTTTTAATAGAAAAATTCAAACATGTAAGGTAAAACAAAAGTTCTCTAGGCATCTAGATTTAGTCATATCCCCACCACCTATATTTAAACACTAATAATGTTTATATTGCCATATTTACTTCACCCATCTATTTGTAAGCATATTAGTATTCTTTTGGGGAATTATTTTAAAGAAATCATAGACATCAAGCTATCAAATATTTCAGCACTCATCTCCAAAAATAGAGACATTTTCCTATATGAACATATTATCTTATGGTACCAAAGAACATTAATAATTTCTTCAAATCATCTAATGTCTATTCTTTACTCAAGTATCCCCAGCTAACCTCAAAAGGTGTAGAACCATTACTTTTTGCAGAGCTCTTTTGACTACATTATTGCTAACATGAGAGAAATATTATAGCTTTTATCTAACATGGAAAGTTTATAGTGTTTATTTTTAAATTGTGTTTGTTGTTGTCATTTTATTTTTATTAGTGCCTTTTATCTCTATCCAAAAGCAAAAACAAGGAAGAAATAGCAACTGTCGAAACTTCATTCCGACATTCACCTAAGAAACTTTTTTCACCAATACTAACCTTCCACAGTTTTACATACACAAAATTGCCAGGATTCTACCCTTATCTTATTATCCAAAAGTAAGGGAAATCAGTTGTGATGCTTGCACAACTCTGTGAATATACTAAGAACACTGAATTGTACACCTCAAGTGGATGAATTATATGGGATGTGAATTATCTCAGTAAGGGAGTTTTTAAAAAAGAGAAGGGAGGGAATAACTCCTTCTAAAATATCATATGAGCAAAATTACTTCCCTAAAGTAGAATTTAACAGTTTTCTTTGTATTCTTATTAATAAAAGCCTAATAATTAAACTAAATAAACTAAAGCTCCTACTCACTCTACTCTTTTGATTTTGCCACCATATTACAATTTGACTTTTGCTAAAGTAAGCACAGTATGTGGACACAGTTTAAACAAAAAATGATAAATCAGAAATAAATTTTTTCTGCTTTATAAAAACCAAGTAACTCTCTTAGAAAAAAAAAAAAAAAAAAAAAAAAAACAAAAAACAACCTCATAGTAAACTTAAAGTTATGTGACTTGAAGGTAAATAAGTCCTATTTAAGTGTAAGACTGAAAAGAACTTGGCTATCTAACAAGAGAAAGGTTGAAAACTTTCAGTCCATTTAGAAGATCCAACAGTATGTAGCCATTAAAGATCATGTAAGAAAGTGCTTAGTAACATGAAGAATTCTTTATAACATTTTTGTAAAAATGGAGAAACTTCTGGCTTCCAGTAATGATGGAGGATATTGGCTGGTAAATACTCTAGGAAGTTACAATTTTAAAATCTGGCTGCCCTCTCTTCTGTGTGTGTGTGTGTGTGTGTGTGTGTAAAATGCAAGTGTTGTAAAGGCACTAGAGAGTGACCAAAAGCAAGCATAAACTAAAGAAGTATTAACCACTGAAAGACAGTGACTACAGTGGGTTAGAATTTGAGTTAGTGTCTTTTTTCCATAATCTCACAAAATTGCAGTCTTACTTTACAGTTAAAGGTTGGCAGAGCAGCTGACAATTTAGTGAAGGGAGGGAGGTGGAGTGGGGGTCGTCCTAGAAACTTATGAACCATAGAGGGGTGGTATCAAAAACCTGAGTATAATCTCTGCCCAAATCCCTGGAAGACCACTAAATAAGATACCAGTGGATCACCAGGAAAAGAGGTGGCAGAAACCAGAAAATCCTTGTGAGTATACTGCTTTTTCTGACTCAGGTACTCTGATATCTGTGCCTCAGGAAGCAGAAGGCAAAAGCCTTAATGAATTCATGTATCAGAGGACAGAGCTTGGTGATGGTTTACCACAAACATTGCCCAAATCCTTGACCAAATGTTAAATCGCACAGGTAAAGGGAAGATCCTGAGGAGCCCAGATTTAAAAAAAATAGCAACAGCTGGAACTGAGGAACTGAACAGAAATCTCAGCTGTTGCACACTGCAGGGGAGAGAGTTTATGTTTTGAATCTAAGAGAGTTAGCAGCTTGCTAAGCAACAACAGAACAATTTTCAGAATAACATATCAAGGTTGTGAAACATATCAACAATATCTAGTTTTTAGCCAAAAATTACTAGATATGCAAAGAAACAGGAAAATGTGATCCATAGTTAGGAAGGACAATTAAAAAAAAAACTGACTCTGAGTGGGTCTAGATGCTGGATTTAGCAATGTCTTCAAAAAACAACTATTTAAAATACATTCAAATAATTAAAGGGAAACTTGCCAAAGAAATGGGCAGAAGGAATAGCATACTTGAAGATATCAATAAAATGATTATATCTGAAGAACAGAGCAAAAATTGACTAAATATAAATGAGCAGAGCTCTGGAGACCTGTAGAATAACATTTAGAAGTCAAACAGAATGTAACTGTAGTTCTAGAGAGAAGGAGAAAAGAGACAAAAAACAATCTGAAGAAGTAACAGGTAAAGACTTCCCAAATTTTGTGAGAAGCAGGAAGGTACAATCTAAAAAAAACTCAATTAACTCAAGTAGGATAAATACAAAGAGAAGTAATCTTCAATAGGTACATCAGAGTCAAACTTCTGCTAACCAAAGAACATAAATTCTGAAAGCAGGCAGAAAATAAACAGCAGATTATATATAGGGAAACAATGATAAAATAATGGCTGACTTCTTACAGAAACAATGTAGGCCATAACTTATAGGAATTACATATTCAAAGTATTGATACAAAAAATCTGAAAATTAAAAACTCCATACCTGATGAAACTTTCCTCCAAAGATGGAAGGGAAATAGGTATTTTGGGGTAAGCAAAAAACTGAGTTTTTACCGCAGACTTGAGTAAAAGAAATACTAGAAGAATATATATAGGATGAAGGGAATGACTGTGGATGGAAACTCAGATCTAGAGGAAGGAATTAAGGGCACTGGTCAAATTATGGAGATCTATCTATCTATCTATCTATGTCTAACTATTTCTGTCTATCTGAATTTTTTTTTTCCAAAGGATAGGGAGGTTAAAAGAACAATACTGTTGAAATGTTCCTGTATTTTACCTGAAATGCAATATAAATTCTAAGTAGATTATAATCCCTAGAGCAAATCTATCTATATACATAGCTAAATATATTAAATATACATATATATATATATATATATGCAACAGTGTATTATATACCTGAAACTAATATAACACTGCATGTTAACAGACTGAAATTAAAAAGAAAATTTAAAAATATACAAATACAGAAAAGGAAAAAAAAAGGAAAAGCAGGTAGCACGCATGAGCTCCCTATGTGCATCAGTTCCCCTTGCCCCCATATTACAAAGTAGGAAGGCATGATGGCCTGTGTAGATGCTGCACACATAGTTGGTTTGTGTTACAGCTGAGTAAACCTTAATCTTTTAAAGGAACTGCTGACATACTTGCCCAACTGCTGCTCCAGAAGGGGATATTATCTTTTATTACCTTGGACAGCAACAAAACAAAACAAAGTAACACAAAACAAAGACACAGTACTTTATCTTCTGAGGCTGTATAAAACATCTTTGAAAAGATAGGAAAAAAGTTGCTAAGATTCAACAATTCTACCTCTAAGTATTTACCTAAGAGAAATGAATACATAAGATGTTCACATAACTTGAAAGTGAGCTTTCATTAGCAGCTTTATTCATGATCACCAAAAATTGGAAATAACACAAATGTCCATAAATAGGAGAATGGAAAAACTATGGCATATCTATACAATGAAATGCTACTCAGCAATAGAAAGGAATGAACTATTATATACAGAATAACACTAATGAACCTCAAACACTGTACTGTATAAAAGAAATCGGGCAGAAAAAGCACAAACTACACAACTCCCTTTGTATAAAATCTCCAAAGGGCCAAATTCACTTATAGTGATAACAGCATGTCAGTGACTGTCTGGGGGGTCAGATGAAGGGGAGGGAATGACTACAAGAGTCACAAGGAAAGTTGTGTGAATGAGGAAACGTTGTATATCTTGATTCTAGTGTGGTTACCACAGGTGTATGTCTGTCAAAATTCACTGAAATTTACCTTTAAAATTGATGCATTTTTGCATGTGAATTACAACTCAATAAACTTGACAAAAAAAAGGGCACAAAAGTGTATTTCATTGTTATCTCTAAAAATGAGAACTGAGTGGGAAGCCTGGGTGGCTCTGTTGGTTAAAAATGAGAACTGAGTTGTAATACTGGATTAAAATTCTATAATTGGAAAAATAAAAATTTATTTAGAATAATATTTTCTAAAGGTTAATTTATTCATTAAAATTGTAAGAAAATTTGTCATTACAGAGAAACACACCTGTAGTATTCATTGCTCTACACTTTTAAATCCTTAGAAAACCAAAATTTTTCTAGATATGTGAAAATACCTATGGGAGTGAAAAAGGAGACTAGAAAAAATGCTTGATTTTCTAGGTCTTAGTTTAACACATTCAATGCAAAGCTAAGCAATGTTGGAATAATAAACTTATCAGACTTGTGAATGGTTTAGAGAGACCCCTGAAATACAACTTTCTGGTAATGATGTATTGATTCTTTACTAGCATAATTTATTCCTTAATAACTTCATCAGATAAAGTTTTAGCTTTAGTTCCAGATCAAATAATCTGATTAGCTTCATTCTAACCCTACAGGTGTTTCATGTGTTTACAAGGAATCCAAAGCTTTGGTAAAAAAAAAAAAAAAAAAAAATCACACTCTAAAAATATCATGATATTGTGATGTTGATGTAGGGTTTTCTTTAATACACAGCTAACCCTTGAACAATGTGGCGGTTAGGAGTGCTCACCTCCTGACACAGTCAAAAATCGTCATACAACTTTTGATTCCTCAACAACTTAACCTACTGCTTACCAGAAGCCTTACTGATAGCATAAAGAGTGGATTAACACATATTTTGTATGTTTATGTATTATATACTGTATTCTTACAGTAAAGCAAGCTAGAGAAGATGTTAAGAAAGTCATAGGAGAAAATGTACTCACAGTACTGTACTGTATTTTTTGAAAAAATCCACATATAGGTGGACTTGCACAGTTCAAACCTGTGTTGAGGATCAGCTATATATTAATAATTCTTAAACTTCTTTTAATGATTCCTAGAACAAGTTTTTTTGCTGAGAAAAACCATCTAGACTTGCCATTCACATACTCGCCTTTGCCTTACCCTGCTCTTTTCCGACACAGATATTTCTCCTACTTGGGCCCCACTTCCTGGATGGGCCACTCTGTCCTCTCCACCTCGATCTCATCTATACATTTGCTTGATCTCAGCCTGAAATCACATCTCCAGGAGTGCTGTCTCTGACCTTCCTGCAATTTGATATATTTTTGTGATTAATTAATGTCTGCTCCCATAGACTATAAATTGCATAAGAGTAAAGTATTTGTTGATAGGTTTGTTTTTACCAGTTTACCACCTGCTCCTGGTATAGGGAGGGTGTTTAGGAGGATGGTGGTTATATGATGTTTGCTGAATAAATGAACAGGTTTCCTTAGCTTGTCCCAAGCAGAGCACTGGTCTAGCTCACCAACTGACTACTCTCCCCAAGCAGCTTCTCTGTGCCAGCGCTCACCCAGTTTAATATAACTGTAGAAACTACAGTTATATATAATATATAAAACTGGACCTCAGGTAATAATCGTAAGAATGTATCTTGGGCCACATGATCTTTCTGCTGATTATAATATTCTGTGCTTGCTCTATATATGGGCATGCTGCTTTCTTGTCATGCCAAAGCATTACTGAAACTTATTTTACCCTGTCATTAACCCTTGGAACCGCTTATCAAAATGCTAAGGAAAACTAGACTATGATTGGGTAAAGCTCCCTGAGTGTTAGAACTATATTCCTGATTCTTAAAAAAATTTCACACAAAGGTATTTCCCTCGAGTTTAAAAGGCAAAGACAGGGCACCTGGGTGGCTCAGTGGGTTAAATCCTCTGCCTTTGGCTCAGGTCATGATCCCAGGGACCTGGGATTGAGCCTCCCAACAGGCTCTCTGCTCAGTAGGGAGCCTGCTTCCTCCTCTCTCTCTGCCTGCTTCTCTGCCTACTTGTGATCTCTATCTATCAAATAAATAAATAAAATCTAAAAAAAAAAAAAAAAGGTAAAGACAATGGGGCACCTGGGTGGCTCAGTCAGTTGAGCATCTGTATTCAGCTCAGGTCAGGATCCCAGAGTCCTGAAATCGAGTCCTGCATCAGCCTCCCTGCTCAGCGGTAGCCTGCTTTTCCTTCTCCTCCCTGCTCCTGCTCTCTCGTACTATCTCTGTCGCTCTAATAAATAAAACCTTAAAAAAAAAAAAAAAGGAAGGACGAGAAACACATTGCTGGGCTACTGTCTGGGCAGTAGGTCAGTGATTAATGGGGAATATTTGCAATGCTGTGCTATAATACTCCACTTTTATCATTCCAGACTCACTGGATTAAGATCATGTGTGTACATTCTTTTTTTTTTTTAAAGATTTTATTTATTTATTTGACAGACAGAGATCACAAATAGGCAGAGAGGCAGGCAGAAAGAGATAGGGAGAAGCAGGCTCCCCGCTGAGCAGAGAGCCCGATGTGGGGCTTGACCAGGACCCTGAGATCATGACCTGAGCCGAAAGCAGAGGCTTAACTCACTGAGACACCCAAGTGCCCCATGTATGTACATTCTTAATAGGACTTACTTTTTACCTCATCATCTAATTACAATGCTTTCATACTAGAAAATTATGAAGAATGTTTTCCCAAAGTGGTATCTCTACTTTGAAAATCAGCCTACCTGAACAAAACATTCTCTTCCATCCCTTAGAGTATCCAGACATAATTTAAATCTTTCTTATGATTCATATTTTTGGGAGTCTTGTTTTCTTATTATGCCAGAATAAGAGAATCTAAACAGTATTTAGCTAAACCATGGGACTTGGTACATCAGATTTGAAGGTTTAGATAATGGGGAAGTCTTAATCTTTTATCTGGCTATATATGTAAAACAGAAAAATAGTAAATACTGAAATATCAATTTATAAAAAGATGCCTACATTATTTTCACTAATTAATGTCTTATTTACAGAACAGAGATTTGCCAAAAAGATATTTTTTCCACTTATACCTCAATGCACTGTTTTTTTGTTGTAGGGGAAAAATAATTGATCATATTACTTTTTAATTCACCTTCATGCATTCAACACACAGTTATGTAGAACTTTTTGAAATTCTACAACTTAATAAAATGGCTTTTATCTGTAGGAGGAAACAAAGCGTTAGGAGAACAAGGAAAGGAAGGTGATTAAACTTGTCCAGGGTGGGGAAGGAACAAGGTAGAGAGAAAGAAATGGAAGGAATCTTTGAGAATGGGTGACATAACTGGACCTTTGAAACTAGCAGAAGTTTTTGTGGTTCAAGGGTCTGTTTTGGCCGAGGGGCTCCATAGGCATGGATGTGTGGTTTGAGAGCACAGTGTCTATGTGAGGAAAAGCACTACAGCTTTGGAGAAGCTGTTAAAGATTCTAGACTAAAGGGAGAATGTGTGGAGAGCAGAAGGAGAATATGATTTGAGGAGATGACTAGATATACCTCACAACTATGTATCTGTGTCTCTATCTATACAAATACAGTGGAACTGGGGGGAAGAGAAATTGGCAGCTGGGAGACTATTTCCAAAGCTGCCGTTCTAGCTCAGAATGGAACCCAGATGGGCCCAGAACTGGGCGATGAATGAGAATGGGTAAGAAGCTTGGCTGTGAGAGGTGTCAAAAATACTATGGAAATGAAGTAGATAGGATCTGATGATAGACTACCTGTCAGGGAGAAGTATTTACAGACCTCAGGATGTTTGAACTGAGGTTACTGGTATAACAAAAAGTCAATCTGGCAGGGAAACTCACTTGGGGATTAAAATATGGCAGATGACTTTTGACAGATGAAGTGCTAGCTGGCACTCAGCAGGATATAGGGATTAAATTCTGGAGTGAGGGCTGGGCTGGAGGTCTGGATTAAGGGGTGGCTGTTGCCTTTTAAAATCTAGGGTGATCTGGATATACTTTCATGTAAAGCATTTGAAAGACAGCCAGTTGTTGATTCACTCATATACCTACACCTACCCTCATGCAGACAGTGAAGACTAGAAGGCAGAGATGAAACAGCTACTCCCCATGTGAAATGTCTGTGTCATGGTGTCAGGATCATCCCAAAATGTGTGTCTAGCACCCTTGCCTTGCTCACAGCCACAGTCTTTACTGTTGGCCTCAAGGCAACTATGTTTCCCAACATCTTTTGGGCCTCCTCATCTGTGCCCTGAAGAAGGACCCAGACACTTGCCACTCATCTGTCACTGCAAGAGCATTGCCAGCCTGGGGGGACAGAGACCAGTCAAGCCACTCCATCAGGGCAGTGTGGGATGCTGGACACAGATGCAGATGCAGGGAGAAATAAGGAAAGCTTCCCGGAAGTGGTGCTGCCTATGTCACGTCTGAAGTGGTTGGGGAAAGGCGGGCTTTTCCAGACAGAGATAATGTAAATAGACAGAGAAAAGAGAAACCATAACACAACTGAGAAATTATACTACAACAGAAATAGAGACTATAGAGCCCCTTCTTGCCTAATTTTGATTTTATTTAAGGTAATGAGTAACCATGAAGACGTGAGATGATAAAGAGGTGAGATAATAAACATAAAGAAGTGAGATGATAAACATTTAAAAACATTTTCATTTTAAAAAACATTTCAACAGTGTGGAACTTTGGAAAATGTCTTGGAAAACTAGCGTAGGAAGATCTGTTAAAAGTAACTGCAATGGCTGAAGTAAGTGATGTTGAGGGCCTGAGTGGAACAGCAGGAAGACAAGATCACAAATAAACAGGCAAAAGAACAGAAGTGAAACATTATGGACGATGCATCAACAAGAAAGAAAAAGGATGGGGGGGCCAGTGAGGGGAAGGGGCCCAGAAAACAAGCTCCGGAAGAAGGAAAAGGGGGTACATTCAGGAGTACAAGTGATGGTAATAGATATTCTTTTTTGAGGAAAGAGTAAAGAATGGGATTCAAGTGATTCAGGCACAAATGTAGGACCTAGTAACAGAACACCCAGATGTTTTTATCTAGAGAACACTGAGAAGAGTATCTGAACATGTCCAGAAAGTAGGGAGAATGAGATGTTGATGAGTAGGTGCGTGAAAGAAAAAGAGAGAGGGACTGATGCCTCCAAGAGTCAAGACAAGGTTGGCGAGGGGACAAAAGACCCTCCTCGCTCACCGAGAGTCTGGTCAGTGTACAATAAGAAGTATGAGTGACTGGACTGTAGAGAAACACTTTTATTCTTCCTGTATCACCAAGACTCTTAGATCCAGTCTCAAATTCTGACCCTGTTATCACAAAGATGGGGAGAAAGCACAGAAGTAGAAGAATCACTAAGATGGCAAGAAGGAAGAAAAATTGGTTCTAGCAAAAAGAAGTTTGAAAGAATTCAGGTTCTTTACTCTAGAAGAGAAGATGAAGGGGAGATTTCCATAATCTTAGCTTTTTTATATCCAGATAAAAAAGATGTTATGCATACAATTTCCCATTTTTAACTCTTTAGAGAGGAGTGTCTATTTGTTTATATTTCTTTTTATCTTTAAATAGTGGAAGTGAGCTTAACAAAGAGTTCTTGTATATATATCAAACCCTACAGTTATTGGTGAAATTCAGCTCTGGATTCCAATTCTGGAATTCAACCAGACACACTGAAAACTTTTTTAATAACCTGGAAGTGCTTAGTCATCAATATAGTACAAACAGACAAGCACTGTGCTAGCTTGTAGTGGCAGGAAAATAGCAAGACATCTCCTCCCATCTTTCTACCAGGTATCAGGAAATTTAAAAGCATAAAACTATTATTATTATTACTATTAAGTTCAGATAGTTCCAAATGATTTCAAAAGGAAATTCAAATTACAGAATTGGATTTTTATGCCTGTGCCAGACTAGATTCAGTCAAATTCAAGAAACTTTAAAAACATACATATATTTGGAACTCCTTTGGAGACTCCAGAGAATGGCAGAAGTATAAGGCATTACTATTAGCTTGTCTGGCTGCCTGTAGCTTATACACTCATAATTCCTCTTGCTTCCCATCTCTTCCTCTTTACACTCTTTTCCTTAAGGATAAACATAATAATAAATAAATTTTGCAGCACCATTTGTTTGAAAAGAGACCTAGGTTTTACTGTCTTCAGAAAAACTAAAAAAGTAAATGTATTATCTTTATAGATTATCCTATATAGAGCCTACACTAACTCTACAAATCGCAGTTTTTGAAACTTCTTTCTCAAATATAAATATGGAATCATTACTCTCCTGGTGATAGGCCTCAGAAACTCGGATTAGCAAATTCTGTAATCTGAAACCCTTTGAATTTAGGAAAAATTTTGGATACTCACACCAAATATGTTGTTCATTTTAAAATATCACTCTCCCAGGATAGACTGACACAGGCATTTTAGTGCTACCCAATCAATGTTAAATATTAATGTCTTTAAGCACTTTCTGACCTATTTCGTATTAAAATCAGTAACTCACCTTAGAAAAGTTCTTGATCTAATTAACGATCTTCTCAGGCACACTTCCACAGCTGACCCACTTTAAAGTGGAGGAAATTAATACAAATAACGGAGAGTGTGCCACAAGATTATTCAGTCTTACGATATTTAGGGCTGGTTAAAAGGAATTTAGAACTTCCCTTGAAACCAATTTAAAAAATATTCTCAAGAGTAATCTAAACAGGATCAAAGTCCACTTAATACAACAAGACAATATGCCCATTATAAACCGCCGAATGATAAGACATTGGTCTGGGCTTCACAAAGGTAAATGACATTTGGATATTTATTGTTTATGGCAGCAGCCTTTGAAGCAGAATGCAAGACTCTTAATTAGAGCGTAGGAAGGAACTATCAAAGCTGCTATTTCTAAATTTTTTATCTGGAAGGAAAAAAAAAGCTTTATCAAATTAAATATTCAGATAATCCCCGCTCCCCTCCCTTGGTGCTTATGCAAAAGGCTTCATACAAGATACCCCCATGATGTTCCTGCAGAAACTATACCATGAGAAGAGGTCAGCAGGGTTCTGCTGTTGTCAATGACTCTTGAGGTATTGTGGAATGAGCTATAGAATGTCATCAATGCAGTTAATATTAAAATCCAAGACCTTTCACAGTAGAGTAATGATGATATTACAATATTTGTAACGAGATGGACAGTGACCATGAAAATATTTTGCAACAGAGATTTTCTCATTGTCTTGAGGCAAAGTGTTTAATCAAGATTTGACATTTCAGAAAAAAAAAATGTCCTTATTTGCTGGATGTTTTCTGGGACAAGTGGTTGTTGGCAGAATGTTACCTACCAGATCATTGAGAAGAAGGAGCAGGAGGAGGAGGGGAATAGGAAGAGAATAACATGCTTAATGTACAACTTGAAAAAAAAAGGAACAATTTGACATGGATAAAGAATCTGGATTTGGAAAGAACTCTAAGGAAAGACCATTTAGAAACTGGACACTTATGAAAATATTTATGAAAGTAGTTTACCTTATAACTCATGCTTGTATCAAACTTGAGAATGAAAGTTTCTAATTCTGCTTTAAAAATCTTCTGAAGGAAGAGTTCCAAAGGTTTTTCTATCTTTCTATTAGTTTGTAAGAACATAGGATGGTATCAGGAAAGACTGACATTTTCTGGCAGAATTATAAGAATATTTTTTATATAACCAAAGGATGAGATTTAAAACAAACACCATGTTTAGGAAGATCAAGCAGTATTACACTTCTTTCACCAACACAACTTTGTTATCTTTTCCTCCTGGACAGAGTTAGAACCAAGTTTTGAAATAAGTAATACAGAATAAGACCTTTGACTACTCATTGTATCACAAGCCTTAAGCTGAAATGAAAACAAGACAAATCACACTTCTCTGACTAAAATGATCAATTAATTTTTTTTAAAAGATTATATTTATTTATTTGACAGAGAGAGAGAAAGAGAGAACACAAGCAGGGGGAGTAGCAGGCAGAGGGAGAGGGAGAAGCAGGCTCCCCGCAGAGCAGAGAGCCTGATGTGGGGCTGGATCCCTGGACCCGGGGATCATGACCTGAGCCGAAGGCAGAGGCTTTAACCCACTGAGCCACCCAGGCACCCCTCTTCATCTATTTCTTATCCTTTTTACAATTTTACTTTTTGAGTGTTTTTAAATGTATAGGACATAATAATACAGTTGCATAATTTATACATATATATTATAATGTATACATAATTTACAAATAAAAGTACATGTTCTAGGGTGAGTGCTCAAAAATGTTTTACTGATAAGAGGGCAGAAAAGCATAAAAACCGTGGGCTTATGTCCTGTTACAAGAGTGCGATGCGAATTCCATCATGTGGCTAGCTACAATAACTGCATGTAAGTAAGTGGCTTAAAGTGCTGCTTTTCTATAGTGTTAACATGAATTTTTTAAGAACCACAATTTTAATGCCTTGCAATTAATGAAATCACCATAATTTTAGTCCTTATTGCAGTCCTTATTTTATTCTAATAATTTAAAAATAACCCTTCTTCAGCTGGGCAGTTAAATTGTGTACTTTACTTCCCTTTTTTGTTCCAGATGACAACGACTATGAGGACTCTACACTGCTTCCCTTGTTCAAGCAAGACTGAGTTATAAACTGGACGCCTGGAAGCTTGTTATAATTACAGGTGTGTGTATGCCTATTATGCACACATGCTTCTCTACATGAAAATCCATCCTTTCGTCCTATGGTCTGACTTAAACACAGGTGGTAGGGACAGACAGTACGGAGGGCTACCATGATGATTTCAGAATCCTGAAATTCCACAGTGATCCATACTTTTGGATCTAAAAGACCAACGGCTTTTTGAATTCCAGGGTTTGGTCATAAACATTATCCCAGTAAAACTGATACACTTTGTGAATCCCACTTCAACAAATGAGAAAACCAAATCTTAGAGAAAGAAGATAGGTGATCATGTTATTTCTTTAATAGAGTTATATTCAGTGAAATACAGCATTTTAAACACACAGTTTGACATGATAGAAGAAATATTTATATTTGTCACACTATTCTTAATGTAGTGGATGCAGGACTTTTACTCCTGTTCCTTCTGCTGCCATCTTCTTAAACACAATCAGCAAAGTTATAGAAACTGGCATTGTCAGATATTAAAAAAATTATGGCAAATCTCTAATTCATAATTCATTTATTTCCCAAAGTCCATTTGCAGAGTGCTAACGAGGTAATAAAAAAAGGCATTATGCCGACAGCTCTTTGGGACCAAGAGTGGGACAGGACATTCGATACTTTCTGAGGAGACAGGACGCCAACCCCAAGGGCACAGGCATAGAAAAACAGAGATGAGAGAACCCAGGAATATGTTTGAATCATTTTGTCTAAGGCATATAGATTTCTTATAAAACATGCTTTAAGGATTCAGCAAGGAGATTAATTGACCTTTGAAATAGGTCATATTTAAATAGTCATATTTAAGAAGAAAGAAACACAACAAATCCAAAGTGTTTGTAGGATGTACTCACACACAACTATTAGAAATGATATCCACCTTAAAAGGGTTTATGTAACTTTTATTGTACTTCCAGGGGGTAGAAGAGACTTATGCTTAAGTTTTGGAAAACTGCTCACTGATAGAACCATTATAGTAATTACACTGAATCTGTTTATTAATTTGTCACAATTAAGTCAATAAGAGCTTTACTAATGTCCTATTACTTGATTAGTTTTGAAAGTGATTATCTTAAGAACTTGACTTAATTGGAAGGCTCTCAATTTACAAGGTACATTAAACTCTCAGTAGCATCTTAAGATTATTCAACATATGCAGGTCAATTACCAGTAATCACTGTTTTGTACAAATGTTCCATAAAAACTATAGCATGACATGACAAAGAGAGAAAGTAAGATCTAATTAATAATGCTAAACCCCAACTGACACTTCCAGGATAAAAGGGCAACATGAGCATTCATACAAAGTCTTCCTAAAACTAGGTCTGTTACCAAAAGTCAAATAAAGAAAAGCTAGCAACTCTCTACCTTACAGATGAAGATAATTTGTCATGATTGCTAAATCACCAAATTGCATTCCCTGTACTCATGCCCAGCTGCACATTCATTTCCAAATTAATAAATTACAATTAATTCTTACTGCTCCATCACTTTTCTTTTTCTAGTTAATAAAAGAGACTGCAATCAATTATTGTTCAACCCATTTTTTAGAACAGATCAACTACAACTATTACTGCATAAGCAGGAAATATGGAGTAGTTAATGTACCTGCTGAGATTGTAAAGCCTTTAAAAACTATTGGCTGTAGTATAAATACTTTATATTGACCTTCCAATTCCCAAAGATTCAATGTAGTTACTTGAATATTTATAATGATTAACAATAATAAGGGCTGAGAAAGTCCTTTGATACCTAGGCTGATTTCCAAACACCTAATCAAACAATTTCATAAACTTTTGTATGAAACTTTATTAATCAGATATTTGAAAGGTTTGCCCCACACTAAAAACATGAGCCTGGTCTTGAGATTAATCACAGGAAAAATTCATTGCTGCCTTCATTAAAAACCCAGGATAGCAAGCTCCTTGAAAAGATTATTCCACTGCTGACCTGTAAAGGCATTGTATGAATTATGTGTTCTGACTTGTTCCTAATTTAAGTCCTGTACACAGAATACATTTCAAATTGCCAAGTCTGATTTGCCCCCGATTGTGTGAATACAGTGAACAAAGCTGAATCTGTAAAATACTAGTTCCACGCCTTTGAAAAACTTAAGATGAAAGCCACTTTGAGTTTGTTGCATTCAAATAACTATAATTGTCGTTAAAATTGTCTTGGTGAGTTAACTGTTTAACCAGTGGGGATGCCGGGATGTTGGGGGTGGGGGTGGAAAGCAGTGGTCATATTTAATAATCCAGTCCGTGGGTTTTGTACCAAGGATTTATCTGCTGAAAACTCAAGAGTGAGGAAGGCCTCTTAACAGACTTCCCACATACTGCAAATCATTTTTTTAACGGATTTAAGCCGTCCTCTTGGGATAGATTGTCTCTCAACTGCCTACACATCGCCTTTGATAAATTTCTGCACTTTAATTACTCATATGCTGTAATTCAGCCTTAAATGTAGGTACTTAAGGAAATACAGAAAGAACATTCTTCAGCATCGAATCCACGGTTGAATAGAACACAGCCACTTTACTGTACTCACATGTCAATTTTCTGCCATCTCCCTACTGGAAGCACAGCCAAGTGGTCTGTGGCCGATGGGAATTCATGAAGCAAGAGGGTGGGGTGGTGTGGAGACGTCATGAGGACTGTGCAAGCCTGTGTCCAAAGACAGATGTGGTCTGCTCCTTCCTCCAGGGAATAAAAGACACTGAAAACCTCATTTACCTGGGTATTAACTTTGATTATGGCCAGAGCAATGGGAAGAAACAGAACAATTGAGGCACCGTTAGGTTTTTCTAATTTTTACTGCCTCATAATGCATGACTAAGAAGCAGCAAAGCATCCTTTGCTCAGAAGTGCTTGTCCCTTAAGTCTTAATAAAAGAGGATATACACAAAGGACATTTAAATTAAGTGCTACTATCTTTATTGTCCACTTGGAATACAAAAAGGCCTTCAGTTTGGTCAAGCTGCTGAATGCTTGGCACAGATGTAATGATCTGAAGCTTGGTGAGAGAATTAAATGATCCAGAAGAAGCCTAGGTTCCCTCCTCTTCTGATGGGAGGATGGTCAGAGCCTCTTTTCTCTGGCTCTTGGATGCTCTCAGGTACAGAGCCAGGTCACCAGCGGCTTAAACTAAAGTTGCTTTGCCTGAGCCACAGGAATAGCTCTCCTAAGTTACCCTGAAATCCTTAATTAAAATGCCTTTTTTTTTTTTTTCCTCCCCCTATGCTAAAATGGACCAACATTTGCTTTCTAGTCTTACTGGATTAAAAAAAAAATAATAGTGCAAGGGAATACAAGAATGGGTAAACTCTTTGGGGGTAATTAATGTCTGGAATTAGCTGCATTTCAGAAGAAGCAACGAATTACTTAGAGTTAAATGAAAATGCTGGGTAACTATTAACACAAGTAAATTAGTCATAGAAACAGAAACCCCCTCACTCCTTACCACCTACTCCTTCCCCCCAAGGATGTTTGGACTTGGGGACCTCACTGAGCAGCTCTGAGATTTAACAATCTAAATGGTTCTGATGGCTCATTTCTTATATTACAATGGTTCTCAAAGTGTGGTCCTTGGACCAGAAGCATCAGCTTCTGCATCAGCTGGGATCCGTGAGAGAGGCAAATTATTGAGCCTTACCAAGAACCTGTCCAGTCAGAAACTCTGGATGGAGCCCAACAATATGTGTTTTTAACAAACCCTCCAGGCAATTTTTACATACTCTAAAGTTTGAGGACTACTGTTCTATTAAAGCTGGATATTTTCACACCACTTTTCTAATATTTCTATATCTCAATGTTAAATTGACCATCAACGGACAGGGAAATGTTTTCAAAGGAAATTGAGAAGATAAACGAAGCCAGAATCCTCAGGATATACATACTAGACTTAAAGCAGAGATTCTCAACCCCAGCTGAATAGTGGAATGGCTGAGGAGCTTTGAAATATGCCAGGACCTTATTCCAAGCCAAATGAAACAGACTGGGGGAGAGGGAGGCAGCAATAACATATACTTCTAAATGCCCTAGTTATTCTCAAGCCCTGGAAAGATTGAGAATCACTGACAGAAAGTAACCACAGCAGTTGGACTCTCAATAGAAGTTGGGCAGTCTAAGAATTAGGAAAGAGGGCAATGTGGATGTTCACAGTAAAAATATACACATACTTTCACAGATAAGGTTTGTGCCATATTTTTTTTAAAGATTTTATTTATTTATTTGACAGACAGAGATCACAAGTAGGCAGAGAAGCAGGCAGAGAGAGAGGGGGAAGCAGGCTCCCTGGACCCTGGGATCATGACCTGAGCTGAAGGCAGAGGCTTTAACCCACTGAGCCACCCAGGAGCCCAGCGTTTGTGCCACATTAACTGAACACTAGCTAATGTGTGGGACTTGAGAAAAGAACATTGCATTTTATTGCCTCGCACTCCTCTTAAATCTTACGGGTGGAGAAGCTATTATTTCTAGAGGAGATAATTCACCAATAAATATAATTTTAGATAGAAAACTGAGTTTTGACCCTATAGGCTAATTCCTATATCTAAATTAAGATTTAGATATAGAATCTATACCTATATCTAAATTTAGATTATTCCTAATAATCTAAAAAATAAGAACTGTTTGAGTATGGATCTACCAGAATCCTACATGTACTACATCGAGACATTCTCTCCACACTTCAGGCTAATTCTACCAATACCATTTCTTTTCCTGACCTGGAAAATGGGACTTGAAAATGGGTTAGAAGCATTGAATGGCTTAAAAACTTCCATAAAGAGGCATCACAAACCAAATTAGTTTTAACTACGTATTTTTATCCTATGTGTGCATATGCCTATATATACATACATATATACATACCCCCCACATAATTTTATAATGAAAATTGAGAACAAGACTATACATTAACAGTAATTCCAATTTATGTTTATTTCATATCACTTTAAAATGATAAATCTCCTCTTACAATTAATTCATTAGATTTCCACAAAACCTTTTGAGGTCGTCAGGATAAGTAGGATTACAGCTATTATTTTAAGTTTAGTTTATGAGAAGACAAAATCAGTTTAATGAATTATCTAACCAAGAGCTATACTGACAATGTTAATAAATAGCAGCTTTAACTATGGTACCAATATTCTAATGTCCGATAATAACTTTGTACATGTTAGTATTAAAACTTTAAAATATGGTTATTACTATTTCCAGAAAAGTAAAATTATCCAAAAGAATTAAAGTAGATAAAAGAGGGAAACCCAATTTAATAAAGCATTCAATCAGAAAAAATAAAAACACAGACTAGTTTAGCTTAAGATGCTAGGAGAGACCGGAAATTCTTTCTTTCCTACAATTGATTGGACTTCTCTTTGAATTCTTCTTCTTCTTCTTCTTTTTTAAGATTTTATTTATTTATTTGACAGAGAGAGAGAGAGAGAGATCACAGCAGGTAGAGCAGAAGGCAGAGAGAGAGGGGGAAGCAGACTCTCTGCTGAGGAGGGAGCCCAATGTGGGGCTCGATTCCAGGACCCTGAGATCATGAACCGAGCCGAAGGCAAGGCTTACCCCACTGAGCCACCCAAGTGCCCCTTCTCTTTGAATTCTTAACAGGTCCATAAAACATATAAATAAAAGACAGAGTATAAGATACAGCCCTGATTTTACATTCAGGCTGTATCACTTCAGCACAACCTTTTTAAGCATAACTAAGTGCTATTTGCTTCAGAATATTAGCAAATCATTAAATGAGTTTGATGAGCTCATGCTAAAAAATGTGTTTCTAGATTTTTAAAATATAATTTTTATGATGTTAAAGCATGGAATTATATTCTGCTTTATCTTAAGATTTAATAAATTTAACAATGTGGACATCTATATTTCAGCTATCAAATAAAATGGAGATATATGGAAAATATTTTAAAAGATATCTAGCCTAATTAGACTGTCTTTCATAATTTGTGTCTATGAAAACCAACCATAATTAATATTTAAGCATTTTACACCACCAACATAACATGCAATAAAGGGGCTACTGCTTTTTGTTACAATATACATAGTACATGCTTCACACATGATAATCTTTCACTATTAGAAAACATTAAGCTATGGGCGCCTGGGTGGCTCAGTGGGTTAAGCCTCTGCCTTTGGCTCAGGTCATGATCCCAGGGGCCTGGGATCGAGCCCCACATCGGGCTCTCTGCTCAGTGGGGAGCCTGCTTCTCCTCATCTCTCTCTCTCTGCCTCTCTGCCTACTTGTGATCTCTGTCAAATAAATAAATAAAATATTAAAAAAAAAAAAAAGAAAACATTAAGCTATGTACTATTCTTAATTAAGGTCCCATTTCAGTCAAAGTAAAGCAATTTGCAACTTAATTATAATAATAATACAAATTGCAATGTAACTAATGATATAGTATGCATTTGTGTTGGTAATTAGAGTAGTCAGTAAATAAGACTTTACAAAGCAGGAAATAAAAACAGGTGAGGGAGCTGTGCTTATTCATCACCTTGCTGACTAATGAGAGCTGGAGTGGAGATCAGTCACTTCCAGCACATTCCTTGATGTGTGCCACAAAAGCGTACACTGTAGACAGTTCCACTAACCTAATATAACCACCAGGCAAGTGCTGTGAGTGTCAGTTTAGAAAAATCCACAGAGAGAAACAAGTGATAAAATAGTATATAGCTAAAACTAACTCATTTATCAAGAAAGACAGAATAATTATTAGGAATGCCCAGACTGTATGCCCTGTGATAGAAATGAATAATGGGAACATTAACTATATTATTTTAAATTAAGAATACACTGGAGAAAACCCCAAATCTAGTAAGTTTACTCTACCTAGGCTTGAATTACACCCAGGAATATGGAAATAGTGAAATGCTTGATTTTACAAACCACACAGGTGATTTTTCTACTGTACAGTGAAACAAAAGAATGCAGAGGGCCTCCTGTTCACAGTAATAATAAGATCGGACATCAAATTTTGACATTTCCACATTAGAGAAATTGAGTTCTACCAAAAATCTAATCTATTAAAAAGGCAATGTTTTCCTTTTAGCAGAGGTGTGCTATAACTTATGCATCTTCATTCTACTATCCTATTGGTGAAGCCAGTATGTTAGTTGAATCCAGTCCTGTGTATAACACTAGGTATTTGTTCAAATTATCACTTGCTATTAAGTCACAATTCTGATTAATTTATAACAATACAGCAGCTCTCAAATTAAGATTACAGATATAATGAAAGAGATAATTTTATATATATATACACATATATGTGTGTGTGTATATATATATACTTTATATATATATAAATGATATATATATAAAATTTATAAATATATTTATATATATATAAAAAATTTATAAATATATATATATATATATATATATATATATATATATACTTTTATATATATACTTTTTTTTTTTCCTGAACAGATTTTGGGACAGAATTCCTAATGTAGCATATAAGTAAATTATTTAGATTTTCTGCTATTCTCAGTTTGTACAAATGCTGAAATCCAAGTTGGCTTATTGGTGTTTTGGTTCCAAATGCATCAACCTCTTCAATTTAAACTACTGCTTGCTTTAAATTCAACTCGGTGAGTACTTATTATCTCTCCTTGGCACAGACCATCTTACATTTGTCAATTACATGAGTGAGTGTATAATATAGTAACATATAAAATATACATTCTGCTTTACCAACCAGGATGTGAATACCCTGAGGGAAAGACTATGTCTGTTATCTTTTTAAATAAAGTGAAGAGAAACAGAACATCTTCCCAGAACCTAGCATGGAAACTTCATCACAGCAGGGACTAAAATAAATGTTTATATCTTACAAAGAAAAGGTAAAGAAACCAATTATCTTCAGGCAATAGTATGAATACTAGGCAGATGTAAATAGATTACCATAAAGTTCACATTTTTTTTTAACATATAGATATTGGCAAAGAGCAGCATCCATATTTTCAAAATTGAGAGGGAAGAGAACTGTGCTATTATTACAGACAGCATATTCTGTATTTCTGCCATTATAATTATTGTCAAAATTTTCAAAGCCAGTCAACAGTGAGTACGTTGCTCTTCTAAAAAGCATCCTCAAGCACTTTTTTCTTATGGGCATCATTCCACAGACACTCCCTCATTCTGAGAAGATAATTAAGAAAATATGTTTTTGCCAGACATATTTTTTCTTCTTTCTTCTGAAAATTCTACTGGTGACAGTCTTCAAAAAACTAGAAAAGAAATTCTAGGCCGGCTGTCCCTTATCCTCTGGCCCATACTATAAAAATACAGATATTCAGAGGAAACAGCATGTATGTACATGTCGACAGGAACAGCACATTCTGAAATGCAGTTTACTGCAGATAAATATGAAACTCTGTCTTCCTCTCCTGGGAGTGATTCTTTAATCTCACTGCTGGAGGGAGAATGGATGCAATGAGAACCCTCAATTGGGCAAAGGGATATAAGGAATTTTAATGGGTTGATAGTACTATTAATTTTGCCATGGCTTATTCTCTGAATTTGGGTAAGTCATTGCTATTTAGCAAATGGGACTGAGAATGGATAAAATATATAATAAAAAAATTCATAGAGAATGCCAGGAAGAAATTAAAAGTGTTTCCATCAGCTGTCAAAGGGTCACCTAATGTCCTCTAGTTTGACATGAAAACATTAGAGAGTACATGTAATGTACAATGTTACATTAGTTTTTAGTTTTTATCATATACAACTGTCCTATAATCCTTAAAATTAGAAAATTCTAATGTAAAATACTGTAAATTCAAAGTAAGGTTTTTATTAAAAAAACTATAATGTCCTAGTTAATGAATTTTCAAGAGGTATAGATACAAAAGCTAACAGACAATTTAGTATTTAATAGTTTTGAGAAGTAGTCCTTTATGTACTGAAACACAGCTGCACTGTAGAGTAAGGATAGATTTAAGGGAAAATCGTCTTGGCTGTTACAAATAAACACTAAGTAAAATTAAATAGGCTTTAGAATAATCTAATTTCTTATGCTTATTTTAAGGGAGGCTAGAACTAACAGAATGATAGCAGCACCTTACAATAATTGGCTGAGCTTCTGCAAAGATGTCGGTGCACACCTCTCTCTGCTAGTTTTAGTAGGGCCTTACTTAGTTTCATTACCTCCCAGGAATTAATATGAACTAACCAGCTCTCTTAGAGTAGAAGGTTGGAGAGATCACCCAGTCCAGTAGTCTAACCTCAGGGTTCTCAAGTTCCAGGTGGTCTCTGACGGTAGTCAGCTCTTGGAAATTGGGTAAAAATATGCGTACTCAGGAATGTGCATTTTATGAGGAGAGGGCCATGTTTCAATAGAATTTCAAAGTGGCTTATAAACCTATAAAGGTTCACAAACAACTACTGAAGTAGCATAATTGCACTTTACAAATATTCCTGCGGGTGGAAATGATTGCTCTCAAAACACCCAAGAACTGCAAAATACCGAGCCCCAGGTCTCCTGATAACCACCTAACTCAGTGTATTATTGTGCCCATATCATGCTTCTCAGAGGACAAGTAGGGAAAAAAAAGTGTTAAATGTGCACAGTGTTTTCGTAAGCAGGTCTCATTTCAGGTAGCAGAGTAATTTCTAGGTCAGAACACGGTCTATAAATACAAAGTCCAGGTTGCCTGGGTGGCTCAGTGGGTTAAAGCCTCTGCCTTCGTCTCAGGTCATGATCCCAGGGTCCTGGGATCAAGGCCTGCATTGGGCTCTCTGCTCAGCAGGGAGCCTGCTTCCCTTCCTCTCTCTCTGCCTGCCTCTCTGCCTACCTGTGATCTCTCTTTGTCAAATAAATAAATAAAAAATCTTAAAAAAAAATACAAAGTCCAAAGATATGGATGGTATTATAGGTGATCTACCTGAACCATCCTGGGTTTCCAAACAAACACCACACTGCCTCCAGGCCTAGCAGAGATCCGCGCCTGCTTTAAGTCCCTGCAGCGTATGCTCTGACCTTCAGAGTGACAGAGAAAACCACAGGACCCCTAAAGGGAAAAATCGATCCCGAGATAGTGCATCATATAATAGAGAACTACCTCAGGTTCACATTGGCCTAATTGTGTGCTCTCTCCCTGCCTCACTGCTCAATGACACCACTGCCCCAAACTCAAACACACACACACACACACACACACACACACACACACAACGTAACAGGGTGATTTCAAGGTATAGATATATAAATCCACAAATGGAAACAAAGCATGACATTTAACTGATTTATTAACCAAGTAAGTAATTTCATGATTGTTTAAGATGAATTTTAGGAAAGAAAGTCACTAAAATAAATAATTAAAAATAAATGGACATTAATCCTGGCAAACTACCCTGTACATCCTCTTGGCATTTCTAAACCAAGAAAGATGTTTAATTTGTGCCTATGTATCAATGTGTGTGTAAATGTCTAAGTACATATTCTATCTCTACCACTTATATACAGTATGATGTTAGGCAAATTAGTTAATTTCCCTTCAAAACAAGTTCCTTATTAGTTTCCATTAGTAAAACAGAGATAGTGGCCTTCTTGGGTTTTTTGAGATTGAATGTGGTAATACATGCACAGAGCCTAGAACAAAGCTTCATATTTTATGATGATAAAACCATCATATCATCATCAGCAGCAGCAGCACCACCACCACCACCACAAGGAGGTACATAAGCAATTAATTACTTACGGGAAAGATGGAGTTAAAAAGGAAGCTTAAGATAAAACGGTTTATTGATGAAATGTTCAAGGTATCATGAAAATTCAAACTGCTCCCTGGGAAAATACCAGAAAGTCTGTTTAGCCTAGGTTTACTTGGAGCAAAATTCCCATGGACTTGGCATAACAGGATTCTCCACCCTGATGGCCTGAGAAGGTCTGGTTGATCTGGGTCAGCAGGGCAGTTCCCTTCCATCCTTTACAACTGCGGGCAGGGCAGCCCAGGTGCTCCCTGTGTCTGTCACACCATCTCCTTACATGGGAGCTCTGATTAGTCCAAGGTTCTAGCTCTGCAATATCCTGTCAGCAGCTTAACTGAAGTAAGTGCTCTTAGGAACTGGATTCTTTGGAAGTGAAATGCTTTGATGACAATTTTAAAGATAATGGGGTCTACAGAGAAACAAAATGTAGCATCACCATGAGATAGAAAACTTCAAATCATGTTTGGCTTGGATGACCCTGCTGAGGCCATGCTATCCTATGACAGGGACCATCTAAGACCAAGGAACACTGGAAAAGGACAGATGCCAAGACTGCCAATGCTATCAGTCACTGACATCATGCAAGAAATCATCCATCCAGTTAAAGCACAGTACTGCATATTCCAACTTCAAAAATATGTTGTTAAAATGAAGAGTTTTACCTTTTTATATTCAGCAATGCCCAAGGTATTCCAGAAGGAGTATGAAATGCAGGTAGCAATTTTACCCCAAGTTCCACTGCTTTCTTTCGAAATATCTGAAAAGTTAAAGAGTTACGTAAGTTCCTGCTGTAAGCAAAACAGAAAGTGTTATACTACCGTCTCACATTTAGCACTTTCCGACTTTAAAATTTTTTTCATATGAAAAGATAAAAGTGTCTCAAATTAACAGAATTACCTAGCAAAGCAAGAATGGTCTAGGGGCTCTCATGCTGTGGGGAATTCATTACCAATCTTGGTTGCACAATTAGAATCATGTTGGGAGATCTGAATAATGCTGATGTCTGGGTTGCACTCCTGAGATTCTAAATTCTATGGGTTGGAGCTTCCTGATTAGAAATTTTTAAAGCACCACAGGTGATATCAGGTGATTCCAAAATGCAAGCCAGGGGGAGAACCAATGCTGTTAGGGGTAAGTCCTGGACTGAAAATTGGAAGAACTGGTCCTTTTCCAGCTTTACTTTTACTAGGACCCAGAGAAGGAAGTTTTAAAAAGATGATTTATTACAAGTAACCTATATATCACCTCAGCTCTTTGCAGTTTAACTTCCTCTGATGTTAAATGTAGGTGAAATGGAAGATATAAAGTTAATTAGGTACAAATTATGCCCAGAATGTATAAGGAAGATAATATATGCACATAAATATCTAGAATGTAGAAAAAAGGAGGACTGGCAATAAAATCATCTGGGAGTTCTGTGAGCTTGGTAAGGCTGCACGGTGGAGAGAACATTTGGATGAGGACTCTGTGCAGCATGTCAGGGGCCAGTGATACTAGAGATTAGAATGGGAAGGGGAGGAGGCATCCCTGGAGGCATTAGTGTAAACACAGACGCAGGCAAGAGGGGGCACGTAGGCAAAATGGAATAGGTCAGCTCGCCTGGCCAAAATAGAGAGGAATACTTGTAACCAAGTTGGAAATATACAACATGGGCCCAAATCATGGAAGGTCATACATATAAAGCTAAGAATTTTACTCTGTTAAAATGGGAAAAGATTGAAAGTTTTTAAGCAGCCAGTTCACTTGAGCAGATTGTGCTTCAGGAAGAGTAATTGGATGACATCCATTCACAGTCCCATTGAAGGAAGACCTGGTATAGCTTTCCCTGTGACAGCTGAGACAGCAAGCAGGTGCCTTACCCCTTCTCCTGTAGGACTGAGCATGGTGTGCTAGGAACTCAACTATTTCCACTTGCCTCCTCCTTAAACAATGGAGTTGTGAGAAAGGCTGGGGAAACCCTGAAAAGCATGGAAAATGGAAACAAAGTTCTCTCCCAGTCAGTGGGAAAGCATTCTTTAAACCCACTGTCAAAGAAGTCTTGTGTTGTTTCTCTAGAGGAAAGGGTTCCAGTCCATAACTCCTCCTCTAAGTCCTGAGCCTCCCCACAGACAAATCCAGGCACTTGGGCTTCCAGACTGAACACACTCCAGTAATGCCAATGTTGATGCTATTTCAGAAACCTTACTCTTTTGCATTCTCTCATCTATTAATGAAAATTAAGAAAGTAATGAATTTTCATGTAAATTTTGGTTGATAATTTAGACAAACTAACATTCCTGGCATACAAACAAGGACACAGACATTTATAGCATAGAGAAAGCACTAGAAAACAGAGGTACCACTTTTTTCCCCATTCTCTTTAAACTGGACAATTTTCCCATTTCAACAACTAACAGTATATGTAAGGAGAGGAGAAGAAAAAATAGACCAAAAGATATATTCTTCCCTTTGTCTCCCCTACCCTAGAGAACTCCAAGTTCTCTTCTACTGAAAGTGACTATCCAATCACAGCCCAGCCATCTGCTGACTTCCTAGTTTCTACTTTTTAAACTGTTAATTAATTAACTCCTTTTCAAGAAACTTACATAAGATAGAAGTCAAACGAAGCAATTAAAATACCATCGTGGATATTATAACCATATGGCGTGGGAGGTTAAGGATGCAGGCTTGGAAAAACACAATGCCTGTGTTTGAATCTCAGTTCCAACTTTTTCAAATTGGGTAATTTTGGACAAATTGCTTACTCTCTGTGCTAAGCTTCCTCATCTATAAAGTGGGGATAACAATAGCATTTGCTATGTTAAAGGTTGTGGAGGGGAATGTGTTTTTGTATCGAAAGACCTTAGGACATGTAGTCACCACATTAAAAGGTTAGTTGTATCATTATGGGGAAAATGATAGCACTATTTCCCTAAGAACTTTCCCTATTTACTGCCTGAAATTCTTGTCTTGGCTTTCATCCCACTGCTGTTTTGGTACCTTCTACTCAGGGGTGTGTGTGTGTGTGTGTGTGTGTGCGTGTGTGTACACTGTGACCCTATTACACATACTCTTATCATAAGTATTCATTCTCAAGAGCTAAGTCCTCAGTTCTCATCACCTATATGCATTTCTTAATTCAATTTTCTATGTTAGCTCTAGTTCTGTACTTCTACATGTGTGCTCACATCACAATTTGGGTATCTTCTTGTCGTCTGAAATGTAACATGTCCAAGATGAAATAATCACTTACTATTCCAGGCAAACTTGCCCAGTTCCATCACTGACAGTGTTTGGCCAGTCTCTGGGGCTTGAGAGAGCAAGCATTTTGACTACTGATTTATCACTCTTTAGTCATCAAGTGTCAATGTTCATTTTCCCCAAAAGTCTCATATACAGCCCATTCCCTTTCCAGGATATGAACATAGTCTTCATTTTCATCACCGAGCACAGAGATAGCATTAAAAAAAAAAAAAAAAGAAAAAGATCCTCTTCCTACCTAGTCTCCCATTCTCCAGGATTTTCCTTCCTGTCTCTATTTATCTGTATCTATATTACTAAATTTCTTCTTCTACCACACAAGTTTCTTGTTCAAGAAACATAATGATTCCCTCTTGTCTAAAACATCAGGTTAAAACTGATATACTGACTCTTCAATGACTTCTATGAATCAGACCAATCTAGTATCTTCCATTCTCAAACGACTGACTCTGGCTCCAGCTCCAGCCATCATGGTCTCAAGCACTCATTCAAGTTCAGTCCACTTTAGTTATCTTTTAAAAAAAAAAAATTATTTTCCTCCCAGCTTTCTTGAGATATAATTGACATGTAACATTATATACAACACAATGATTTGATTCATGTATACACTGTGAACTGATTACCACAATAAGCTTAGTTCACATCTCTTTTTGCATAATTACATTTTTTTTTTTTGGCGGTGCCACCTTAGTATACTTACATAGTTCTCTCACCCTGAAACACCCTTTACTGCCACTGCTGGTCAAGCCAAATTCACCCATTCCTTAAGGCTCAGGCCAAGTCCCAACTCCAAAGATGCAAAGAGATCTTTGCCTTCTGTGAACTCCTACACTGACAACAGGCATCACACAAGGCAACATTTGATTACAGGAAGCAAGATATGGGTCTCTGCATGCTTCCTTGTGTGACTCTCTTGTATACTCAAGTAATTTTCTTTTCTTTCTAAAATAGAGAAAAAGACTTCCATTTCTCCTTCATTGCTTACACATATCCTAATATCCAGATTAGGCTTTTTGTTTGTTTGTTTTTCCAGATTAGGCCATTTTGTATTTAAATTTATTGCTATCACCACAGTCTTCCTATGAGTAGTGTATGGGAGGATATTTATATTCTCAGTTGACCCTTCTATCTTGAGGTTCCCTAGTCTGCCTTTGCCGATTCCCTAGTTCTTTGTATGCCTCGTTCATTCTTAGCTTCCAGAATCTGCTTCCATGTCCCCTTTTATGAGAGGTCTTTCTTAACAACCCCATGTAAAGTTAGCCATCTCATTTATGTTCATCATGTCATCTTGTTCATTTCTGCTCTACTATTTATCATATCCCAAATTAATTAATTGTTTATTTTTGACAATCCCACTAGTTGTAAGCTTCACATGGGCACGGACTATCTTCTTTGTTGCTGTCTATGTCTATCTAGTATCCAGGAAAGTAGCCGGTACTCATTAAATGTTCATTTAATAAGTGAATGAATCAATCCAATATTAATAAATACACTTGAGGCACTTTAATGAGAAGCCATTGAATATTCAAGTGCTTGCAAAGTACTCCATCCTATTCTATTAGTTTATACGGTTGGCAAATAATTAACTATGTCAAACATTATAAAGTCTCAACCTTGGGCACAATTACAAAATAGTTTTGGGTGAAACCATTAATTGACATGTTGATGCTTTAAATGAAATCATATGTGAGCCTGATCAATCTTGATTCTTAATGTTTGATTTGTTATCTCCTCCTGAGATATGAAAAGAGGTTACTGGGAGGAGGAATCCAGATTCTCAAAGAGAACATCTTTCTACCTAAAATGGTGAGTATGTAATAAAATTCCAAACTAGCTTGCTTAATTAATACTATTAAAAGAATGAAGGAGAAATGTCACCAATCATTCTAAAGAACAGTTAAGTTCTAAGTAGCACATCCTGGACAATGTGCTGAAAGGCAAATGATCACAAAAAGCATACTTAAATGGCTCTTTGGTGCAAACTGGCGAGCTGGAGGTAGCACTGGACCTGGGTAGCACTTGGATACTAGCATGGGCTCTGCTATGGTTTCAGTGTGGGGCCTGGGTGCATCACCTAACTTTTCTGATTCTTGGATTCCCCAACAAAATGGGAGATGGGGGCTAGTAATTTCTATTTTTGATTTATAAAAAAACTAGTATTCAGAAGTCACAGAGCTAGTACTAAAATGAGACTGGCAAAACCCCAAAACTATTATCATTTTTATAAAGATAGGAAGTGTTAATTTGCGACCAAATTCTTAGTCAGTCTTGGTTTCCAGGGTTTACTGATACTTATATTTGGTGGGGAGGATTTTACAAAGAGAGCAAGAAGAAAAACGACAGTTAATAAACTGCAATCCATGCTGAAATAGAAGATATATTTTTTTTAAATGATCATTAAAATTAGTTTTTTGTGCAACTTGCACCCATCAATTTGAGATGGGCAGACATCTTAGGACCCAAAAGGAATCTTCAAAAAGATCCTGCATCATAGAGATTCTATCTATAGCAAAAAAATCAAAACTAATATAATCTGCTGAAAAAAGGGTGGAAAAATATGATGACATAGCTTCTAAAATAATCCTTCAAGCATGAAGCTAACTAACAGGTCTACATTAAAAAAAAAAAAAAAAACAACTTTTATGGTCTCAAGTTAAGAATTTCAAAATAACTGCACTAAAACTACATCTTTTCATTACATTTAAGGAACATCATCAGTCTTATTGATGTTTTTGATCAATGTTTTAAAAACTTTGGATTTTAGAACCTATCAGATAAAAACATTTCTCTTTTTACTTTACCCTCACAGAGAGGATTAGACAAGGCTGTAAACAAGATGTATGACTTTTTTTATTATTTTTTTTTTCTTGCCTTTCTAGTTTGCAGATCCCTGAAGAACTGTACAGGAATATTTACATGCCAGAGCAAAGAGTAAGGAAAGAGGAAAGGAATAAGAACAGATGGCTCTGACTCTGGAAAGAACCCGTTTCAGTTCAGACATGCTTAAATTTGAAGCGCACAATCAATATCAAAGTCTTTCTTCAAATGCTTATGCTGAAAACTTTACTGTGAAAAGATCAAACACTAATTCCCCATTAGTATAAGCAGCGTTTTCCTATTACTCATTCTCACTACATAAAGCTTTCAGCACAAGATTCCAAAGATATGATAACTATCTTTGGCTGAAAATAACTGAAATAACCCATATATTGTTAGCTGAGTTGATTAACACACATTTTATGGGCCAGATTTAATCATTCAACCAATAAGTACTTATTGAGCTACTCTGGCTTTTTAATTTAGAGCTGAACTGCTAAAGGTTTAAATGTTCGAATAAGGATATATAAAAATAGTTAATCCAGGAGAAATTTAGAGGTGGAAGGGAAATCAGGGGTCATCTAGTTCCATAATCTTGGTATATAAATGAAACTGAGGTTCACAGAGGCCCAATTCCCTTGAGTAAATGCTCTGATGTGGGATAGTTCCATACTAGCTGTAGCCAAAGGAATGGCAGCTTCATGCCATCCCGCACACAGGTAATTCTTTTGATCCAGCGAGACTCTCCCCTGTGAGTCTCTTGTATGTACATGTGCACACAACTTTCACTGCCTTTTTCTAATCTTTGCATTCTCTCTGTGATTAATTAAAACCCAAACTGCAGTTTTTCTAAATAATATGGATTATCTGTTGTATTTGTCAAATTGCATTATGAACTTCATTTTTTGAATTTATAAATTAGATGAATACTTTTGTCAGTTGTTTTGTTTTTCCTTCTTTATGATTCAGTGTAGTTCAGTTTTTAGTCTTCAGGCAATTATATGAAACGAATGTTCTTCATTTTCCTGAAAAATTAAGGCATTAAGATCTCCCCACTGGATTATTCAAAATACAAAGGATATGCATACCCACCTGTCAGTAACCATGAGTCACAATGAAAAAGAATCAATGCTACCTACCGCAGACTGGATTTTCTAATGTATGAGAGCACACAGTTAATAAGTGAAATGAAAAAAACAAAACAGAACAAAAACCTGGTAAGTATAATTTTAAAATCTGGATATAGAATGCTCTACTGAATAGGCATTTTTGACCTAGCTAGCTTTTTAAAAATATTTATTCTCATGAGAAAATTAACAGTGAGTTTTTTTTTTTTAAGTTTGCTTTTATAGTGTCCCCTAGTCAAAATAATAAATGTTGATAAGTGAATTAATAAAATTGCATCTTGGTACTGATTTTTTTCCTGAGGGCTCCAATTTCATTCCCAAGCTCCCAAAATAGGGAATACATTATAAAGTTAAGAGAGCAAGATGAAAAATGGGGAGAAATCCTAAGGAGAATTTTAGGCTATTGTTTGAAGGTCGGAAACATTGCTGCTTACTCCTGGACCTGGTCCTACGTTTTCCCAGAGCATAAGCCAGAATCAAAGTGGGCTGGTAATAAGCATGTTGCACAGGAAGTAAGGAGACCTAGGTTTTAGTTCAGGGTGTGCTACTTTTTGATTCTGTCACAGTGAAGATGGGTCATTTCACTTCTCCAATTTTCTGTTATGTACAATGCAGGCAGTAGGCAAGATACTTTCTGAGGTACTTTTCTGCTCCTCAGGATCTGGATCTAAGACTTAAGAAGCACTTACTACATATTTCCCAATGTGATAAAGGCTATAAGAGAGACACACAAGAAAAAAAAAAAAGGATCCTTCATCTCAAGAAGCTTATAAGCAAGAAGGCAAGCCAGACATATAAAACTATATAAACATAAAATATACACCATAAAACAGTAATACGAACTAACATACAAGTAGGGGCTAAATTGAGCGATTTAGGCTGTAATTATGGGAATAAGACAAAGCGAGAGATTGAGTTAGGTTCCGGGAGAGGTAGCATTTATGTGGGTGCAAGTGGGTGTTTATTTGGGGGTAGGTATGTACCTGTTTGTGCACACCCTGCATTAATGTGGTGGAGGATAGGAGATACAGCAGAAGGGGAGAGGAAGGAGCCTGACAGACAGCAGGGTAAAGAGGTAGATTAATAGGGCCTAGAAAATGGTAAGAAAGAACAGATGAAATAAGACAAGTTCATTAATCTTAAATATCAGGAACAGAAGGTGAAGGGTTGGTTAAAAGAGCACATCATTGGGTCAATGAAGTCCCAACACTTAACCACCTTAGTGCCTTCCATTTACAACAAGTGTAAGAATTTCTGAATCAGGGTCTTGATGAATGGGGCAGGGAGAAAGGCAGTAGTTCTCACTGGTTATGGAACTCTCTGAATTGAAAGGGGTAAAGATACATAAATGACAATACCAAGAAATATTATACTGGCTGTGTGATAGAGGAAAGATCCTGAGAAATAATTAGGGACCTTTAAAAAACTGTTTCTCAAGAAGAAAGTATATTTATTGTACAGATAAATGGTGCATTATGGGGATTGGACAAAGTAAATAGTATGATGATAGGAAGTTATAGGTCCCTCTTCTAACATACATTCAACATGGAAGTTCTAACAGCTCTTGCCCTTAGAATTATCCTTAGGTGTACCATATATTGTGTTACTTTAGCTATCTAAACTCTAAAACATCAATGAACAATAAATAACAGCATAACAGTCCAAGCCATTAGACAGTGCTCAGAGATGGGCTGTTGAGCTGCTCCTTCTTTCTCAGTTTAGGTTTAAAAAATGGGCAATTTGCCTACATGAAGTTTTGAAAAATACGCAGTACATTGCTAATAATATTTAATATTAAGTATGCCATGTAGTGCATGAACACACCAAAAAAAAAAAAACCACCTTTTTAAAGAAAACATAATACTTGCTAAAGAGACAAGAAATTATAAAAAACATCTACCCTATCTGGCTATGAATTCCAATAGAATTTGTGGAACCCATAAAGGTTGCTGGTATGTGCTATCATAGTGTTAAAACAGGGACTGCTCTGTTTACTGTTATATTTGCAAGTAAATATCACAACTCATTTAAAATACACAAAATCCCAGCTTGGTAACCTTTGCTCAATAGAAAGATAAGAAGAAAATGACAGCCTCATCTATCCAAGCATATTGTGATTCCTTGGCATTTTTGAGTTATAAGACATTCCATGACAGGGATTTTTCTAGATACCAAATCTCACCTCTAAAGCACATCAAAATATTTATAGTTTAACCTTTTTATTTGTATTGGCTTTAAGAACATGTTGATCTGTTCTTTTGATTTAGTGAAATGTACAGGGATCCTGTCTTGCTGATTCAGCCTCTGCATCACAGGCGGCCACTGGGTTGGGATGCAGAGATCGAGTTCCCTGCCATCTGCTGACAGAGCTGTAAGAGCTTGAGCACTTGCTTAGCCCACTCTGTGACTCAGTTTCTAAATATGTGAATGGGGAATTGTTTTCCCAAATCACAAGATGATTAAATGTGATTAAGGGCACACGTGCTTTTTAAAGAGCAGTAATAGTTAACATCATGATTGTTCTTTGCTATGAGATAGTGGCTCCCCCAGGAATAATTGAAGGATATTAGCCGTTTTTGTCCATACACTAAATGGTCCCCAAACTGCTGAGATTTTATGTCTGCTTTCTGTAGTCATACAGCTTCCTTCTGTTATTAGCTATCAGTTCATTACAGTGAAGACTTCTCAATGTTGTAGTGTATTTGCTCTCCTTCTAAACTGCTGACTAATTTTGTAAACAGTTGTCTGTACCAGAGCCTGAGGATAAGTCAAATGTCTCTTCCGTGTTTATCTTATGGTGAAGGGCATGAGCTTTAGCAAATGTGCCCTTTTTGTCTCAGGTGACTGAATTTGAACTATTAACTCTACAGGTTTGAAAACGCAGTGAAGTAGTACATTACTTAGCAGTCATAGTTTGCAAATTTGCTAAGTGAACTAAATACCAAACTCCACATAGGTTTTGTTTGCTTTTTTAAAAAAATGCAAAATGTAAGCTACTCTGTTTTCCTTCTAAGTGAATGTAAACCCATCTGGTTCTACATCTAATCCCATTAATCTGGTGGTTCTGATTTCTGCATAACCCTCCTTTATCATATAAAGCACACCTTTCAATTGCCTTTGGGCACAGAGTTCATAACTATGCCAACTGAAGGATAAACATTTTAAGTTATCAAATGGTGATGTTGCTGAACAACAATTTGGAAGCAGTGCTATTTTTGTTTTACATCTGTGCCTCCTTAAACAAGTTGATTTAACTTCTTAGCCTCAGCTGCCGTATCTGCATAATGGAGAACTATACCTTTGCACCTGAGAACTCAGAAGTTCCTTCTCATTCCCCGTTCTTTTTACCCTAACACCAAAATTAAATTTTTAATTTTTCTTATTTATCATACAATGAATATATTCTCATTACTGAAAAACCATAGACAAACAGGCAAAGAAGAGTCCCATTAATCCTATCCACCTAGATTCAACGATAGTTAACATCTTAAGTATCTATCCTTTTAAATGGTATTATTTTTGAAAAAATGGCAGCATTCCATATACAATATTTTATAATGTGTTAAATCCATCTGCAGCAATTTGATCTACATCAAACCCAACATTCCATATCAGAGGTCAGCAAACATTTTCTGTCAAGGGTCAGATTATAAGTACCAGCTACATACTCTCTCATGGGTTTTGATTTTTTTCTTTTCTAATCCCTTAAAATGTAAAAACTGTTCTCAGTTCTGGTAGTAAAAAAAAAAAGGTCCTCAGGATGAATTTGGCCAGAGTGCCATCTTTTGCTGATCTCTGTTTGATATAAACATACACATTTCTGTAACATCTTCTTAAAAAAAGCTACATAGTATCCCAGTGTGTAGCTAGACCAGAACTTAGCCAGACTCCTAGTCTTTGAAATTTAGGTTTCCATTGTCTTGATATTATAAACAGCAGTGGAATGAACCTCCCTGGACATACTTATTTGTATACGTGACTTACTTCCTCAGGGTAAATGTTTAAAAGCAGAATTTCTGCTCAGAGGTCATTCACTCATTCATTCACTCATGAACGAGAGACATAGAATCAGAGCAGCCATAGAAAAAATGTAAGTGAATGGGTGTGTCTGTAGTTTCCCACTCCTGTATTATGCTAACTTTACTGAAAGCACCTTTTCATTTTTCATTTACAGTAAGAGGTCTTAAAATATTTTCACATATCCTATTACATGATACTATGTTTTAATAGACCCGTTTTATATTCTTACACTATCATAAATAATTCCATGCCTGTATTAATAACAATCATCATCAGAATATCAAAATGTTACACAATTAAATACTTTTCTGTTAGAAGAGCTTAAAAAAATATCAAACTGAAATAATCTGGGAGGCATTTCCTCTTTAAAATACAACATATAATAACTAACAGGAAACATAATTTATCTTGTCCATTGTGGCCACTCGTACACTATTGGATGCTATTTAAAGATATTACATGCACACACACACACAAACACATACACACACTTCAACACAGTTGAAACTTTCTAAATTATAAACTTTCAGAAAGCAACCTCTTCTATAATTCTGACCTTTAAAAATGTCAATTCATTTATTCAACAAATATTTATTGAGTGCCTATGTAGTACATGCCAAGTTGCACAAGGCACTTGGAATACATGAATAAATGAGACAGCTGTGGTCAGTGATTCATAATAACACTTGTTTTTGAAGTGTAACTCTGGAAAAGTGTCCACAGAGTTGAGTAGTATTTGATGATACACAGGAAAGGATCAAGTAATAACTTCCACTTCTTCTCCAAAAAGAAAAGGAAGGAGAAAATAATGCTGTGAGTACTGCACAAAATAGCAGACAAATCCTTTCCATCAATCTGAGCATTAAAATCAGTGAAAGTATCAGATATGCAGAAAGACAACTGTATAAAACTATAAAGGAAATTATCATTTAGGTTTTTTAAAGACCTTAAATTCAGCTTTAGCCAAAACAGACTGTCCCCAATATGATCTATCTATGTATGGCATATATACCATACTTTTCTTCTGTGACTGGTCAACATCTTGAAGGTTATCATTCATATGGGATTCACCCTTTGTAGCAAAGGACTGAGTAGACCTATTCAGAAGAACTAGGTCTAACAGAAAGACTGAGACAGTAGTACCTAGTGCTTAAAAAATAAAACTCACAAGGGAAGACAAGTACTATGTGTATCATTATATGTGGAATCTATAAAGGCTGAACCCAGAGAAATAGCATAGTGGTGGCTTGCCTGGGGGGCAAGGTGGAAAAAAGGGTGGAAAATGGGGAGATGTTTGTCACAGGGTACATACATACTTCCAGTTATCAGATGATTAAGTTTTGACTATCTAATGCACAGCATGGTGACTGTAGTTAATAACCGTATATTATGTACTTGAAAGCTGCTATAAAAGAGTAGATCTCAAATGTTCTCCCCACAAAAAAGAAATGGTAACTATGTGAGGTGACAGAAGTGCCAACTACACTACTGTGTTAACTCCTTTCACAATATATAAGTGCAGCAAATCATCATGTCTTAAATCTTACACAATGTTGTAGGTCAATTACATCTCAGTAAAGTTGGGTGGGGGGAGGCAGAAAGCATGACTCAAAGTTCTGAGGTAAAGCGCAGTGGAGAAAACATGGCATTTAAGATAAAATAGAAGTGGGAGAAGACACCTTGGAGTCCTAAATGCAGTGTAAGGGCCGGGCAGTAGACCCACAGAATCAAGGTGAAAAAGAAAAAGAGTCAAGCCCTTCTAATAGAAAACAAGGAGCCATGGACTAGATAAAAACTTGAGATAATCACTGAAAATTTCATCTGTTAACAAAATAGAGTGGAGTGAGAGAGGGTGTACTGTAACTTTGACCCTAATTTTAGTCACTATAAGGCAGTACTGTTGAAGATAAATGACTGAGACCCATGGAAAATGGCAACTATCTTTTTTTTTTTTTTAGGGGTTATAATAGAAAAATAAAAACAAAAATTTAAAAAATCTTCATTAAATATCAGAATAAGGACAGCAATTTGTGTCACATATTCTTCTGGGATTATGAGAGGGCTCTTCTATTTGCTTCACTTACCTAGAGTTTTCCCTCATATAAATGAAACCCCATTTGATATGGGGTTTTGATATGCTCCATTTGATACAATGTTTGTTAGATTTTAGGAAAGGAGCTCCATCAGAATTCCCAAAAGAGGAAATGTTTCCCTCAATATACTTGATGTAGTAAATTAGGCCAGGGTTTCCTAAACAATGGTGGCAGCCAAATCTGGATGTCTATTTTCTTAGCTTTTTTTTTTTTTTTATTAAAATTAAAAAAAATTTTTTTTTTTAAAGGAATCCTGTTGAGCAAGAGGTTTCATGGTTTGAGGTCAGTGGTTCTCAAAGTGTGGACGGATAACAGGTTAGCAGCATCTGCGGAAGTGCAGGAAGTGCAAATGATCAGGCTCCCGTCCAAACTACAGAATCAGAAACCCTGGGAGGGGGCACCATAAATCTGTATTTAATAAGCCTTCCTGTGGCGCTGGATATACATTAGTTTGAGAAGCACTGAATGTAGGAGGACTCAGGTAATTCAGTAAGAATGAGAAATAAATTGATTGGAAACAATACTTTCATCCAAATATTTATATAACACCACAGGTATTACATGGTTTCTGCAGTGAACCAAGTGAAAATCTTTAATAATCTTTAAGTTTAGCAAATTGCACAAGAGGTATGAAGCCATGTGACCCTGAATTCACAGTTTAACAGCCAGCCCTCCATTTGCTGTTCGCCTGATATTTAAGAGCAAATGGGACAGCCAATTCCTAAATGAATGGCAGTCATCACTGCATAATTTCCGTCTTACTTGCTTGCTGCCCTGGTTTAGGGGCTTATTTTACTGTTAGTCATGTCTCTAAGTCACTTAATAGCATTAGAATGGAAAGATACGGTCAAATTTATGAGGCTGAGAACAAACCTCCTGTGAGTACTTTATACCACATTGAGAATCTAATTACTGGTTCACAACACAGCATTTATTAGTTTTCTCTCCCTTCATACAGACTCTGCAGCAAATCAGCACACAATAGTATTCAGTTCTGAAGGGACATTTATATGTAAAGTAGCTCTTGTATCTATTTGTGGTAGTTTACAGGTAAACTAACCCTGTTTTAGCACAGGACTAATCGTACAAGGTTAAAAACATAAAAGAACCACAATTATCTTCAACAGTAAGAGCTATGCCACTGTTATAGTTCAGGAATAATGTAATTGAGAAACATTTGTAAAATGAGGCTTGTCTTATATTAATGGTGGGAAGAAGATTTATGCACAACTTTCTTAAGATACATTTTGGGCTTCTTTTCATTAAATTTCTTAACAAGGAAATCAGCAGGAAAGAAGAGGAAACCAATGGATATTTGTAAATATTTCTTGATTTCTGGATCCCTCAGGAAACTTGGAAAATTTAAATATGTAAACCTTTAAAAAATTTCCCGAGGCATTTCCAAATTCTTTCTACAGGATATACTCCGTTTATCAATGACTGTTTAGAATCCCATACTGGGGGTGGGGTGTGGTGGTAAGATCAACATATATTGGTGTTGTGCTGGTTGAATAAATTTTTACACTTAAAAAAAGTCATAATGAAGACTTTTCACTAGGGGTGCGCCTGGGTGGATCAGTGGGTTAAGCCTTTGCCTTTGGCTCAGATCATGATCTCAGGGTCCTGGGATTGAGCCCCGCATCGGGCTCTCTGCTAGGCAGGGAGCCTGCTTCCCCTTCTCCCTCTGCCTGCTGCTCTGCCTACTTGTGATCTCTCTCTCTCTGTCAAATAAATAAAATCTTAAAAAAAAAAAAAAGACTTTTCACTAGGGAATGCAAATATATTTACATAAAGTAATCACACAACTAATTACAATCACAGACCACATGCATTTCAGTAAAGTGGATCACAAATCAAATATCTTGAGGCAGCTCCTTTTCTCCCTGAGTTTCCTTCTTCCTTTCCCTTCCCTCCTTTTCTTTCATTCTTTGCTTTCTTGCCTTCCTCCCTCTGTCCTAAACATCTTCCTCTTTTATAGGTCTTGCAACAAAACACATTTATACTGTGAACTGATAAAATTTCAAGATATAAAGAAAGAATATAGAGAGATTTCACTCCAAGTTATCTCTAACATGCTAACTATATTAAAAGTAAATATTCATACATAAACCATAAAATCTGAACAACATCCTCTGTTTATATTACTGTCCATACTGGGATGATGACCTCCATGAAAACATAATCATTTAGTGAGAACATCCAAGTTCAGGGATGCCAGGAATGAGGATGTTTAAGTGGCTTTCAGCCGTATAACTTCCCAAAGACTGAACTGCATAAATGATTTTGGCCAAGTAGTAATAGCTGATGCTTTTATAGCATTCAGTGTATTCCAGTGACTTTTCTGCATGTCTACATCTAAGTCACTTAATCTTTTAACCAAGCTTCTGAGGTGGGAAAGGTTATCATCCCTCGTTATGTTCACACAAAGCAAAAAAAAGGTAAAGCTGCGATTTGAATGACCAAGCCTGGCACTAGAGTTCATGGTCTCGACCATCGTTACTCCATGCTTCTGAAACCAAGTTTCAGAACAACTCTCAACAAAAGTATATACATGTGTTGTAAGAAAGAATTAATGAAAGGATGGCTTAGTGTTCTCTGTACAATATATGTTAATCACAGCACATGCTATTAAGTATACAGTTGCTTATGATTTGAAAATTTACTATCACATCTAAAAAATTGTTTCAGGTTATTTGGGTGATCTTTTTTATCAAGCAAAAAGATGAATGCCATTTATCAAAATATCTTTTCAGCACTTTAAGACATGTAGAATATTTACATATACTTTATATTTCAATTCTGCTTGTTTTATGTCTGAAATATAATCTACAATTTATATGTGTCAAACTAACTCAAATATATTAAACATTCTTTTAGAGAGAGAAAGAGACGCAAAATAGATTCCAAGATTCAAGATTGATTCCACCAAGCTTGACTATCCTTCTGGGCAATCTTTTTTGTTATTAATTTATTTAAAAACTTAAATTCTAAAAACACACAGAGATAGAGACTTCCCCCCAACACACACATACAAAATGTACATAGCCTAGTGTAACATCATAAGACACACATCCTAGTAATTACCATCCGAGTCAAGACGAATCAAGAGACAGGATTTTGCCAGCCCCACAAGAGGCTCTCTGTATGTTCCATCTCAGCCACAGCTCCTTCCTTCTCCCCAAAAGTAACCACATCCTGGTTCTTTTCTACTTCTTTATCAACCAAGTGTTCATCCTTAGACTTAAAAAACAAAACAAAACAAAACAAAAAACAAACAAAAAAAACCTACACCTTTTAAGCCTCTTCTATTTTTATTTATTTTGAAAGATTTATTTATTTTTTGGAGAGAGAGCACATGCACGTATGCGTGAGTGAGAATGAGGGGTGGTACCAAGGGAGAGGGAGAGAGAGAATCCTCAAGCAGACTCCTCGATGAGCATGGAGCCTGACATGGGGCTCAGTCCCAGGACCCCAGGATCATGACCTGAGTCAAAATCCAGAGCCAGCAGCCCAATCAACTGAGCCACTCAGGTGTCCCTTACACCTCTTTTAAACCACAGACTCTCCCTTTTCATCTTTCTTTTCCTTCTAATTTATCTGGACAAATTTCAGTTATTTGAACAACAGGAATCACATTATGTTCATGCCTGTGTAGTGTAATTCAACACATTGTTTTTTCTCTGTATTCTTGACAAATTGGAGGCTGGATCCAGAGACTTGATCCCTTTGGCAAGACTCAAGGTGATATATTCTTTTATCAGGAGGTACATACGTGGTTAGCTCTCCTTTTGAGAAATTAGCAGCTGTTGATGATAATGGCCTAGATCCATTAATTCCTCGGAGGTTGTAAAAATTGGTGATTTTCTACTTTGATTGTTTTACTTTCATTTATTAACAGAAATAATTTTATTAAGAGATGCTTTGCTTATCTACTACTTGGTTACCAGTTATACAGTTCATACAGAAAGGGCAAGATAAATGCTTTCTTTTCCTTTATCAATTTTCAAGGTCGTAAGTTCCCCGTTACTGTTTTGAAGGTGAAGAACCGTTTTTGCTTTCTAATATTATTATGAACTTATCTATTTAAACTTACTTAGTGGATTTTAATCTGTTACATTTCTAATTTTTACTAAAACAAAATTCTCATATTTGCCCGTGGAAGCCTCTTTTAAGTTGGCTCTTGAGTCCTTTTGACACTATTGTAGTAGTTTTTGTTATCTTGTTTAATGAGCTGTTTCAAACTAGTCTTGCACATTTTCTATTTTAGCCATTTCTGCAAGAAGCCCTAGTTAGCAAGAAGGAGGAACTTAAGACCCAGTCTGGGTGCTCATGACCATTGAAGTCATCATTATTTCTGGGTTTCTTCAGGCCTAAAAAAATGTGTTTAAATAGGTACACACATACACCTATGTAAATGCATATTTATATATTTTAAGTCAAAATATCTCCTAAGTTCATACTAATATTTCCAATTAAAATTCATAACTACAATGTTTCTCCTTTTAACACTTTTATCATACAATCTGGCTATTTAAAGTGTATGTTTCAGTGGTTTTAGTATTGTCACACTAAATTGATTCACCACAATAAATTTTGGAAGATTTTTTATCACCCCTAATAAAGAAACACCATATCCATTAGCAGTGACTCCCCATTTCCCTCCAACCTCTTCAATCCTAGGCAACTTCTAATCCACTTTCTGTCTCTATAGATTTGTCTATTTAGGACATTTCATAAAAATGGAAGCATACTATCTGTTATTTTGGTTGACTCAAGCTTATTCTACAATAGATTCACCAGGAAGGGCTCCTGAAGGCAATATTGTCTTATTTCTTGCATGCTGATAAGTTTGCCTGTACCTTCTGCACCTGAAAGTCAATTTTACAAAATATAAAATCCTTCTTTCTCATTTTTGCTACAGCGGCCAGAATTCACCTTGACTTTGGCATTCAAATAGGATATCTGTTTATAATGGAAAGCAAACAGCATTTGGATATTGGGTAAAGAAGGAGTTAAGATGTAACTATTCCGTAGGAATCAGTGCATGTTCCTAATTTGCCTCTGTGTCTACAGCAGTTCATTGTTTCCTTTGCAGCTTCTCTGCTTTTTAGCATTTCTCTTGCACAGAACACAAGGTTTTGCTAGGGCATGAAGATGTCCAACTTTCCTACCTTTTTTCATTCCCAGCGATTTACATATCCGGCAGCCTAAGCATTGGGTAACAGAAAGCATAAATACATTACACCAGAAGCAGTCATTGTGTTTACACTCAAAAATGAGTTAAGAAGATCTGAGACATGGGGAGAAAACTCCCACCATGCCCCTCTTCAAATTTACAACATTCTGTAAACTTGAAAATCAATGTATTATTGTTCTGGAACATTGGATTTAGAGGATGCTTAAAAGACAGTAGCCATTTATTTTAAATCAATGAAAAAAATCTGAAAGTGATAAAAGGGCTTGCTTGAGGTAAAGTCAACATCCAAGGATTTCAGATTCCAAAAATAATGTTCTTTCCACTTCTTAAGAGCTATTAAGTTTATTAGATGGACAACTTTAGTACAATGAATATTTCAAGTAGCCAATTTACAAATTGTTTATCTAAAGGCTCAAAATCTGGCAATTTCCCTGACAAATATAATTTTAAGTAGAGAGAGGCTCAGGATCACTACAGAAATCTTACTTCCATTACAGGATCTCAGACATGTAGACAGCCCATGGCTGGAAGAAAAGGCAGAGTTTTCAGGTGAGGAGAGAACCAAGTGAGAAAAGACACTGTTGGCTTTTTAGCACATCTATAGATACCTCAAACATTTTTTAAAGAAATTTATTTCAAAAATATAGAAATTTCTAATACTTGTATGCCCATGATGAAGCTCTATTGATTCATGTCATATAGTCATATAATCACAATTGTTTTGGATTTTGAAAAATAAAGCAAAATAGTTCAAGTTTTAAAAATACGCTTGCTAATTACCTTGGGTTTCCATCATAAAGTGAATCTAGATTTAGATTTGAGAAACCTCAAGTGTGTCTGGTAAACTGTATGCTCCCCTCTTTATAGTCACCTCCTTTATCTCTCAGACAAGGTTTTCTTTTTTCCCTGGCCATTACTGAACAGCCTTTCTCTTTCTTCTTCCTCAAACAAGCATGCATGGCTTTTGAAGGGATATTTTTTTTAAGGGATATTTTTTTAAGGGATATTTACCGCTATAACGACAGGAGAAAGGCTCTCTGCTATGTCTTCCCTAATACCTTTCAATTAGACCCTGGAGAAAATAACAAAGTCACAGATTGTGCCAAGTGCCTCAGTGTTCCTAGATTTCCATGTTAGTAATGAACATAAACTCTACTAATGAATTCATACACTAAACAAAAATAATTCTGTTGTTTTGCCTTGTATATGGTGATGATGGAAAATGCAGAGATCTCCTATATTCACACACACACATATTAGAATATGGAATAGTCTACACACTATTTTGTATCACACATTAGGTTGATGTGTGTGTGTGTGCACACATACGTGAGTGCATGTATAACAAAAAAGTCTTCGTACTATAATTAGCCCTTGTCTTTTTATACTGCTTTGGTAATTCAAAGACTAGGGAGTTGGATCTGAGACTGCGTAAGACTTTATGACCAATCTGTCTACTTAAGCTTTGTGTCACCGCTATCTCTGTGTGAACTGAGGATAATATTAACATTGAATAGATGTTGTTGTAAATAAACCACCACCTGAAATGAAAATCTATAAATTGACTATAAAGAGGGAAATTCAATTATCACTGAGTAAAGCCATTTTCTTCATGAAACAGATGTCAGAAGGGAAAAAAGGTGACTTTCAAGATTCTACAGGCTGGATTCTTGTGAGAAAAGTTAAAAAAATTTAAATCTAAAGAGACTAGAACAACTGAATCCTGAGTAAGTTTAGTGGCAAAAATTTGGTAAGGATTTTATTTCCCCAAGTCTACTACAATTTTTAATATTTTTCTGATCATAAGATTATCACTAACTAGTTCATCATAGAAAATCTGGTAAGTATCGAAAAACAAAAGGGCCGAGGAAAGATCTTATACCAGTCAGAAGCAAATATTATTTATATTTAAGAAGTTTCTTATGTAATTAATCTCTGTTCTCCATAGCTGAAATTATATCATACAAGAAATTTCATATTTTGCTTTATTTATGGTATCAATAATTGTCCATGCCATTAAATAAATGAGCAAGAATAAATTTTAATGGCCACACAGTATGTAATCACGTGGGCATTTCATGATCTGTTCCATCATTCTCTTCCTATTGGGTATTTGAGATGTCTCCTATTTAATGAGTACTTAAAATACATCCATTAACTGCTTTAGACATAATAAGATTATATTTTGGATTATTTCCTTTGCATAGATTCCCCAATGTGGAATAATTGAAGCTAAATAAATATCTTTATTAAGGATCTTCTTATATGCATACGCTTGATAGCTTTTCAGAGCAATTATATTGAATTACATTCCCTTCAGCAATGCTGAGTGAATTTTTGCCCTACTCTCACCAAACTGGGTATTAACATAGTTTTTAGTTTCTGCTAATTTGATAGAAAAAGGGGAGGGGGCAGGGGAGTTGAAGTGTTGGTATTTTACTTTGAGTATTTGTAGAGTAAATTATTATTCTGCATCTGTGTGAACATGGAAGAAAGGAATGAAGTCAAACCAACGGAAAGTGCAATGCCAAGCATTGGTGAAATGAGACTGGCAACACTTGAAAGTGTGAGAACTGCTCATTTATCTGCATACCAACTAAACTCTTAAGGTGGCACCCTGAAATTCCACAGTGGATAGACCCCCAGGAAAAACCCCTAGTGGTATGCCACGTCACTGGATATAATCTCAGTTAAACCTTAGGGGCCCCAGTTTTGAGTCTTGTCTTTTGACAACAGTTAACAAAATTAAAGGAAAACATTCTACTAAATGCTGGTTCACTGTAAATCTTTAATGATTATAAGAAGTAGATATTTTAATCATTTTTTGCAGGTTCCTTTATGATATATGACAATAAATCTGAGTTTTCCTTTCTTTCTTTGTTTAGTGGATACAATAGAAAAAGCAAATAGGCAACAGGATTCCAAATTTTTATTCATAGTCAGGAGAAATTTATTAAAGTGCTATCAACATACGGTATATTCATGAGCTATTTTTAAATCTTTTTTGGTATTCTCTAATTACATAAAAGCATTCCAATTGTATTGGTAAACCTTCACAATTTATGTCTGTTAATAAAGCCAAAATATTTTAGTTTCATTTGAAATAAGGTACTTTCTCCTTCCTACTTATCAGAAAATATGATTCAAAAATTGAAAATGATTCCTTTTTCTAAGTTATGTATATTATTCAGTGTTCTCAAATACTGCCATCCTCAATATATGTCTTACCTATAAAGGAAAAGTTGAATGCATACCTTAACCATTACAGTGTCACAATGAAATATAGATATAAACTTTATCAACATTTTGAACTGTATCTGATACTAATTCAGAGTAAAAAGAGAGATTGTTGCTAAAAAATTACATAGATGTTTTTTATATATAGCAAGGTTTTTGCTTCATATAGTCACTAGACAATGAGAAGCATTTTATTCTACTGATAAAGAAGGTAAGGGAATGAAAACACAAGAGAAGGAAAATAAGAATGCAACTAAAGAACTATTTGGAAAAAAATCAACTTTGTCTCTGGTTTTGGAAAATGACATGAATGCAATGAATAAATCTTTTCAAACACAACTTGAATAAAAATCTGCTATAATCTCACAAGGGTTATGAATGTATCACACACTGTGGCTTTCATACCTTAATTATTTTTTGTTTTTCAGGAAGTGAAGGATTTCACAAGTTATAGAAGATTGCTGCTGGCTCATTTTATGAAGTTTAGATGTCGAAAAGATGAGGAAGTGAGTAAGAGAAGAAGATTGTGGTACGAACTCTGGTAACTCTGGTTTTGGGAATACTATGTGGGCAGGGTCATGATGCAGACAGAGCAGGATCTAATCCCAGTTCTATCACCACCTGTGTGACTCAGGAATCAGGTGCTCAGAGCCTCACTGCTACAACATGGAGATTTTGCATTTCTCCAGTACTGATAACGGCCCATGATAAACCCTTAAAAAACAGTCTTATTACCACCATTATCACCACTACCACCATCCTCCTCCTCTTCTTCTGCATCCCCAAGTTAAGAGAAAAGCTATCATAAATTCAACTCTCAAGGTCCTCTGGAATGTTCTTTTCTCTAAATCTTCAGTAGTGTCACTTAGGTCCTGGCTCCAATTCAACCTAAAGTAGAGCTCATCTTCCTACCCCTATATCAATGTTTATCCCACAATTGTCTTGGATTTACTAAACAGCATTTATTGCTATCTAAAATTACCCTGTAAACTAATTTATCATATTATCTTACTAGCATGTACATTTCATGAGAGCTGGGATTTTGTTGAATTTGTTCATTGCTGAATCCTTCAGAGACAAGAACATGGCCTGGCACATAATAGATGCTCAAGATAACCAAAGATGGCACATAATATTTGCTGAATAAAGATGTGAGTCATAAGTCACTAAATGTGTTAGTAGTTGTGTGCCTGATGAAATGACAGAGCTTTAAGATCCACTATAACCCAGTTTAACTCTGGGTTAGTATTCTTCTAAGACTAGTCATAAAGCATTACATAGTCATAAAGATTAGATAGCAGAAACTCAACATAAATGCTACAGTTGTTATCTGAATTAGCAGCTAAGTCTAAATTGAGTAATAAGTGTACTTTTTAGTCGACCAGAAGTCTGTGAGAGAAGGCTAAAGTCAGAAGCCCCTATTTAATAGCTACATACCTTGTTAGCCATAAAAACTGAGACAAAGAAGTTAACAGTGATTTATAAATTAGAACTATGGCTATTATGATATAAAGAACTTAAAAAATTATTAAAATAAGGTTAAATTATTAAAATAAGGTTAAAAATTAATAAAAAATTATTAAAATAAGTAAATGTCTCAACCACATGGAATTTAAGAGAAAATCGTGACCAGCTATTCTGCTTATCTGGTCTAACCCTGATCACGTACCTAATGGCAAGAATGAAAAACAGAACAAAAGTGCTTAGAATAATGAGCTGTGAAAAAATTCTTGTATTCTATGCCTATACCATTAAAACTCTTGGATTTCCTCATTTTGCAGGACCCTGGAATTAATCGATATTTGTACTGCTTTAGAGGAATTGGATACCTCAAATTAAAGTAACGCTCAGTTATTAAGTTAAAAACAAACATTATCCTCAAGTATTTTACTAATACTTCAACTAAGTATACTTTAAGTATACTTTAACTAAGCTTCAGACAATTTAACCAGCTCATTTTCTACCCATCATTCACCTGCTGTTCTTCATACTTGTTTTATACTCGTAGTCTGTAATTTCAGTAAGATTTTTGCCAATACCTCCAAACCCATGCATTTCTTTGTCTCTGTCACATCTGGGAGCAAAACCCAACTAAAGCCGATCACCTATCTTCTCCATATTTGCATATGAACTGCTGAGCAATAGACACCTGATACCCCCACGAGTTCATGGTCACAACCTAGACATCATCCAGAAACTCTACCAGGTTTCTCTAGTCAACCCTCTCTAGAATGACAATTCTATATTACACACACTCATCTCCACGTCTGTCCTCTCTCTGAGTCTAGGCGGATGTCCTCTCCTATTTCTTCATATAGCTAACAGGGGCCGTCGGATGATAATTATCTCACATCTCCACCACTTAATCTACCAAGTCACTGATATGCCGATTTTCTCCTCTACTCTCATTCTGCAGTGGAGGAAGGACCCCTTCCTGAACCATCTGTCCTCTGAATCCCATCTTCCTCCACTTCTTAAAGACCTTCTCCTTTTCAATCAAAACCAATTTTGATTCTGTGCAATTACTCTATCAAAAGTATTCTTGCTAAAGTCACTTATGACCTCTATATTGTAATGTCCCAAAGATATTTTTCTGTCCTTATAACAACTTCCCCTAGCAGAAGCCTTTGACACGGCTGAATGCTTCTTCCTTTTTCAAAATACTATTTTCTTTTGGTTAATCACATTCTATTGGTTTTCCTCCTACTTCCGGGATCACCACATCTCAGTCTCTTTTTCTAGTCCCCTCTTCTCACTAACACTTACATGTTAAGGCCCTCTTTTCTCAAGTCTGGTATATGCTCTGGGCAAGCCCATTCCCTTCTATTCTTTAGTTGTCATTTAGCTGTAGATGACTCATGAGTTCAGGCTAGAGCCTGACATCCCTAATGTCTAGATGTTACTTGGTATCTTGTAGCTAGAATGCCTGAGTCTGAAGCCCAGCTCTGCTACTTTGCATGCCTTTGGGCAAGTTGCTTAATAATTTGCTCTGTTTCTTCCTCCATAAAATAAGGATAAAAATACCTTTTCTTATTTTATAGGATTGTTGTGAAACCTAAATGAATTAATATTTATCAGCAGAGACTGTCTTTCTTTTGTTTGGTTCTGCACCACCAAGTGCAATGCCTCAAAGCAGGTATTCCATAAACATCTGCTGATTCACTAAATAAGTGAACTTACCAGATGGCAAATTATCACAATTCTGAGGAATTTTCTACTAGCCCTATTACATTTTAAATTCCTTGCTATAGCTACCTCTTGGTACCCTTCTAAAGGACACCACAAGTAAAAGAAAAAGAACACACAGGAATATTCCTGGAAAAACATAACTTGTTTAAAACACACACACACACACACACACACACACACACACACACACACACACACACATTTAGTCTTAGAAATCCATATGAATAGGATTCAGACAGCAAAAAAAATGATTTGGAGTATTGGTTTTAACAGACACTGTGAATTATGAAATGATTCAAAATAAATATAAATATATTACCTCATCTCTTTCATTAGACTTTTGTAAAATGAGAAATGACTGGTCTGAGGAACACTTAAATCAAAAAGAAAGTGGTTGAAGGAGAAGCACCAAGTCCTCAATGTCTGATCAACACAGTGCTCCTAAAAAGAAATGATTAACTCCCATAACAGACAACAGCAATGGTGACGACAAGCATTCCTTTTGTATAGGGTAGCTTATGTCTGTCAACTTTACTGTTTAAAATTTGGAAAGTTAGGGGAGAAGTCTAGATTAGAAGTTATTTCTTGGAGAAGCAGATGATCTTAGTAGACAAGTGCTGAAGGGGTAGCCTTTCACTTGAAAAGCTACTGAAGACTAATATTTCTATCCCGAGACACAACACTCCACTCACTTACGACCTTGGTGCCATAGGTACCAAGGTACCTTGTGGTACAGGCAGATTCCTGTTTGGAGTTTCTTGGAAAATTTCCTCTCTCCTCACAAATTCCTATCTTTAGCTACTCCTGGTGGTTGGGAAGGGTATATATATTTTTAACCTGTGTGGCAGTCTTTAACACTGTCTACCAAATTTTCTCCCAGGGATATGGTGGTACAATGCATCTCCTCCCCCAACCTCTTAAGTTACAGTGGCCACATGACTTGCTCTGGTCCATGAGATGTGGGCTGAAGTAACCGGTGTCCTTCTGACATAGGCACTACAAGCCAGTGTGCATTTACTAGATTCTCTTTTTCCATCCCTGCCCTCCAACTCTATGACTCCCATCTTGGCAAATGGAAATGATTTGGACGGCAGCTGCTCCACCAGCTGGGCTCTGGATGGATGATGCTGAGAGTCATGGGCAGAGCACGTGACATGGGCGGAACACAGAATGTATGGAGCATATTATCTTAAATCACTGAAATTTTGAGGTCGTCCCTACATCCTAAGCTAGGTCTACACTTAGCAATGTGAATTTATAGTTTGCTTACTATGCACAAAGCACTGTGCTAAACTAAAAGGGATACAAATATTTCATTAAGAAACAAGCTGGGACGCCTGTCTGGCTCAGCTGGTAGAGCATGCAACTCTTGATCTTGGGGTTGTGGGCTCGAGCCCCACACTGGAGGCAGAGTTTACTAAAAAAATAAAAAATAAAAAAAAGAAAGAAACAAGTTACTTTCCTGACTTTCCCTTTCCTTGGGGAGCCAAGCACTCTTACTTGGTTTATAATCAGACAGAAATCAGACCAGCTTCTGCCATTTATACATTAGCATGAAAAAGTTTTAGAGCAAGAATTATTAGCAAACTGTAGAATTCCTTTTCTGAATTGTAGAGATAAAGTTCTTAGAGCAGATAAAACTTCTATGCTTTTGAAAACAATCACAAATACAGTATAGATTTTCATAAATAGAGAAACATATACAGCAAACCTGAGTTAAGGAGTAGATATGATTTTAGTCATTCATTCCAGGACAAAAAAGTAGTCATTTCATTTGACTAAAATATATATTATTTATAATCAATCCCATATATTCCTAGATTTCTTTTAAAGTACAAATTAAACTTCTAATCATACATTCAATGAGAGACAGCTGGAACTCATTAACCACGGAAATTTAATAAGCAAAATTACTATAATCTAGTATGACTTTGAACCTTTTTAAGTAAAAATACTTATTCAGTATATCATATTCCTTTCTTTTGTAAAAATTTCAATAGTAAATGCTAAATAGTAAATTTAATACCTGAAGTACATGTAAGGATCAATTCAAACTTCTAAGAAATCATAGGGTCAAACACATTAGTACAAAATAACATAAGGAGACAATCAATATCATTTAGTAAATATGATTAAAATTGTTCTTTTTTAGGAAAGTAGCATATGTGTACCATTAAATGGCTAAAAAAGTTTTAGCTGAATAGTTTCCTCAAACTAAGCAAGTATATATTATATCATCCCTTTCCCATTTATCTTTTATAATTTCTTCTTAGATTCAAAATTTCACAAAATACTCCAATGTCAATTCTATTTAAAAGGTCCGCTACAGGGGCGCCTGGTTGGTTCAGTCTGTTGAGCAGCAGACTCTTGATTTTGGCTCAGGTCATGATGATCTCAGGTCATAAAATCAGAGCCTGATGCTGCGTGTAGAGCCTGGTGAAGATTTTCTCTCTCTCTCCCTTTGCCCCTCCCTCCCCCCCCCCCCCCCCCCAAAAAAAAAAAAAAAAAAAAAGAAAAAAGAAAAAAGAAAGAAAAGGTCCACTATAAATGACCAATAATATTTGGTAATTAATTAAATTTTGATATTGCCTCTAGCTCTCTGGTTTTCAAAAATTTCTCCTTCACAGAACCAGCATTTATAGAATAGATTAAAAAAAGTAAGATGTTCTGCAGGGGTCAGTGGGGGGGTGGTTTGAGGTGGGGAGTGGGGTAGAGTTGTAAGGGGCTTACCCGGGGATTAGAGATTGTGCCCATTTTTAGTCCCCTTGTTATATATAAATTTTTTTTTGTCTTCACACACTACCTCAGTCTTCCAGGCCATTTGCTTATTTGTGTTGTCAATGTACAGATTTTGCTTTAAAAGGCAGGAGACTTTTCTGCTGGGGTTTTAAAACACAGAGGTCACAGAAAGCCTCATAAAGGTTTAGTCACAAATATTTACTAAATATTTTCCAGCTCAAGGTATACAGTGCTAAGCAAAGGGCTATAAAGACAGCAGAAATCTAATCCTTATTTTTGAGTTATACAAATTCTTCTGGGGAAAGGGGTGATGAAGAAGTAACAGGGTCATAAACAAAGCATGGTAATAGCCTATGCAGAGAATGCAGGGAAGTCCCCGACCTCCCCGCGCAGGAGTGGAGCCAGCCTGAGCAGACAGTCAGGGAGGGCCTCACTGCAGGTACTGTCTAGGTTGGGGTGGGGGGGGCAGGCGAAAGCCGTTCTAGGGAGAGCAAATGTGGATATAAAAACCACGCAGATGCTCTTGGAGAATTTTAGGGGAAAAAATCCACATTGTCGTTAGAGAGGAAGGTGTGTGAGGCATAAGGAACAAAACCAAAAAAGGTAAGCTGAGTCTGGGTTATTTGGCTTTCTTTGTAGGCCACATCAAAAAGACTCAATTTATAAAGGCACAGGGACAGTGCGGTTGGCGAGAAGGGAAGTGTGGCATGATTACAAGACTGTTTGGGGTGAAGGTGCAGAACTGGCTGAGGGCTAGGATGCTGGAGACATGGGTGGGTCATGTGGATATCCATAAGCCAGTTTTCTGCCTTCCCGTCCTATCACAGCAAAACAAAACTAACAAACCAAAACACAGACCTTTTTTCTTACAGGTCTACCCAAGTTTCCCACTTTGGGTTTATGAGTTACATCTGCTCACCAGAAACTAAAATCCACAGCGCAGGGATTTGAGGTGTTTTTCGTCTCAGGTATGTCTCAGGGCAAAGAACACTGGGCAGCACCTGGCCAGAATGCATCACTGCGGAGCGACTTCTCTCAGGTTGTGACTCCGTTCTACCTGCACGGCTGTCCAATCTCACCGACACACACGCACACACACACACGCAACTGTCCAATCTCACCGACACACACACACACACACACACACACACACACACACACACTTTCCTGCCGATGGAGCCCCTCTAACCACCTCATCCAAAGTGGTTCTTCCCCAGACAATTATTCTCGGTAAGAATACTGATGCCTGGGTGGTTCAGTCAGTAAAGCTTCTGACTCATGATTTTGGCTCAGGTCATGATCTCAGGGCTTTGAGACTGAGTCCCCGACTGGGCTCTGCGCTTAGCAGGGAGTCTGCTTGAGATTCTTTCTCTTCTTCTCTCTCTGCCCCCCGCCCCCCAAAAGAGAATATTGATGAAAAGGAGGGTGAAAAAGTTTTATAAATCCAGCCCTTTCTCATTTTATAATGCATTTAATGTTCTTAATTTTTATTATTTCTCTTTCTTCTTGGTTCTTTTCTTTTAATTATACAGACTCAGCTAACCATATGGTAATTTTTTCATAACATAGACATTTAAAATGATTTATTTCTTTAAGAAATGCTTTCCACAGAATTTAAAGGGATGCTTATACTTCAGTTGTTTGTTGAGTAGTCTATCTTAATATTATAGATTCACTCCTTGGTCCAGTTTATTTAAGAGATTAGTTAAAAAATTTTAAGGAATTTCACTATTTTAAATATGTGTATCATTTATGCCCAGTGTTATATTTTGATTATGGCATTATAAATAAATTTTATTAAAAATTTTCATTGTCTATAACATATAATAAACATTGATCAAGGATTTGGTTACCTAATTTTTCTATTTCATTATGCCATTATTTCAAGCCTCCTTTTTAACTACATTGCTCAAATATGTCATGTATTCATTTTATAGGCTTAATTTTATTTAAAGATTTTATTTATTTATTTTAGAGAGACAGAGAAAGCATGAGCAGGGCGAGAGGCAGAAGGAGAGGGAGAGTATCTCAACAGCTGACTCTGCACTGGGGGGTTCAATCCCACAACCCTGCAATCCTGACCTGAGCCTGTCAAAAGTCCCATGCTTAATTGACTGAGCCACCCAGGCACCTCTAGGCTTACTATATTTTGCTTTTAGGGTACTATGATCATGTTTTTTAAATCTTTGTGTGTGTGTATTTGTAATTATGCTCTCTATTGATATGTTTTGTTTCTGGATTCAAATCAACTTTATTAGAGTCCATAATTAAAATACTAGCCAGAGAGGATGATAAATCTGAGCCTGATTTTTACAGGCAGGATTTGGGGAGAGGAGTATTAATGCATTTCTGGTGGATCTGTTTGTTTTTTTTCCCTGTCCATACCAGATAGTTCTACATTTTATGGAAAATTCAGTATGTATAAGGTGATATTATTTATGGGTAATTTTATGTTATCCAATTTTTAGTGTTCATTATAAAAAGGAAACCAAATTACTATTAATTCTCGCCCCTTTTTTGCTCTGGCTGCTAGGAAACCCAAAGACAAATTTCTGCCCAAAGCCTACTTGGCTATACCAGATGTTTGTTAATCTTACCTGTAACTCTAATGTTCTCTGACTTTATCAGTCAGGGAAAGACAAATACTGTATGAGCTCATTCATATGTGGAATTTGAGAAACAAAACAAAACAAAAAAAAAAAAAAGGAAAAAAATAAGAGAGAGAGAGAAAACAAGAAACAGACTCTTAATTATAGGGAACAAAGTGATGGTTACCAGAGGGGAGACGGGTGGGGGGAATGTGTGAAAAAAATGATGGGGATGAAGGACTCCATCTGTCTTCTTGAACCCAGACTGATATATGGAACTATTCAATTACTGTACTGTATACCTGAAACGAATATAACACTGTATGTTAACTAACTAGAATTAAAATAAAAAATTAAAAAAATATAGTCTGGGGGCCCTGGGTGGCTCAGTAGGTTAAAGCCTCTGCCTTCGGCTCAGGTCATGATCCCAGGGTCCTGGGATTGAGCCCCGCATCGGGCTCTCTGCTCAGCGGAGACCTGCGTCCCTTCCTCTCTCTGCCTGCCTCTCTGCCTACTTGTGATCTCTGTCTGTCAAATAAATAAATAAAAAATCTTTACAAAAAAATTAGTCTGACTTTATTCTATTCTCTGTTTTCAACAGCTTTGTGTGTATTATGCACATTTCTGGTAAGTCACTTTAATTTCTTTGCAGAATAAGGCAGGAGACAGATCGGTGGATGGTCTGGAAGATTACTTTATTGTCATGGATGGTGGCAGACACAGTTTGAAAGGGAACCCCATCAAAGCATCCTGATTTTCTAAGGACTTTCTAAACACTTTCACAATTATTCATCACTAAATACACTCTATACAATTGATGGCTAGCCCCCTAAATAGCCCAAATATTTGAAACCTATTATGAGAAAACAGTAAATCTTTCCACCAATAAACTGACATTCTCCATCTTATTTCTCTCTTCTCCACTCCATAATCCTACCCCCTTCCTATATGTTTTTTCCCTTGATATTCCTAAACTTCGGGGCATTAGCTACTTCTCTTTGTTGGAAGCTATTCAGCAATCTTTGGTACTTGTGTATGGAGCAATGGATTTCTCTTGGTCAATTTGGGGAAAAATAATCTTGCTCCCTTGAAATGAAAGATATCCTGGCAGAGTTACCTGATTTAATATAAGAATCCATTATGTGTATTTCCCCAGTGCTAGATCAATGTCTTGGTTACCTTTTTTGCATTGAAAGCTAGTTCTTCAATTGTTTTAGCATCCAGTAGTTGGTGTCTTATTTTTCCAGTTTACCTATATAAAACATACTAGGCAAATGTCTCCCCTGAGGAGTAAATACCTTAGTATTTCCAAACATTCTCTCTTAATTTATACAATAAAGTAGTTTTATAAATCAGGAAAAGTGTTTTCAAGTATATTATTAAATTATCAGTTTCCATATGCTTGTTTCCTCTGACATCCTTACTCACCGTAGTGATACTGTGTCTCTTTTTGGCTTCCAAACATTTATTCTTCTAACTCTTTTAATAAGGCCTCAGTCTCCTGTTCAGGAATTATGTACACTCCGTGTTCAAAGGATATTGAATTCAAACCCTATAGAAGACTTCTATCATGTCCTCTCTTTCTTTCCCCAAGATCCTTAAGGGGCCACATGTAAACCAAACGGCCAATTGATTTCTTTCTCCTGGGCCTCTGTGTCTTGACAAGGGTAGAAAAAACAGGGCATATTTATTAATTCTAGGATGCCCCAGAGTGATTATTGAGCTTACTTCCAACTTGTTTTTCAGCCCTCACTAGGAGGATGTGGCATTACTATATCCTATTAACTTAACTTTCTGCTGAATAAAGTCATTGGTTTCTACCGTAAAACAAATAATATGTGGTATATTCATACATGCTACTTTACACATATATCATCTTCTCTTGTAATGTCTTGTTTTGCGTTTGCCAATTTTCAATTACCATTTTTCCTTAGGTCACTCTTATTCTACAGCGGGGTTTCTCAAAATTTGTTCTGGGAAACAGTATTTGTAACTCAGAATTAGCAAATGTTACATTAAGGAAAAAGGAGGAAGGTTACAGTTAAGGAAGTATGTTAAACAGAGGGATAAATAAAATTCAGTTAGTTTCTTTTTCTGTACATTGTGAATTTCTAGGACAGAATATAAGATGTAGCTTTTTATGAATTTATTTTTAGTACATATATGGATACAGAGTTATCCTGAAGTATCTAAAGAGACTAGTGCTCTGTAGAACATATTTTGGGTAATGATATTCTTCTTCTATTTACTGTCTCCAATGAGGACTTCAGTTTCCCTTGAGTTTGTAGTAGAGCAATACTACCTCTTTTACTTCTATTTAATACTGATCATTCCTATTTAGTATTCATCTTATAATTATCCTGTTTGTAATTCTTGTGATTGTTTGCATTTCTTATATAGACTGAAAACCTTGTGACCGACTGTTTTTAATGGCACTACCAAATATTTTAAATGAGCTAGAGTGTTTTAAAATTTATTGAATATGTCCCTATAGTCAAACTACTTATCAACAGGTATGTCATGTTACCATTGTAATTTTGGTAGGGTTTACAGTTCCATTGGCATTCTTGATTACTCCTGAGTGTTTCTAATTGTAGTTTCCCTGAAGCATGTAACACAAACCAATGGTATTCCTCTTCTGTTTTTGCAATAATTAAATTTAAGAATTTTGATCTTATATCAATGTAGGGCTATCTAGTTCTGATGGTGATTTATATGATGTTCTCAAAATACTGAGCCTAAGCAATGAAAAGAGAATGTCAAATTACAGTGACTTAGTAGCCCCTCTATAAGATAATGTAGGAAGATAAATTTGCCTAGACTATCTTAGTAAATACCTTGATTACATAAAAATGTGTAGTATAAAATTTTATCAACAATCTGAGACCAAGTAATTAATAATTTGGCTATGTTGATGTTCTTTCTATTAATGAATGTTCAATTTTTTTTTTTTCATTTGGATATTGAGATAAACAGCTCAAGTACAGACTTGGGGTAAAATAGTTTTTCTTGACCACATTCCTGATAGTCAACTTCCCTGAGTGCACTGGTCAGAAATTGTCAGTGATGAGGTAACTGAGAGGAAAAAGGATGAAATGATAAGAAAACAGATTAGTACTAACCACTTCTTACCCAGCAATCCCACTTAAGAGAATAAATATTTATCTACTGATTATAGCTACCTCATCCAAAATACAGGAACTGGAAAAAACCCAACTACCCAACATTTAGGGACGGGTTATGCAAAAACTATGCTGAATAGATGAATCTTTATGAACTAAAAGTATATTCTATAGAAACAGAAAATTAAGTGAGAATGGAAATACCTTAAGTATTTTATAATTATAATACAGAAAGTCTCGATGTAATAAAAACTATGCTTTGTATGGGGATAAGGAACCAAAAATTACACTAAAAGAATAATCATTTTTAATGGAGGTGTTCTTTGTAGTACTTTGTTTGCTAAAGTTAGCTATATATGGATTAAAAAAGTACCTTTACAAAATCTGAGCCAAATGATTTTATCTATAGGCAAAATACCTGTGGGTATATTTATATAATTTATACAAACCCACAGATATCATGCTTAATTAGGATGTTTTTTTCACTTGTAACGGATATATAAAACTTAAGACACCATTACAAGTGAAAAAATATCTTAACTAAACATGATGCATATTTAAAAGAAATGTTACTTGTTTTTCTTTGTATGCTCAATTATCCTATTGAGCCCAGATATAGAGGGATGCAGTTCTTATTTTCTCCAAATCGTCTCACCTCCATATAAATGTTGAAGAAAATTAAAACCAAGTTCATCCTAAGTATGTCAAAAAGAGTGAGAATACCAGGCACTGGATACTCAAAGACAAATATTCTAAGAGCAGAAAGTTGCTAACTAAAATAACAATTTTCAGTATGACTTTGTAAAAATATGGATTCCCTGGCTCAAGGCTTGGAACATCCTAAACCAAACTGAATAAATGAAATGATGTGGGCCTGGAAAAAGGGAAGAAGAGGAAAAATAGGCCAGAAAGTCTCATTACTCTGGCTGAGAAGGTGACAGAGTCCATAACGAAGAAAAGAACTTAACACTTAAATAGGACCGATATGGGTGAATATAGAGTCATTTATATACTTTGAAAATATCTATGGTAGAATAAAATCTAAGGACAGAGAGAACATTCAGGTTGTGCAGGCTGTTTTGTTATGGCTAGGAAAGTACCCGGGAGACAGGAACAAAGTAAAGCAGCTTTTCTCATTAAACATTTATTGCTCTGCTTAAATCGGTTTTGAAGGAGCATTGAAATACGTGAAATACTACACTAGGTAAGATCCACTCTTCCCCCAGCCAGAATGCTGAGGCTCACACAAATCTGACTGACATGCAATTGAAATATGTGACTATTTTTCCTTGACCTCAGCTTTTAATACTCTCAACATTAAAGGTGAAGTCCTTTCCAACAACTCTTAGTGGACACTTAGGATATTCACAGAGTTGTCCAAAACCTTTCAAGAAAATAGCATCTGTGCTCTTTATAAGCATGATACAAAAATCCTTTCTTAATCTATCAATAAAAGGAAGCTAAATTAAAAATTCCTGCTTTCTTCTGAACAGACAATTAATTAAGCCTCACTCGAGGAAGAGCTCCGAAGCACATTACACAGGGACACTGGCCTACAGGACTTCTCACTAGAAGGCTGAGTACCTCACTTACCCCCTCACTGTAATTTTCAGATCTCGCTTGTCAACCTACTCCACCTTCAAAAAGGTTTTTATTAAGCTAAACTTAAAATAATTTTTAAAGAAAAAGAACTCATCCACCAGCCTCCCACTGCACTAACCCTCTTTGTGTACAGGCATTTCTAATTTATAGTTATAATCACATCACACCTAGCAGAACGGACCCAGGTGTTTTAACCCACTGAGCCACCCAGGCGCCCCCGGACCCAGGTTTTTTAAAAGGTATTGCTTACCATATCCTCAGAATATGTTGTGCCCAACTTGCCCAGTGTGCTCGTTTAATATGTATATATTACACTAAATTCAGTGTATGCTAGAGACCCATTGAAATATGAGAACAGATACCACAAAAAGCAAATTTTCCCACTAAAATATAATTTTACAGTTTCATCTTACCTCTTCTCCAGACAGATAGTAGGCTGAGAGTAGCCCACCAACAAAGCGTATATTTACTTCAAAAACAGAGACTTCAGCATTCTGTGGAAACAAAATAAAGGAGGTTCATATATAAATGATGGTACACAATTGAGAAAAATACCGTCATGATAAAGTAGACCAAATATTTAAATTTTGCTCACTCTTATATGCTTGCCCAGAGCAATTTATATACAAGAGAAAAAGTTCTGTCTTCTAACAGTGTCAAAATATATGTAAATAGATGAAATAATTTTGACTCTTAAAATAACAATTATAAAATATTTATAAAATTATTTCCTCCCTCTGTTCAACAACAAGATATACTACTTAGTATTCTCTATTTGTGCAGATGCCACAGGCCAGGATATTTTATTTTCCTATTCTGTGTTCTCCTTTTATTTTATTCATTTGCCTGCTTTTTCTTCCTGAAACGCCATTCAGACTCTGTACTTTGGCCGGTTGTTGAACATGATTCTAGCATTCTTCTCACATCATGATAAAGCAGCACAGCTAGAATACAAATAGAATTTGAAGTTGGAGGGACCTGGGTTCCAGGTGCTGGTGCCCAAATTCCTGCCTGTGGCTGAGGATGGTCACATGTTTCTTTCTTTCTCTCTCTCTTTTTTTTTTTTTTTAAAAGATTATTTATTTATTTATTTGACAGAGACCACAAATAGGCAGAGAAGCAGGCAGAGAGAGAGGAAGGGAAGCAGGCTCCCCGCCGAGGAGGGAGCTGACATGGGGCTCGATCCCAGGACCCTGAGATCATGACCCGAGCCGAAGGCAGAGGCTTTAACCCACTGAGCCACCCAGGAGCCCCTGGTCACATGTTTCTGAGCAGAAATTTCATCTGCATAAAGGAGTTTGCTTTTATTATTCACAGTGTACCAGATCATGCACTAATCTCTTTACATGGACTATGTCCTTTAATCCTCACACCAACGCTGTGAAATAATTACTAGTCTTATGTTCATTATACAAATGGGGAAACTGAGACAGTGATTACTGTAACATCAGACAACTAACAAGTGGTTGAGTCAGAATTTGACAGGAGTACTCTGATTTCTGACCCATGGCTCCCCTATCCTGACTTCTTAATCACCTCACATTGTAATGCACCATGTCTCTACTAATGGTCATATAACTGTGGCATATAATCAGCAACTACTACAAATACTTGTATTATTTTATAATACTTGACATGCTGTTACTAAAAAATTTAACACAGCTAATCTATCATAGGTGTAAGATACACATCAATCCACAGTTAGCTTCCTTTCCTGTTGACTGGCCTACTGAGTAGTTGTTCACTTTTGTGTAAGGTCAAACCATTCACTGATAAGCACAGGGGTTTACAGTAAACTATACTATATATATATACTATATATATAAACTATACTATATATATAAACTATACTATATACTATATGGAGTCAATATCTGACAGATGAGCTTAGTTTTTTTTTAATAAAGATTTTATTTATTTATTTGACAGACAGAGATCATAAGCAGGCAGAGAAGCAGGTGGGGTGGGGGATAGCAGGCTCCCCGCTGAGCAGAGAGCCTGATGCAGGGCTCCATCCCAGGACCCTGAGATCATGACCTGAGCCTAAAGCAGAGGCTTAACCCACTGAGCCACCCACGCGCCCCACAGATGACCTTAGTTAAAATCATCTAAGATATTATTCCCTTTAACAAATACTTATGAAGCAACTACCATGTTCCAGGCACTGTCATAGGCTCAAGGGTCATGGTAATGAAGACTGACAGGGTCCTCAAACTCATGGGAGTTTACTTTAGTGGGAAGAAACAATAGTGGAAAAGAAAAATGGACAAATATTTGCATTTAATTCCCGCATGCTCCTCTAAAAAGTTATAAGGAACTAAAAATTAAAGCTAGGCAACTGCTTACATTAAGTTTTTCCAAAAAATTTCCTGCAAAAGGAAGACTATGAAAGCAACTCAGGCTGCAGAATTACAGGCACCTGGGTGGCTCAGTCTGTTAAGTGGCTAACTCTTTGTTTTGGCTCAGGCCATGATCTCAGGGTCCTGGGATCAAGCCACCTCAAGCTGTGAGGATTCTCTCCCTCTCCCTTTGCCTCTCACCCCTCTCTCTCTCTCAAATAAATAAATAAATCTTAAAAAAAAGAAAAGGAAAGAGAATTACTGGGTCAGAATTAAAAGAATCATAATGTAAGACTCTTTGGTGAATTTGTTTAGCAGTACTTCATAATTTGCAACATGTACCTGATATAATTTGACGACAAACACTCTATACACGTGTAATTTATCAATGAGTGTATCATTCTGAATGAACATTGTATAAATATTAGTAAAAGCTTTTGTATCCCACAAGATTACTGAAAAGGAAAAAGGAAGGGAATTCATTAAGCTATTTTAGTTCACACAGCTGTGTTTCTTATTTCTAAAGGTAACAATGTCTTATAATAAAATCTAATGAATTTAAACCCTCAAATCATATCACTTTCTATTTTTACTTGTGTTTTTCAGTTTGTTTTCTTTGTTTTAAAGATTTATTTATTTATTTGAGAGAGAGAGAGAGAGAATGAGAGCACAAGCAGGGAGAGTAGCAGATGGAGAGGGAGAAGCAGGCTTCCTGCCGAGCAGGGAGCCGATGCAGGGCTCAATTCCAGGACGCTGGGATCATGACCTGAGCTGAAGAGAGCTGCTCAACTGACTGAGCCACCCAGGCACCTCTGTTTTTCAGTTTTCAAGCCTGAGAACAGTCCTCCACATTTCTTCCTACTAAAGCCCATTAAAGTAATTTTATATTCTGATTCTGGCTATGGGTTCATCAGAGATGCATTCTCTTCTTCCTAGGAAAATTCTGGATAATCAGGACTTTTATATAGACATCTGATAAAAATTACTGCAAGATAGGGGAGGAGTCAAGATGGCGGAGAAATAGCAGGCTGAGACTACTTCAGGTAGCGGGAGATCAGCTAGATAGCTTATCTAAAGATTGCAAACACCTACAAATCCAACGGGAGATCGAAGAGAAGAAGAACAGCAATTCTAGAAACAGAAAATCAACCACTTTCTGAAAGGCAGGACTGGGGGAGAAGTGAATCCAAAGCGACGGGAAGAAGACCGCGGGGGGAGGGGCTGGCTCCAGGCAAGCGGCGGAGCAACGAAGCACAAAATCAGGACTTTTAAAAGTCTGTTCCGCTGAGAGACATCACTCCAGAGGCTTACCGGGGTGAAGCCCATGCGGGGTCAGCGTGGCCTCAGGTCCCGCAGGGTCACAGAAGGATCCGGGGTGTCTGAGTGTCGCAGAGCTTACAGGTATTAGAAGGGGGAAGCCGGCTACAGAGACAGAGCCAAGGAGTGAGCTCTCAGCTCGGGGTTACCTTGAACCGGTCGCAGGCTCAGTCAGCTTGGAGCGCGGCCGGAGGCCAGGGTGACAGGAGTAATTGGGCGCTGTTCTCTGAGGGCGCACTGAGGAGTGGGGCCCCAAGCTCTCGGCTCCCCCGGGCTGGAGATGGAGGGCCACCATCTTCATTACCGTCCTCCGGAACTCTACGGAAAGCGCTCAGGGAACAAAAGCTCCCAAGCGCAAACCCGAGCGGATTACTCAGCCCGGCCCCTGGTAAGGGCGGTGCAACTCCGCCTGGGGCAAAGACACTTGAGAATCACTACAACAGGCCCCTCCCCCAGAAGATCAACAAGAAACCCAGCCAGAACCAAGTTCACCTACCAAGGAGTGCAGTTTCAATACCAAGGAGAGCAGCAGAATTCCAGAGGAGGAGAAAGCAAAGCATGGAACTCATGGCTTTCTCCCCATGATTCTTTAGCCTTGCAGTTAATTCAATTTTTTTTTCTTTTTCAATTTTTTTTTCTCTTCTTCTGCTAAATTTTTTTAACTTTTACCCTTTTCTTTTTTTAACGTTTTTTAACTAGTTTATCTAATATACATATATATATATATATATTTTCCTTTTTATATTTTTTCATTATTGGTTTTCTTTTTTTAATTGTTTCTTTTTTTTTTTTTTTCTCTTTCTGAACCTCTTTTTATCCCCTTTCTCCCCCCTCACGATTTGGGATCTCTTCTGATTTGGCTAAAGCATATTTTCCTGGGGTTGTTGCCACCCTTTTAGTATTTTACTTGCTCCTTCATATACTCTTATCTGGACAAAATGACAAGGCGGAAAAATTCACCACAAAAAAAAGAACAAGAGGCAGTACCAAAGGCTAGGGACCTAATCAATACAGACATTGGTAATATGTCAGATCTAGAGTTCAGAATGACGATTCTCAAGGTTCTAGCCGGGCTCGAAAAAGGCATGGAAGATATTAGAGAAACCCTCTCGGGAGATATAAAAGCCCTTTCTGGAGAAATAAAAGAACTAAAATCTAACCAAGTTGAAATCAAAAAAGCTATTAATGAGGTGCAATCAAAAATGGAGGCTCTCACTGCTAGGATAAATGAGGCAGAAGAAAGAATTAGCGATATAGAAGACCAAATGACAGAGAATAAAGAAGCTGAGCAAAAGAGGGACAAACACCTACTGGACCACAAGGGGAGAATTCGAGAGATAAGTGACACCATAAGACGAAACAACATTAGAATAATTGGGATTCCAGAAGAAGAAGAAAGAGGGGAGCAGAAGGTATATTGGAGAGAATTATTGGAGAGAATTTCCCTAATATGGCAAAGGGAATAAGCATCAAAATCCAGGAGGTTCAGAGAACCCCCCTCAAAATCAATAAGAATAGGTCCACACCCCATCACCTAATAGTAAAATTTACAAGTCTTAGTGACAAAGAGAAAATCCTGAAAGCAGCCCGGGAAAAGAAGTCTGTAACATACAATGGTAAAAATATTAGATTGGCAGCAGACTTATCCACAGAGACCTGGCAGGCCAGAAAGAGCTGGCATGATATATTCAGAGCATTAAACAAGAAAAACATGCAGCCAAGAATACTATATCCAGCTAGGCTATCATTGAAAATAGAAGGAGAGATTAAAAGCTTCCAGGACAAACAAAAACTGAAAGAATTTGCAAACACCAAACCAGCTCTACAGAAAATATTGAAAGGGGTCCTCTAAGCAAAGAGAGAGCCTAAAAGTAGTAGATCAGAAAGGAACAGAAACAATATACAATAACAGTCACCTTACAGGCAATACAATGGCACTAAATTCATGTCTCTCAATAGTTACCCTGAATGGTAATGGGCTAAATGCCCCAATCAAAAGACACAGGGTATCAGAATGGATAAAAAAACAAAACCCATCTATATGTTGCCTACAAGAAACTCATTTGAAACCCGAAGACACCTTCAGATTTAAAGTGAGGGGGTGGAAAAGAATTTACCATGCTAATGGACATCAGAAGAAAGCAGGAGTGGCAATCCTTATATCAGATCAATTAGATGTTAAGCCAAAGACTATAATTAGAGATGAGGAAAGACACTATATCATACTCAAAGGATCTGTCCAACAAGAAGATCTAATAATTTTAAATATCTATGCCCCTAACATGGGAGCAGCCAACTATATAAACCAATTAATAACAAAATCAAAGAAACACATCAACAATAATACAGTAATAGTAGGGGACTTTAACACTCCCCTCACTGAAATGGACAGATCATCCAAGCAAAAGATCAACAAGGAAATAAAGGCCTTAAATGACACACTGGACCAGATGGATATCACAGATATATTCAGAACATTTCATCCCAAAGCAACAGAATACACATTCTTCTCTAGTGCCCATGGAACATTCTCCAGAATAGATCACATCCTCGGTCCTAAATCAGGTCTCAACCGGTATCAAAAGATTGGGATCATTCCCTGCATATTTTCAGACCACAATGCTCTGAAGCTAGAACTCAATCACAAGAGGAAATTTGGAAAGAACCCAAATACATGGAGACTAAACAGCATCCTTCTAAAGAATGAATGGGTCAACCAGGAAATTAAAGAAGAATTGAAAAAATTCATGGAAACAAATGATAATGAAAACACAACGGTTCAAAATCTGTGGGACACAACAAAGGCAGTCCTGAGAGGAAAATATATAGCGGTACAAGGCTTTCTCAAGAAACAAGAAAGGTCTCCGGTACACAGCCTAACCCTACACCTAAAGGAGCTGGAGAAAGAACAAGAAAGAAACCCTAAACCCAGCAGGAGAAGAGAAATCATAAAGATCAGAGCAGAAATCAATGAAATAGAAACCAAAAAAACAATAGAACAAATCAACGAAACTAGGAGCTGGTTCTTTGAAAGAATTAATAAGATTGATAAACCCCTGGCCAGACTTATCAAAAAGAAAAGAGAAAGGACCCAAATAAATAAAATCATGAATGAAAGAAGAGAGATCACAACTAACACCAAAGAAATACAGACAATTATAAGAACATACTATGAGCAACTCTACGCCAACAAATTTGACAATCTGGAGGAAATGGATGCATTCCTAGAGACATATAAACTACCACAACTGAACCAGTTAGAAATAGAAAGCCTGAACAGACCCATAACCAGTAAGGAGATTGAAACAGTCATCAAAAATCTCCAAACAAACAAAAGCCCAGGGCCAGACGGCCTCCCGGGGGAATTCTACCAAACATTTAAAGAAGAACTAATTCCTATTCTCCTCAAACTGTTCCAAAAAATAGAAATGGAAGGAAAACTTCCAAACTCATTTTATGAGGCCAGCATCACCTTGATCCCCAAACCAGACAAGGATCCCATCAAAAAAGAGAACTACAGACCAATATCCTTGATGAACACAGATGCAAAAATTCTCACCAAAATACTAGCCAATAGGATTCAACAGTACATTAAAAGGATTATTCACCACGACCAAGTGGGATTTATTCCAGGGCTGCAAGGTTGGTTCAACATCCACAAATCAATCAATGTGATACAACACATTAATAAAAGAAAGAACAAGAACCATATGATACTCTCCATAGATGCTGCGAAAGCATTTGACAAAGTACAGCATCCCTTCCTGATTAAAACTCTTCAAAGTGTAGGGATAGAGGGCACATACCTCAATATTATCAAAGCCATCTATGAAAAACCCACCGTAAATATTCTCAATGGAGAAAAACTGAAAGCTTTTCCGCTAAGGTCAGGAACACGGCAGGGATGTCCGTTATCACCACTGCTATTCAACAAAGTACTAGAAGTCCTAGCCTCAGCAATCAGACAATAAAAAGAAATTAAAGGCATCCAAATCGGCAAAGAAGAAGTCAAACTATCACTCTTCGCAGATGATATGACACTATATGTGGAAAACCCAAAAGACTCCACTCCAAAACTGCTAGAACCTGTACAGGAATTCATTAAAGTGTCAGGATATAAAATCAATGCACAGAAATCAGTTGCATTTCTCTACACCAACAACAAGACAGAAGAAAGAGAAATTAAGGAGTCAATCCCATTTACAATTGCACCCAAAACTATAAGATACCTAGGAATAAACCTAACCAAAGAGGCTAATAATCTATACTCAGAAAACTATAAAGTACTCATGAAAGAAATTGAGGAGGACACGAAGAAATGGAAAAATGTTCCATGCTCCTGGATTGGAAGAATAAACATTGTGAAAATGTCTATGCTACCTAAAGCTATCTACACATTTAATGCAATTCCTATCAAAGTACCATCCATTTTTTTTCAAAGAAATGTGACAAATAATCCTAAAATTTATATGGAACCAGAAAAGACCTCAAATAGCCAAAGGAATATTGAAGAAGAAAGCCAAAGTTGGTGGCATCACAATTCCGGACTTCAAGCTCTATTACAAAGCTGTCATCATCAAGACAGCATGGTACTGGCACAAAAACAGACACATAGATCAATGGAACAGAATAGAGAGCCCAGAAATAGACCCTCAACTCTATGGTCAACTAATCTTCGACAAAGCAGGAAAGAATGTCCCATGGAAAAAAGACAGCCTCTTCAATAAATGGTGTTGGGAAAATTGGACAGCCACATGCAGAAAAATGAAATTGGATCATTTCCTTACACCACACACGAAAATAGACTCAAAATGGATGAAGGACCTCAATGTGAGAAAGGAATCCATCAAAATCCTTGAGGAGAACACAGGCAGCAACCTCTTCGACCTCAGCCGCAGCAACATCTTCCTAGGAATATCGCCAAAGGCAAGGGAAGCAAGGGCAAAAATGAACTATTGGGATTTTATCAAGATCAAAAGCTTTTGCACAGCAAAGGAAACAGTTTACAAAACCAAAAGACAACTGACAGAATGGGAGAAGATATTTGCAAACGACATATCAGATAAAGGGCTAGTGTCCAGAATCTATAAAGAGCTTAGTAAACTCAACACCCAAAGAACAAATAATCCAATCAAGAAATGGGCAGAAGACATGAACAGACATTTCTGCAAAGAAGACATCCAGATGGCCAACAGACACATGAAAAAGTGCTCCATATCACTCGGCATCAGGGAAATACAAATCAAAACCACAATGAGATACCACCTCACACCGGTCAGAATGGCTAAAATTAACAAGTCCGGAAATGACAGATGCTGGCGAGGATGCGGAGAAAGGGGAACCCTCCTACACTGTTGGTGGGAATGCAAGCTGGTGCAACCACTCTGGAAAACAGCATGGAGGTTCCTCAAAATGTTGAAAATAGAACTACCCTATGACCCAGCAATTGCACTGCTGGGTATTTACCCTAAAGATACAAACGTAGTGATCCGAAGGGGCACGTGCACCCGAATGTTTATAGCAGCAATGTCTACAATAGCCAAACTATGGAAAGAACCTAGATGTCCATCAACAGACGAATGGATAAAGAAGAGGTGGTATATATACACAATGGAATACTATGCAGCCATCAAAAGAAATGAAATCTTGCCATTTGCGATGATGTGGATGGAACTAGAGGGTATCATGCTCAGCGAAATAAGTCAATCAGAGAAAGACAACTATCATATGATCTCCCTGATATGAAGGAGAGGAGATGCAACATGGGGGGTAAAGGGGGTAGGAGAAGAGTAAATGAAGCAATGTGGGATTGGGAGGGAGACAAACCATAAGTGACTCTTAATCTCACAAAACAAACTGAGGGTTGATGGGGGGAGGGGGGTTGGGAGGGTGGGGTGGGGTTATGGACATTGGGGAGGGTATGTGCTATGGTGAGTGCTGTGAAGTGTGTAAACCTGGCGATTCACAGACCTGTACCCCTGGGGATAAAAATATATTATATGGTTATAAAAATTAAAATTTAAAAAAAAATTACTGCAAGATAGAAGACTGAGACATGTCAATAACTATTGGAAATATATCTTTAGCTAGACATCAGTCACATATTGGATACAGTTATTAAACCAGTGACTGATCCAGCAATGTATTCTAGAGCCTAAATTCTGTTTATCTTGCTCTGTAAAATATCGAGAAATGACCTTGCAAAGTACCATGCTCAAGGTCAGTTGCTTTGCCTTTTGAATTTCATGTATCTAACATTCTGGTGAGACTGTCCAAGAAGCAAATCTGGCTTGTTAGTGAATCCATGCAGCTTTCCAGTGATTTCTGTGTCCTTGCCTTTAAAAGCCTTTTCAGGAATGTCATATCACCATTAATAGTACTTAAGAATCATCATATTTTTCTCCTTTTGAAAACTGGAATGATGTTAGAATTCCCATTATTTTACTTCTTTTCATCAAAGTTAAAAATTTTTAATATTTTTTTATTGTTATGTTAGTCACCATACAGTACATCATTAGTTTTTGATGTAGTGTTCCATGGTTTATTGTTTGTAATAACACCCAGTTCTCCATGCAGTCTGTGCCCTCCATCACCAGGCTCACCCATTTCCTACCCCCTCTCTTCTAAAACCCTCAGTTTAGGGGCGCCTGGGTGGCTCAGTGGGTTAAAGCCTCTGCCTTCGGCTCAGATCATGGTCCCAGGGTCCTGGGATCGAGCCCTGCATTCGGGCTCTCTCTCAGAGGGGAGCCTACTTCTCCCTCTCTCTGCCTGACTCTCTGCCTACTTGTGATCTCTGTCTGTCAAATAAATAAATAAAAATCTTAAAAAAAAAATCTTTAAAAAAAAACCAACCCTCAGTTTGGGGGCGCCTGAGTGGCTCAGTGGGTTAAGCCTCTGCCTTTGGCTCAGGTTCTGATCCCAGGGCTCTGGGATCGAGGCCCACATCGGGCTTCTGCTCAGCAGGGAGCCTGCTTCCCCCCACCCCCCTGCCTGTTTCTCTGCCTACTTGTGATCTCTCTCTGTCAAACAAATAAAATCTTTTAAAAAAAATAAAATAAAATAAACCCCTCAGTTTGTTTCCCAGAGTCCATAGTCTCTTATGGTTCATCTTCCACTCCACGATTTCCCCCTCTTCATTTTTCCCTTCCTTCTAATGTCCTTCAATGCTATTCCTTATGTTCTACAAATAAGTGAAACCATATAATAACTGACTTTCTCTGCTTGACTTATTTCACTTAGCATTGTCAAAGGTAAATCTAAATTATTTTGAAAGCTTAATTTGAGAGATCTTTCTATATTCTGGGCTGTATTATGTTATAGGTCAGAAGGCAGATTTAGACACTTTTGGTCACTCTTTATAGATCCTTAGATGAAAAGGACTAAGAAAATAAAAATTATCCCACCATAGCAAATTAATTTTCTATATTGGAAACAGCAAACCATAAAAACAGTCCCTACAGTCAGAAAGACCTGGGACTGAGGGCTGCTTTTGGAGCTAACGGAGTGTGAGATCCCAGGCAAGTCACTTATTCTCTTTGAGCCTCTCTTTTCTCATTTGTAAAAAGGGACGAGGCATTCTTTACAAGGCACTATGAGTCCATGAATAAAAAACATTGCACATGGCATGTGGCAGAAAGTGCTCAGTGGAGAGCTGCTGCCATTACCCACTACACAGTAACTCAGCCTCAATAAACTAAGGTTTAGCTTAGCTTATTTCCACAGGGGTTACTGGAAAATCAGAAACTCCAGAATCCTAATATTCTAAAGTATAGAATGCAAACTGACACATCTGCTCTCACCCTCATGGGAATCCTATTTCTCGATGGCTAAAAATCCTCTTTTGAAATATAGTACCCTGACCAAACTTCCTTTTGGGTTTGATCTACTTTATAGGCTATCTGGATTTTCAAAAGGGAATTTCTACAATCAGGGTTTTAGGTTATTTTTATACATTTCTGATTATGATTTCCATTAAAATAATCTTGTTACATCTAAAGTGAATATATTCATCCCATCAGTATTCATGCAGTGTCTTCTAAGATGTTCTGGAACTTCTGCAGTGACTTAGCCTAAAGACAGAGAGGGGTTAGGGCAGGGAGAGGACAGTATGTCAAGAAGGAGAGCCCCAAACAGCCTATAACACGAAAATCTTCTGTGATTTTTTTTCTAACAGTTAATGTGAATTTTGCAGACTCCTTAATCTTGTGTTTATTTTAAAATAAAATTTCCTTCCTTAAATCTGTAAGTCAGGTTCCATTGCAAGAATATTCTCCATGTATTCTATGGCTAGTCCACTGTCATAGGCGAGTGTCAGTTTGAGAAGAAGATTCAGGCTTCTGGCTATACTGCATACACCTATTTGTTAATATCACAATCAATAAACAAGTGGAAGTTGGAAATTTTGGTTGATTTGGTAAAATATATGGTACAAAGATATATGGTATAAATAAAGTCACATCTAGAATCCAGAAGTGAGTATGACAAATCATGGAAAACTTAGGCTTCAGTACTAATCTCATACTGTCTTGGGTGTCTTAGACTTATAATTTCTTTAAGTTTATCCCTCCTCTTTCTGGTCTCTGGTTTACTACATATATGTGAATTATGAGATAAACTGATAAAGACGGCTAAAATGGATAAAAGAGTTTAATTCAATAAACCATTTTATATGTCTCCTTCTCCCAATCCTTAACATTATGCTCCATATCTCTTTTGGGAAAGGTTTCCTTCAGTCAACAGATTTGATATGATTCATGAGCACAAAGAACCTAACTCTCCCTGAGCAAGAAGGAAAGTGAACGCTTCAAAATTCAAATGCCTAAAAGATTAACTTTCTCCCACTAGACAAGACAGTATTGTAAACAACTCGGAAAATTTTGTTAAATACTTATCGGGTATTTTTTGTAGGCAATTTATTCACTAAAATTTTCTATAAAATGAAAGATTTTAATAGTTCTTAGTTAAGTGAAATAATGGGGCTGACCATCAGAATAACAAGTTTAGTTTATAGCATGGATCTAGCCATAACTTTCTTCTGATGGAGCAGCTACAGAGGCAGAAATTTCCCCTGAAGAAATTTTGTGTTATTTCTTTGCGCAAGACTTACAATTATTTAGAATCAAACTTATACCAAATTTAAGGAATTCTTAAGTCTTATGATTCCAAGGGGCATACAGATCTGATTGACTGCACTGAATTGAAAAAGATCTCTTGGAAAAGGACTTTTATCTTCAGAAATATTTTAATAATATTCTGAGTACTTGATCCTAATTCTTAGATTTTTTTTTTAAAGGAGAATTCTCTGAGCCCTCAAATCAGACACTGCTTTGCTAGCTATTCCTCCAAACTCCCTGACAGCTTTCTACTCAATGACTGTAAGCAAGAAACAAGCAAGTATTAATAACTGTCCTACAACGATGCACTAATTATGTTTAATAATAACGGCTCTGCTACTAACATATATGATTTTATTTATTTATTTGAGAGAGAGAGTGAGTAGGATGAAAGGAGAGAGAGAATCTGAAACACATTCCACTGAGCCCAGGGCCCAATGCAGGTCTTGACCCCACAGCTATGAGATCATGATCTAAGCTAAAACGAAGAGTCCTCAGATGCTTTACTGAATGAGCCACTCAGGCATTCCCAGATGAGACTTTTCAAAGCCATTGTTTAGTAGTGGTTAATGGCCTATACACCTTACCTGTGTTGAAGCTCAGTAGACACCTTTATTTATAAATAGTATTTCAAAGTGCATGTTATATTAGTATTTCGAGGATTAAAAGCATAAAATCCTTTTAACAGATTAAATCGCAACATTAAACAATGTAATTTAGTGTAACATATGTCCTACCAGCTTTTAGTTTCATACTTAAGTAGATATACCTCTTAAGATGAACAAAGTACAAGTTCCTTAGGCCACAAAGACAGGCAAATAACCATCTTGTCTATGTGAATAGGCTGGTTTTACTATGTAGCCCCAGAAGAACCCTCAAGTAGCAATCCAATCTATCACTAATTACTGTCAGAGAGACCAGCTCAGTATCTTTTTAAAGTCAAAATGCAAATCATCACCCTTGGCAGGCACTGATTAACATTCAGATAGAAAATACTGAATGACTCTGTTCAACAAGATAATGAACTTATCTGCACCCGTAAGGATATAATGTTGCTCTAAAACAGACCAAGGCAAATACTAAGATAAAAGTCACTTCTTTCATGGTCTGTGGCATAGAACTCTGGACCTCAGTCAAGTACTCATCCAGGCATTTGAGAAGATCATAAATTGCTTTTTGAGGTCAATTTATTTACATCCTTCCAACAGGTAATCTTACAACTTATTTTCCTGAAAAACAGTGGCATTCTGTATGGATAAAAGAACAGTCTGGATCCTTAAACTTTTGGTGGGAATATAAATTGGTGCAGCCACTGTGGAAAATAGTATGGAGAGGTTCCTCAAAAAAATTAAAAACAAAATACCATACGATCCAGTATTTCCACTTTTGGGTATTTACTGAAAGAAAATGAAAACAACTAATCCAAAATGATACATGGTATGCGTATGCATGTGCGCACGCACACACGCACACACACACACACGAATATTACTCGGCCATGTGCAAGAGGATAAAACCTTGCCATTTGTGACATGAATGGACCTAGAAGGTATGATGCTAAGTAAAATAAGTCAGGTAAATACCATAAATCTTTACAAATACCATATGATTTCATTTATATGTGGAATCTAAAAGACAGAACAAATGAACAAACAAAAACAGAAACAGATTCATAAATACTGAGAATAATCTGGTTGTTGCCAGAGGTGAGGGGGTGGGGGAAATAGGTGAAGGGGATTAAAAAGCATAAGCTTCCAGTTATAAAATAAATAAGTCACAGGAATGAAAAGTACAGCATAGAGAATATAGTCACTAATATTGTAATAACGCTGTATGGTGACAGAAGGTGCCTATTTTTATGTTGCAACCATTGCATAATGAATGGAATTGTGAAATCACCGTATTGTATACTTGAAACTAATGTAACATTGTATGTCAACTATACTTCAAATACAAAGGGGGAAAGAGATAAAGTTACTTTTGCTACCAGTGTCTCTGTTATCTTAAACATAGTGTATTCATTACAATCAAAGGTACAATCCAGGTGGCTTATCAAAGACCACCATCTCAATGTGTTGCTAGGTAAGCACTGGGAATAGGCTAATCATCTATGCTTTGTCATTCTCAAAGCTTGGCCCCTCATATAGAGGTTTCACTTCACCTCAATGAAGAAAAATGCTTTTTAATAGTAATTTTAATATAACTTTGGATTTCACTGAGGTTTTATACAAGAAGTTGTTATCTCAAGAAAATTTCTACATATTCGATAAAATTCATACTGACAACAGTTTTCAATAGTTCCCATCCAAGGATGTAGGTAATCAATACTTCTTTGAGGTGACAGTAAAGAATAGGAAGCACAGAGCTGAATTTAGAAATGCCCAAATATGAAACACTTGATCATTTGTCCTTATGTGAATGATTTTCCTGTACCAGGAGCCACCACAAATCCCTTCTGGAAGCAGGCTAGATAAAAACAAGTGCCTCAACTGCACCTGAACTCCAGATCATTTCCAACTATTTCAAAATATGATACAGTCCAGTTACTTGTGCACCTTTTCAGCTTGTCTTCTAGCTGAATCTAGCACAGTTTCTTTGGAGATAGGACAAGACAGCTTTACTTCTCATTCATTTTAATTAGAATTTATTGAATACCTATGGAAAAATGCACTCTAATGAGGGCTATGATATTAAGATTAAAAGGACTCATTCTCTGGCTGCCCATGTATTTCTCAACTCTTTGTATTTCCTCTCCAATAAAAACAGGGTCACTGAGTTAGACAGACATCGTTCACCCATAGCTCTTACTTGCTGCATGATTTGGGGCAGATTAATTAACCACCTTTTCATCTATAAAGACAAAGAAAATACCACTTACCCTGTATGGTTGTCACAAACACTAAACAAGATAGCCTATGGGGAAAAAAATCATCTAGCATAATAATACTTGGCATGTCGCCATACTCTTTAAATGGTGGTTTCCTCTTTCCTTTCTTCCTTCCTAAGAGAACCTGGCCCCAGCTATCCATTCTGTTTTTCCTTCTAGACTATAAGTGACATGAGGGTAAGTAATTGACACTTAAAGGGTATTTGGTAAATAATACATGAATGGAATAATGAATAATGAGTAACCAAGAATTTTAGATTCTTTGTTTTAAGGATTACTTTGAATTAAAACCATAAAACTCACCCATGGGAGTCTACCAATTGAGGTCTGTCCAGACCAATGTGCCCCTACAGATACTTGAACGGAATACAAAGCTCCACCTGGGAAACTCTTGCTCCTATATATTATCCCAGTGATTTATTTTAAGCCAGTTATTAAAGCCATTTGAACTTTGTGCTACCAAGTATGCAAATTAAATCAACTTGCTATGCCTTAATTAAAGAAAATGAGTTTTAGTTAATGACCATATAAACCAATAAAAAACATTTACTTTACACCTTTAAGTGATGCAAATTGAATATTTCACATACAAATAAATTTATTTTTGACTGAAAGATTGGTTTATACTCAGGAGCACCACAGGATAAACCAACTCTTAATTGCAGTGTTCTTGTTTCAGTTTCCTTCTTATTTTCCCCTTGTAATACATTTGGATGCTTTAACTCTTTTTGTAATACTCTCACATCGTCAATTATAATACTTTATCAGGAAAAAATATTAACTTAAAAACAAGCAATGGGGCGCCTCGGTGGCTCAATGGGTTAAGCCTCTGCCTTCAGCTCAGATCATGATCTCAGGGTCCTGGGATGGAGCCCCGCATCTGGTTCTCTGCTCGGCAGGGAGCCTGTTTCTCCCTCTCTCTCTGCCTGCTTCTCTGCCTACTTGTGATCTCTCTTTCCGTCAAATAAATAAATAAAATCTTAAAAACAAAACAAAAAACAAGCAATATTTTATCCATGCTGAAATAATATTGCATGTCATCCCTAAAAATAAAACAAATTTTCTCTCTTTGCTTAAGCTTTTCAAACTCTCTGCCCATCAGATAAATGGAAAAAGTTTGTGTTTTCAGAAAGAAAACTGCATAATTGTTGATATAATCAACTGAATCTCTGTGTAAATTGAGTGAATATAAAACAAATTCTCATATAAGACATATTAGAATCAACTACAAAACTCCTAGCTGAGGAACTTTATAAAATAATAATTAGGAGAGTAAAACAATATAGCTTTCCTGAATTTTATTTACTAATTTTATTTTTTTTAAATATTTATTTATTTAATTTTTTTGTGCAAAAAGGTGATTTTATTAAAGCAGAGGGACAAGACCCATGGGCAGAAAGAGCTGCTGCCTTTATTCACTAATTTTAATATAAAAAGTACTATCACTTAAATGTTATTGATGAACTTTTGTTTAAAGGAAAATATGACAATACCCAAAGACAGAACTATAACAAATATATTTGAAGACCTCTCACATTAGCAATGGTATTAGAATAAACAGAAATTTGAGACCTGTGGCTATATTTTTCAAAGTACATTTTGAAAGCTACAGACCAAGGTTACCAATAGGAGTTCTAAAATGGTATTTTATACAAGTCTATCAATTAATTGGATAAAAATCTTATTAAAAAATAAAAATACAATTTTAAATAAATAACATTAAAAGTCAGTAGCTTAGCAGTAACTTAACAATAGTCCAATTGCTTTATCTTACAAGTAAGGAAGCAAAAAAACTGGCTCTTTTCCACAGTCTGATATCCCCTATTAGATTCCCTCTGCTTCCTCACGGGTCTCCACGGTCCACAGAACACATTCATGTCTCCTGGTAGTGGGCTAAGGTCAGCCAACTGTCTTCTGGTACCTTGTCTGTTAGCTTGAGAGCCCTTTGTCCTTAGTTCTTTTAAGTAAATGATTCCAAAATTTCTCAGACTACTGCTGGTCATGAAAGCAAAGAACTGCTACAATATTTAGTGAGGTTTGGGGAAGCAATTCTTTTTTTTTCTTTTTTTATGTTATGTTAGTCACCATACAGTACCTCATTAAGCAATTCTTTAATTATCAAACTAGGGACCTGGATACTATTCAGGTCTAGTAGCATTAACGTCTACTTTCCTGTCCTCAATCATTCAATTTTAGATAAATGAGTTCAGTAAGGATGCAGGATACAAATTAATATATAGAAATCTGTTGCATTTCTATACATTAACAAGGAAGCAGCAGAAAGAGAAATTAAGAAAACAATCCCATTTACAACAGCACCAAAAGTAATAAAATACCTAGGAATAAACTTAACCAAGGAGGAGTATTCTGTAAAACTAAAACAATGGTGAAAGAAACTGGAGATGACACAAACAAATGGAAAGATATTCTAGGCTCGTGGACTAGGAGAGCCAATATGACTAAAATGTCTATACCACCCAAAACAATCATAGATTAAATGCAATCCCTATCAAAATATCAACATTTTTCACAGAACTAACACAAATAACCCTAAAATCTTTATGGAATCACAAAGGCCCACAAATAGCCAAAGCAATCCAGAAAAAGAACAAAATTGGCGGCATCAGAATCCCAAATTTCAAGGTAGACAACAAAGCTGTGGCAATCAAAACAGCATGGTACTGGCATAAAAATAGACACAAAGATCAAAGAACAATAGAGAGCCTAGAAATAGACACATGCTTATTTGGTCAATTAATCTATAATGAGCAAGAATATGCAATGGAGAAAAGACAGTCACTTCAACATATGATTCTGGGAAAACTGGACAGCTACATGCAAAAGAATGAAACTATACCACTTTCTTAGACCACATGCAAAAATAAACTCAAAGTGGATTACATATCTATATGTGAGACCTGAAACCATAAAATTCCTAGAAGAAAAACATAGGCAGTAATTTCTTTGACACTGGCTGTAGAAACATTCCCTCAGACAAGAGACAAAAGCAAAGTGAAAAGATTAGAACTATACCAAAGTAAAAAACTTCTGCCTAGCAAAGGAAACCATCAACAAAATGAAAAGGCAACCTACTGAATGGAAGAAGATATTTGCAAATTACATATCTGATAAGGGGTTAACATCCAAAATATATAAAGAACTTTTACAATTTAAGACCAAAAAAGCAATCTGATTAAAAAATGGGCAGAGACCCTGAATAGACATTTTTTCAAAAAAGACATACAGCTGGCTAACAGACACATGAAAGATGTTCAACATTACTCGTCACCAGGGAAATGGAAATTAAAATCACATGAGATATCACCTTAATGCACAAGAAATAACAAGTGTTGGTGAGGATGTGGAGAAAAAGGAACACTTGCACACCGTCAGTGGAAATGCAAATTGGTGCAGACACTATAGGAAATAGTATGAAGGTTCCTCTAAAACTTAAAAATAGAATTACCATATGATCCCATATTCCACTAGTGGGTATTCACCCAAAGAAAATGATAAGACTGATTTGAAGAGATATATGCGAGGAAGGGAAAACTAAAAGGGAAGAAATCAGAGAGGGAGACAAACCATGAGAGACTATGAACTCCGGGAAACAAACTGAGGGTTGCAGAAGGGAGGGGCATGGGGGGATGGGGTACCTGGGTGATGGGTATTAAGGAGGGCACATGTTGTGATGAGCACTGTTATATGCAACTAATGAATCGTTGAACACTACATTAAAAACTAATGTTACTGTATGTTGGCTAACTGAACATAATAAAAAATAAATTAAAAAAAAAAAGAAAATATATATGTATCCCTATCTTTACTGCTGCAACAGTTACAATAGCCAAGATATGGAAACAACCCAAGTGACCATCGATAGATGAATAGAGGAATAAGATGTGATATATACACTTGGAATATTACCCAGTCATAAAAAAATAATATTTTGCCATCTGCAACAACATGGATAGACTTACAGGGTAAAATGCTAAGTGCAGTAAGTCAGTCCGAGGAAGCCAAATACCATATGATCTCACTCATATGTGGAAATTTAAGAAACAAAAGAAAGAAAAAAGAAGCCAAGAAAAAAGAAAAAAGCCCCCAAACCAGACTCTTCAATACAGAGAACTGTGTTAATATAAGGTAAGGGGTTGGAGGGATGAAATAGTAAAGGGGATTAAAAGTATTACTTATCGGGGCGCCTGGGTGGCTCAGTGGGTTAAAGCCTCTGTCTTCGGCTCAGGTCATGATCTCAGGGTCCTGGGATCGAGCCCCACATCGGGCTCTCTATTCAGCAGGGAGCCTGCTTCCTCCTCTCTCTCTGCCTGCCTCTCTGTCTACTTGTGATCTGTCTGTCAAATAAATAAATAAAATCTTAAAAAAAAAGAAAAAGAATATTACTTATCTTGATTAGCACTGAGAAATATATAGAATTGTTGAATCACTATATTGAAGATCCAAAACTAATATAACATTATGTTAATTGTACTTGAATTAGAGAAACAAAGAAACAAACAGAATACTGTAACAGTAGAAAAAAAAATTATTTTAGTTTGGAGGAATCCAGTGCCTGTTCCCTCAACCTTTCTTGAAAAGGCTGTGGGGAGGGAACACACTACCTATTTTCTCTCCCACAGATAGCTGAAGACAAACCCTATTTAAAGGTAGGTGGCTGAATTTACTTATAAAAAACAATGTGGGACAGACATAATAGTAAGAGACAACAAACCCTCAAAAAGAAACAGAATTTCTTTTTTCACTGTTTTAATTTTTCATATTCCATTCTATTGACAACATTAGAGCTACCACAAGTCATTCCAATCAAATAGCTATGGAACCTTGAGCAAATCACCAGCTCCCTGGGTCTGTTTTCTCATCTTTAAAATGCAAGAGCTGAACACATTGATCTCCAAGGTCCCTTTATATTGGAATATGTCTTTTTTATATTCTCAATTCAATTATAAGGCAGATTAAACACAGACTTATCTAATTGTCCTTTAAAGCAGTGATCTCCAAAATGGGGCACATAAGGCAATTAATAAGACGGTTGGGACCAAATATATGAAATTTTAGTTTACACAGGTTTTTAATGCAAAGGGTTTGGAAAAAGATTTAGTTTTACTGATGTTTAATATTCTGACACTGGTGTCCTCACTGGGTCTGTGGGAGATAAGAGCTCCACAAAGTGGGGTGTTGACAGGAAACTCTTTCTTTGTCCATTCTCAACATACAGCATGCTGTTTGTACCTGGTTATGGGGATTTACAGATATTATCGGATACATACCAGATGGACAAGAGACTTACAGTGCTTTCTGTGAAACAATCTCAGATTAAAAATAATACCAATAGGGCGCCTGGGTGGCTCAGTGGGTTAAGCTGCTGCCTTAGGCTGAGGTCATGATCTCAGGGTCCTGGGATCGAGTCCCGCATCGGGCTCTCTGCTCAGCAAGGAGCCTGCTTCCCTCGCTCTCTCTCTCTCTCTCTCTCTGCCTGCCTCTCCATCTACTTGTGATCTCTCTGTCAAATAAATAAATAAATAAAATCTTTAAAAAAAAAATAATACCAATAATGCAAAATTAACAAATGACTAAAAAAACAGCTGGGTCAACACTCTTCCTTTTCTTAAAACAATTTTTTTGGTCAGCCTCATTATGTGAGGTAAAAGAGAGACTATGGAATTAGAGTCACTCTGACATGATGTTGTCCTCCCAGATCAGAATTATTAAGAAGTATGGCAAGTGTTCATTCTCCTTAATTCTGAACCTTTTCCTTGGTATATAATGGGTTTTGAAGTATTTGCTAAGAATGATAGTACACATACAAAGATTTTTAAAAGATTTCAAGTACATAGTGACAGGATTCTATACAGATGGGGGTATACAGTGAACAAAGGTTGAAGCTGTTTATGTGTGTGCAGTTGGATGCTGTTTACTGGGGAATCACCACGGTATTGCTGCTTCAGCCTTCAAGTGGCCTGTGGGGGACCTCTGACAGCGCTCACCTCTCCCTCACGCTAGCACAGCCCTGGAGAACAGCCCGCAGAAGCACAAGCAAATTCTAGTCCCTGATATGACTCCCCCAGTTGCCCTTGTGACCAAGAGTCCCTCACCCCCCAGGGCCTTTCCCTTGTGCACTCCTTAGAAAAGACCCCTGTGGCACTCACCAAAACCTAGCTCTTTTTGGTTTGATTTGACCATTTTGGCCTTAGCCTAGGACCCCACAGGCCTATAGCCACCCTAAGAAGGGCATGTGCCCCAGGACCTGTCTGTCCTCTGCCTCAACGTCTTTGTGTGGCCCCTGGAGGCTGCTGTGTATTTCCTCAGGACCTGTGAGTAATAAGCTTCTCTATCTTAATTTCTCTGTGGTCTTCTGTTGAAATGTAGCTCATCATCTGGCACCCAGTGTTCCACTGAACAAAATCAAAACAACATCATGGCACAGCGCAAAACAGGACCTGTGGAGCCACATGATCTCACGGCTCTGACATGCTACTAGCTGTGCTCTGGGTAAGGCTCTGGAGCTCCTGTTTCTAAACTGTGCAGGAGGAAAACAAGGCCCATTTCATAGGATGGTTGTGGGACTTGAACATGAACATTTGGCACATGAAGGTCTCAGTAAATTTTAATTTATTTTTCCTTACTCTGAATTTGCCAAAAAATAAAGACGTACTTATGTAGTAATGGAGGGCAAGAATACGGTGTGGTGCTATTTAAAATTGCATTATTTGTTTCTGCTAGGTCATATAACACAATAATTGGCCCCACAACAAGTTTGTCCACGTTAAGCTGAGATTTAAGAACTGAATTGGCAACTTTTAACTCACCACATTAAAATCTAGATTTTCTTCAACCCATGATTTTGCCTCTTCAAATTCATCTTTCATTTCCATTATAAAAAGTGTATCCAGGGCATCTACTATTGTTGCTCCTTTAATACTACCTGAAAATATCAGAAAAATATTTATTGATTAAAATATTTGACAGACATACAAGCAAATTGACCATACTTGGAAAGGGACAGGCAGAGGATAAACTGAATTTATTAATAAACAGTAATATTAAACAAAGTCTAAAATTCTTTCACTGAAAGAAAATTTAAAAGCTGCATTAAAACCCAACTAATAATTATCACAGGCTGTGGATTGATACACTAATCTTTAAAGTTTCTTCTGAGTAGTAGAAAATATCTCTTAGAAATTTCAGTTGTGGCTGCATTCTCTAGCAAGAAAAAAAATAGATGTGAAACAATGGAGCAATGCACGTATTAATTTTAATGTAATCACATCCAAGTGCACCTGTGAAAAACTTTTAAATATAATTAGATCTAAAATTATGAGAGCTCTAAAAAGCCATTATTCAAAAATGGAATTCACCCCCCTTTGAAAGCTTGACTGATCCTAATCTTCCCTCCCACCCATCCAGCCCATCTCAACTCTACGATTCATTTCCTCCAAACTGCCTTGACGTGAAGACTTTACATTGGTCTTACACTCATCGCTTTCTGTCTTCCATTATAAATACTTATGTGCATCTCTTTTAGTCTGTAAACTTTCTCAGACTGGAGAAGTCATGTCTTCTTCATCTGCACATTCCATATGTCTCAATGCTTAATAATAATTTAAAAATTCACCAACATATGAACAGAGAACCAAATAATCTCTTTGATAAAGATTATGAAAAATCTACACAAAACTGATTTTTTTATTTCTTTTCAGCATAATAGTATTCATTGTTTTTACACCACACCCAGTGCTCCATGCCCTCCCTAATACCCACCACCTCGTTCCCCCAACCTCCCACACCCCGCCCCTTCAAGACCGATTTATTAATGATACAGGCAACTTTCATAGGGATAAAAGCAAAAATAGATAGATTTTAAAAAGTTATGGTGAATAATGAAAGAAATAGAGGCCTCTGACTCTGCATGAAGTTTCTCAATTTGTCTTCAATTCCCACATCTCATCACCTATGTTACTGAAAATACTACTTTATAAAAACATCTGAAATCACTTCTGCTGCCACTACTCCAGGTTCGGGCTCTCTTCATCTCTAAACTGTGTCCCTGTAATAGGCCCACCAGTCTTTTTGCCACTTTGCCAGCTCTTCCTAAGTGTTCTTACAATTCCCTTCTCCCTACTTGGGTTCCCACTTCATATGAATATCTGCGATTGAGATGAATATCTACTGAACCATCTAATGCTTTTTTTTACACACAGGTCTTCTGCACAAGGCAGGAAATCTGCAAAGACTTGTATTGTGTTGATTAACACCAGTGCTAGAAGGAGAGCCAAACACACAAAGATCCTGAATAAATAGAAAAGCATAGTGTGGTGATTAGGACCACAGGCTCTCACCTTAGCCACACCTGGGTTCTGGCCTCAGCTCAGTCAGTTAGTACGTGGCTAATATGAGGCAAGCTATTCTGAGCTGCATTTTTCTCATCTATAAAATGTGTATAATAATGAGGTTAAATGAGACATCACATAAATGGCACTTGGCACGTAAGTGTCAGTTGATACCGTTGTTTGTTATATGACTTGATACTATTTAACACCTTCAGTCACAGTATAATAAGTATAATAAGTCACATTTTCTATGGGGAATTAAGAAGTCTCAGAGTAAGACTCTATTCCCTTCATCCTGTTACTTATAGGCAAAACTATGCCTGTTAAAAAAGAATCCAGTGGGATAAGAAGGGCCCTGGGTACCTCTGTGACCCACGGAACACAACATTTCGGTTAACTAGCTCCCTCACCTCCTCAGTGGGAATGTTATTAACACCCCCAGTACCAATCACTGAGGGATGCTGTGAGGACCAAATACAATAATAAAGCATGCCAAATTCGATAAATGGAAGTTGAAATAACTGACCTAATTCACTCCCACTTTCTGTTCCATGGCACAAACAGGAGAAACCCAGAGCTAAAGCTAAGAGTCACCAAGATACAGTGAAGCTCACCAGGGCAGGCTGCCTTGACCAGCTTATCAATAAAAACACTACTTTTACTTGACAGGAACCAGTGAATGCCACTGACCAAAGGTTGCTCTGCTGGGTCTCACCCCTGGAGCTAAAACTCATGATGCTGTACCTACATCCATTAAACGAGAATCTTTGGAAGTGTCTCCAGGCATTTTTTTCAAGGGATGAAAGTGATTCTAACGTAGAGTGCTCTGTTGGAAGGACACATTATGCACAGTCCTTGCAGGTAACTTCTATCAGGTATGCACGTTTCCTCACAACAAGGTGGAAGGGGCACTATCAACGTCACCACCTACAAGTTCTGTCAACTGGAGAAAAGTTACTGTCATTAAGAAACCAAAGCACATACTACTCACCAAACAAACTGCTCGAATGGCCTTCTTTTGATATAGGTTTCAGTTCATTTAATCCCCAGGCATACCGTTTATAATTATTCCAAGCATGTTTCATCATCTGAGAAAAGAAAATGAAAACAGGATTATAATTTGAATTTGAGAGGTTTTTGCTAAAAAATAGATCATATATTAAAGACCTAAAGGTTAAAGTCTTAAAACTCACTGCTTAATTAAAAGGATGATGATGACTTAAAAGGGTGACAGTGGTATGAATAACCTAGCACACACATATACACATTGCCTTTTTATATTTCCAAAAGATTTCTTTAAGAGTACATATCATTTTTTATTTAAATTCAATTAGTCAACATATAATACATCATTAGTTTTAGATGTAGAGTTCAATAATTCATCAGTTGCATATAACACCCAGTTCTCATCATATCACATGCCCTCCTTATTGCCCATCACCCAATTATCCCCTCCCCCCATCCCCTCCTCTCCAGTAACCTTCAGTTTGTTTCCTATAGTTAAGAGTCTCATGGTTTTTCTCCCTCTCTGATTTCTTCCCAGTTTTCCCTCCCTTCCCTTATGATCCTCTGTGCTGTTTCTTATATTCCACATATAAGTGAAACTGTATGATAATTGTCTTTCTCTGATTATTTTGCTTATCATAATACCCTCTAGTTCTATCCACATCAATGTAAATGGTAACTATTCATCCTTTCTAATAGCTGAGTAATATTCCATTGTGTATGTGTGTACACACACACACAGACACACACACACACATATACCACATCTTCTTTATCCATTCATCTGTCAATGGACATCTCTGGCCTTTCACAGCCTAGCTATTGTGGACATTGCTGCTATGAACATTGGGGTGCATGTGCCCCTTCAGATCACTATGTTTGTATCTTTGGGGTAAATACCTACTAGTGCAATTCCTGGGTCATACTGTAGCCCTATTTTTAACTTCTCGAGGAAACTCCACACTATTTTCCAGAGTGGCTGTACCAGCTTGCACTTCCTCCAACAGTGTTAAGAGGGTTTCCCTTTCTCTGCATTCTTGCTAACACCTGTTGTTTACTGACTTATTAATTTTAGCCATTCTGACTAGTGTATGGTAATATCTCATTGTGGTTTTGATTTGTATTTCCCTGATACAAAATGATGTGGAGCATTTTTTCATGTGTCTGTTGGCCATGAGGATGTCTTCTTTGGTAAAATGTTTGTTCAAGTCTTCTGCCCATTTCTTGACTGGATTATCTGTTTTTTGGATATTGAATTTGATAAGTTCCTTACAGATCTTGGATACTAGTCCTTTATCTGAGAGTCATTTTCAAATATCTTCTTCCATTCCATAGGTTGCCTTTTAAGTTTTGTTGACTGTTTCCTTTGCTGTGCAAAAGCTTTTTATCTTGATGAAGTCCCAAGTTCATTTTTGTTTTCGTTTCCCTTGCCTTTGGAGACCTGTCTAGCAAGAAGTTGCTACAGCCAAGGTCAAAGAGGTTGCTGCCTGTGTTCTCAAAGATTTTGATGGATTCCTATCTCACATTTAGGTCCTTCATCCATTTTGAGTTTATCTTTGTGTGTGGTGTAAGAAAATGGTTCAGTTTCATTCTTCTGCATGTGGCTGTCCAATTTTCCTAGCACCACTTATTAAAGGCACTGTTCTTTTTTCCATTGGATATTCTTTCCTGCTTTGTCAATGATTAGTTGACCATAGAGTTGAGGGTTCATTTATAGGTTCTCTATTCTGTTCCATTGATCTACGTGTCTGTTTTTGTGCCAATACCATACAGTCTTGATGATTACAGCTTTGTAATATAGCTTGAAGTTTGCCATTGTGATGCCACCAGCTTTGGTTTTCTTTTTCAACATTCCTCTAGCTATATGGGGTCTTTTGTAGTTCCATACAAATATGAGGATTATTTGTTCCAATTCTGTGAAAAAAGTTGATGGTATTTTAATAGGGATTGCACTGAATGTGTAGATTGTTCTAGATAGCATAGACATTTTAACAATATTTGTTCTTCCAATCCATGAGCATGGAACATTTTCCATTTCTTTGTGTCTACGAAGAAATGGACACTTTCTTTCATAAGTATTCTGTAGTTTTTAGATACAGATCCTTTACCTCTTTGGTTAGGTTTATTCCTAGGTATCTTATGATTTTTGGTGCAATTACAAATGGAATCGATTCCTTAATTTCTCTTTCTTCTGTCCCACTGTTAAGGTACAGAAATGTAACTGACTTCTGTGAACTGATTTTATATCCTGCTATGTGGCTGAATTCTTGTATGAGTTCTAGCAATTTGGGGGTGGAGTCTTTTGGGTTTTCCACATAAAGTATCATGTCATCCGAGAAGAGTGAGAGTTTGATTCTTCTTTGCCAATTTAAATGCCTTTTATTTCTTCATGTTGTCTAAGTGCTGAATCTAGGACTTCCAGTGCTATGTTGAACAACAGTGGTGAGAGTGGACATCCCTGCCATGTTCCTGACGTTAGGGGAAAAGCTTTCAGCTTTTCCCCATTAGAATGCTATTCACTGTGGGCTTTTTGTAAATGGTGTTTATGATATTGAGGTACGTTCCCTCTATCCCTACATTGTGGAGAGTTTTAATCAAGAAACAATGTTGTACTTTGTCAAATGTTTTTTCTGCATCAATTGAGAGGATCATATGTTTCTTGTCTTGTCTTTTATTAATGTGATCTATCACGTTGGTTGATTTGTGAATGTTGAACCACCCTGGCATCCCTGGAATAAATCTCACTTGGTTGTGGTGAATAATCCTTTTAATGTACTGTTGGATCCTACTGGCTAGTTTCTTGGTGAGAATTTTGGCATCTATGTTCAACAGGGATACGGGTCTGTAATTCTTTTTGGTGGGGTCTTTGTCTAGTTTTGGGATCAAGGTAGTGCTGGCCTCATAGAACAAGTTTGGAAGTTTTTTTCCCCTCTCTATTGTTTGAAACAGCTTCAGAAGAACAGATATTAGTTCTTCTTTAAATGTTTGATAGAATCTCCCTGGGAAGCTATCCAACCCTGGACTCTTCTTTGTCGGGAGACTTTTGCTTCCTGCTTCAATTTCCTTGCTGGTTATGGGTCTGTTCAGGTTTTCTATGTCTCCTTTTTCCATTTGGTAATTTAAAAAGAGCATATGTCATTTTTAATTCAGTTCTCAGTAACAGAAATTTAGCTTATCGTAAAAGGATGAACCATTCTTACATTTATTTATATCACTCTCAAGAAAGATTAACTCTGCAAAGAGCCTATATTTAAGATTCTGGGTTTTGCACAAATTCTGTCAACCTCATAGTATATAGACAAATATAAAAGGCTATCACTTTAAATACTTTGATGTATTTTGACCAAGTCAATGTTGAGAAATCTAGAAGAAATAAATGAAACTCTATGATTGTATCTAAATTTGGGGAAACTTCAGCCTGTTTTACTATAATCAATCTTGAATTATATACACGTGTACGTATCTGTGAAACTGAAGACTGATCCTGTATACTCCCAATCTAGGCTCCTTGTACCAGGAAGGTTTTTAAAGGCAAACCCTCTCTGCCACAAATGGTATAAATTATTTTTAAATTAATTTTAACACAATTAATATCTCTACATATAATGAAAACCAAATTAATTTCTCCTGGCTTATAGATAAAGTTCTGACTCATTGTGCTAAACATTAACTCTAGTAGAAAGTGAACGATTTTCAAGGGGAGAAACTGTTCTAAGAGCCTGTCAAAATAGTTGTATAACAACTATATAACAGTTGTAGAATTTTTTTTATAACTCAAAGAATACAATTATTTTTGTATTCATTTTTTAAAGAGGGCAGGGGATTCCCCATGTGTCTAGAATTTATTCATGCTATTATTCCCAATCCATTAGCAAAGGTAACCAAAATATGGACATAATTTGAAAATATTCTAATCTGGCTCCATATTTTAAAATATCTTAAAAAGCATCACCTGAAGTTACAAATACCACATGGGGGCTGTTTGTCACTAAAAATCTTCAGTGAGATCAATATAATTTTATTAATAAGTCCTCATATGTCTCTGAACACAATAATAAACATCTTTCTTTAGCCAATTTGTATATTATCTTCCTATCTCACTATTACTATGAATAATAAGTACTAAATATCTATTAGTACTTGAATTATTTACTATTCTATGAATAATAAGTACTAAATATCTGTACAATTTGCTGGATATTCTGCTAAATGCTCTAAATTCAGTATGGTACTCAATTATAATTACAACTCTGAAATGTTGTATTACTATTGTTTAGTAGGTAAAGAAACTGAGGCCTGGAAGTTAAAATCCAAAGAACTTTGTTCAAGGTCGTGTTATTTCTTCACAGCTGAAGAGCCAGGGTTCATCCTTGTTTTGGCCTGACTCCAAAGCCCTGGCGTTAACCAACACATTGCATCATCTTCCTTGAATGAGTCAGCATCAGAATCTTCTTCTGATGAATCAGACTGTTGATCTTCCACCAGTCAACAGAATGTGGACAAGGTAGCATTTTCAAGACTTTCTCCTTATAATTTTATTGGAAAGTATAATAGATTTAAAGATGAAATAACCTGACTTATAATCCCTATTATGCCACTGATTAGTCCCATAAACATGGATGAGTCATAGCTTTTACAAGACTTTCTTTATCTGAAAAAATGGGATCATAATTCCTCCTGGGGCGTATGTAAGGCTTACACGAACATAGCTTGTGATTGCACCTATTGTACTGCTTCCAACATGGGGGGTAATCACATGTTTATTGAATTTAAACCTATACAGAAACCAATTAAATTTACATCACAGAAAAAGAAACCAATGAGCTTCTGAAAAGATTAGGGATATGACATCCACAAAAACACCTTGAGATTACATCTGAGTTTGTTTTGGCTTTCCTATTAAATGTACTACATTTGGTAAACTTCATTACTATAAATTTCCAAAGACACTTAATAAATTCAAAAGCTTTTGAAATATACCTGACATGAGAACAATCACAACAAAAAAATTTTATGATGATTTGTTTCAGCTCTAAGTCTGAGTGGAAAGCAGAGTCATATACTATTAATGACTCAAAGACGGCATAAATCTTTCCCATAAAAGACTGCTGCTTTATCAAAAATTACCATTTATATATGTATCACTAGTACAGAACCTCCTTGAGTTACCTCTAGTATATATTAACCTTTCTCATCTTTTTTCCCCAAGGGAAAATGTGACACTAATTGCTTCGCTTACTACATTTCGAAAGTTGCTGTGACACATTTCTCAAAATGGGTTCCTCATCCCATGGGATTTCTAGGGTTAGAGAGTGAAAAGAAAAATAAAACCATGTGGTCAAAACACCTTGAATGGTGTTCTCCAGGACCTCATGAAATGAAAAGGAAAGGCCATCTTGTTAACTGATTCCTGTGGCTGATGGCCTCTGGAAATGATTTACCAAGTTAAAGCCAAACAGAAACATGGTTTGTGTGTGTGTGTGTATGTGTGTGTTTAGAATAACACAAAGAAAGAACTCACAAATCGTATATAAAGTCAGCTTTGTAACTACGATTTATGACTTACACAAAAATCCAAAAACATTGAAATGCTACCGGCCTCTCATTTTACAATATTAAGCCCTAGCCAGCTGAGGGAGCTTGGCGATGAAGGCATTTAATCTCTCTAGACTTAGGGTGCTTATGAGCCAATGGGATAAGAAGGTCACTTCCAAAATTCAACTACTAATAAAGAAATCCATGGATAGGATTAATTTTCATCTTCACATGCTCCTTAATTTTGTTTTGTAGTCTTTCATCAGTTTAATTAGAGTTGTACAGCCTGACATCCCAAGTAGAAGAGTTAAAAGAGGCCCAAACTAGAGGACGATTAGGACTTCAAACACAGTAGTGAAACCTCATGAAAGAAACAAAAACCAAAAACCTGAAAGCATAAGAAAGATTTTCTATTTTCCTGAATGCTTAGTTGCATTTGTGAGGGGTATAGCTAACACATGGTGTGAATGGAAAGAAACAGAAGAAAAGGATACAAAATTCCAAAACAGCAATCCTGACCAAGAAAAACTTGAATTCAGACATAAAATATCCAAAAAAATAGCATTATTTCTCCTTGACTCTCTGCTTATCAAAGATTCTTCCACTAGCACTTTCTTTGCAATTGGCATCAGGTCTTAGTAATTAGGCAATGTCATTTATTGAGTGTCTGCTACACTATGAATAACAAGATGCTAAAGGATTAAAAGGAAAGTGTACACGAGTGTATCATGCTCATAATCTAATAGATAATGTATGGAAGCTTAACACTGTCTATTCTTACATACTCACAAATGTTTATAAATATAGCAGAATAAGAAAACTTATGTATCCAACTCTACTGTTATACCTAATGATTTGTTTTCAATTTTATGTCCTGACCTAATCAAGGACATGAAAAGCCACAAACAAGAATATGCCTGAATTTCCCCAGGTATGTATAGATTTCATAACTTACATTTTTGTTGCTAGGAACTACCCTTACAAATATTTTTATTTGCTGATGCTTTAATCATATGATCTTAAGTTATTCCCCACAGATACATTAAAAATCTTTTTGAAAAATCACTGTTTTTGACAGACAGATCTTATGAAGACTTGAGCTTTTTCATTGCCCCTTTAAAAAAGTCTGCAAGCTCAAGTCCCACTCGTAGCCCCCTCCTGTGTGGCCTGAAACAACATTTCCATCCTTTGTACAGCATGATCAGAGTAAGTCCCTGGCCCCAGGTGACTGATATAGGGTGCAGTGCCTGACCCAGAGGCAGACAACTAAGGGCTGATCACGAGCCCTGGAGAGGAGGTGCCTGGATGTGAGGCTCTCTCTGACCGATGGACCAATCCAATCCTCTACCTATTGAAGTAGAACAGATATTCACGGAGAATCCAGAGGCCAGAGTGAAGGAGAAGCAGAGAAGCACAAATACACAAAGGGAAAAGGGCATTAAAAGGGAGTTATGAGGCAGATGAAACCATGAGGGAGACAGAAAGTTGAGGAGAGAAAAGCAAGAGGAGGCTGGGAAGCAGACATGGTGCCCCAGGGGAGTCAGGTTAGGTCTGTAGAGCCGCTCTAGCACTACAAACAATGCTGCTGAATCCTGAATGTTGATGAATTACCTTCTACTCCGTGAGGTGTGGTTCTGCCTGCTGAGACTGTTTGCTTACTTCCCCATGTGTCCTTACAGAAAATGTCACTTACTGAAGAGGAATGTGAAAAAGCAGGTCACAGGGGCAGGCACTGGACAAACTGGGTTCATACTGCTGTTCTGCCACCACTAATGTGGCTCTGAGTAAGGCAAGGAATCTCTCTGAATGCACTTTCCACACCCATGAAATGTAAATAAATAAAAGGACTAGCCTCACTGGTTACCATGATGATTAAGTAAAATAATGCATGTAAAGAACCTAATACACTGTCTGACACACAGCAAGTACATGATAGATTACAAACACTATACTTATTTTTATTAAAAACCTAAGCATGTCTCTGATCATTGAGCATCATACTTTTTCCCAATAACATATATAAATAGGAGGGGCAAACATATGTAAAACCAGGCAAACCTATTTAGCACACAAACTCTAAATCTATACATTTAAAAATATACACAACTATTTGGTATCCAAAAGGGGGAAGAAGAAAGAATGATATAGGGCAATATGGGTCAGCTTTGATTCTGAAGATTCATATACTGGCTTTCTTGAAATTTTAGTTGTGTCAGTGCTTGTATAGGGGGTTTGCCTGAGGGATTTGGGGGCTGATTTAGGGTACAGATATGCCCACCAGAGGCAGTAATGCACAACAAGCTTTACTGGGTGGTGCCTGGCCAGGGCTGCAAGTCCTTCACAGCAAGACTGTCCAGAGGTGCCTGGGTGACTCAGTCAGCAGAGTAGCCAACTCTTGTTTTGGCTGAGTTCATGATCTCAGAGTGGTAGGATCAAGCCCCGTGCAGGGCTCCATGCTCAGTGTGGCATCTGCCTCTTCCTCTCTCTTTGTCCTTCCCCCTACTCACATATGCACACTCCCTCTCTAAAATAAATAAATATATAAAATCTTAAAAAAAAAAAAGGCAAAAAAAGAGACTGTTCAGGCTTAAGGAAAAGAAGTCAGCCTCCAGAAAGAAAGGAGAACAAGGAAACTCCCAGGAGAGAGGGAGCTCACATACTAAGTGACTTCACTCAGAAGCATGAGAGGGAGTCTCTGTGTCAGAGAGCTCCAGAAGGGAGTAGGAGCCTAGGGTATTAAAACCACAAGGTCCTATTATCAATGTTCAGCAGATGCTGGGTAAGGTTTCACAGAGTATGTAAAGCAGGCAGGCTGTAAATGGCTAAAACTCTGCTTGTATTTTTTTTCTTAAGCAATTAGTTGTGTAAAAATTTGAATTTTGTATCAGTGGGCTATTGAGCTAACAATGTTTTGGCCTACATACATGAGCAACTCAAGGGCCAAAGTACGGAGGCTACCTTTGGCTCATTTATGTAACAGCTTGCCATTTGGCACTAAAGGGAAGAAACTGTAGCCTACTGACATTAATATCCCCCTTGTTCTAGAGGGCATGAAAGCCTGTGCCTGATTCAGGCGAAGTCTAGGGTGTGAGGTCAACCTACCTCACTGATTGTTAAAGCAGAAATGGAGAGCCTTCACTCTTAAAATTATACTTCTGATGTTTTGTAAAACACGGATTTTAAAAGCCTGACAGTAGATTATATCAAACTCTGCCTGAAATGATTTGATTGTTCCATGAAAGTGCCTTCTAGAACTTTCAGATAAAATCTCAACACAAAACATTTTTAGGATCACTGTATCAACGTCCCTTCTTTTAATCTTTGGTGGACTGATAAGTGGCAGAAAGGAAAAAGTAGTTTCAGGGAATCAAGTCATAGCTTCTCCAAAACCTCAATTATCCACTGGAAAAGAATTTCTAGATGCTTGAACACAGGACAACAACCTAGCCACGCCCTCTTCTTATCTGAAGAGACAGCCCTGCTTACATTTCCCTGTGGGAATGAAGCCTGAGAGAACCGGAAGGAATATCAGGCCAGGGAGAGACCTGGAGCTGAGGCCGGCTGTCAGAGGGAGCAAAGCAAGCAGGCTTCTCCTGGGAAAGACGGAGCCCTGCTGCCTAAGAGTCTGATCTCACAAACCCTCAGTTTTCTCACCCTTAAAAAATAATAAGTTGGAACAAACGTACCACTGTGGAGCCTGATGTTAATAGTGGGGTGTGGGGGCGCCTGGGTGGCTCAGTGGGTTAAAGCCTCTGCCTTCGGCTCAGGTCATGATCTCAGGTCCTGGGATCGAGCCCCATATTGGGCTCTCTGCTCAGCAGGGAGCCTGCTTCCTCCTCTCTCTGTCTCTGCCTGCCTCTCTTGCCTACTTGTGATCTGTCTGTCAAATGAATAAATAAAATCTTAAAAAAAAAAAAAGTGGGGTGTGTTGGGGCAAGGATAAATGGGAACACTCTATACTTTCCATTCTATTTTGCTATGAATCTAAAACCGCTCTAGAAAAATAAAGTATATATTTTAGAAAAGAGTAACATCACCTTCCTCAGAGCATGGTCAACAGATCAAATCGGATAATGCTCCTGGCTGACAGAAGAGGTCCAATGAACACAGCTGGCCTCTGTCCACACTACCTCCACCGCCTTCCTAGGCCACAAGAATTAAGCAGAGATAAGGGAGAACCATTTGAAAAAAGGGACACTTAACTACACTCAGAGTAGGCAAGGCAATTCAGGGAGACGTGAATTAACGGGGTAGAAAAGGAAAGAGGCCAATGTCACCAAGAGATGACAAAATGCAGAGCTTGGTATGACAACATTTAGAGGTTGCAGGCCTGGAGTGTACCATAATTACAGCATTTAGCATCCTTTAATAGGCATCAAGATGCACTGAGGACAGTCCTGGGAATGATGATCTCCTGATGCAGTTCTCCACAGAGCAAAGCCCGAGTCCAGTACCCTTCTATCTGTCACCGCGAAGCATGAAGAAAAACCCTCCCAGCCATGGCAGTTTCCAGTTTTACCCCTTATCAAATTAAAACATTCATTCATGAGACTTGTTCAATTTATCTCTTTCAAATGCTGAAATAGGTTAGTACTCTGTCCCTTTCTCCAAGACTGCTAAGTTGTTCTGTTTCCAAGATTCCTTCTCCAAATGTTATGATGCCAATTGCTACTTATTGAGTACCTACTGGTGGTACAATGTGAATTATGAATGAGGACAGAGTAGGATGCCAGATGTAGGAAATAAGAAGATTCCATGTGACATACTTACATAAAATATATATGTTTAGCTGACATGCAAATTTTAACAGAGTCTTGTATTTCATCCAGTAACCCTAAGACAGAAGGACAGAACACATCCAATACCTCCTTCCGTGTCCAGGACCAGCTCCCTGGCTTGCACCCTGTTCTACCTTGGGCCTGAAAGAGGGACTGAAAACTCCAGGGCCAGACAGAAACAGAATGGCCAGGTCCAGAGCAACTGGAAATGATAGGGCAGGTGGTAAAACAGGAGTGAAGGCCCTGACTAAAGCCACTTATAAAAAATACTAAGCTTGCTTTTAAGATTTTGAGCCAAGTTTTTGATAGGTCTAAGGAAAAAAATAGTTTGCTAGCTAAGGAAAAGAAAATAAATCTGTGAGCCACAGATCAGCCCACAGACCAGCAGTTTGCAGTGCCATCTCTGGTTTATAGGCACATGTCTAGATCTGACCACTCTGTGTTTCAGTCTGTGGGCACATCGCTCACATGCGCTCAGCAGGCCACGGCTGGCCCACCTCTGGCATAGGCAGTCCTCGCTGCCTGCTCTTAGACTGTGCTGGCCCCACCATCATGCTGTCTCTTCGCCAAGAATGACTGGAGTTAGCAAGGTCCTTGAGACCCAAAATGTATAAAGCACTATGCATACGCTTCTCAGCAATGCTCTTCTGTTGGATTTCACATTCTAGAAAGCACTTAGAATTTTAAATGCTCTGTTTTATAAATCAAAGTGCAGGAGTGAACTTTGTCAATCATCTATCACAAGGCACCATAAGGGGAACTTGATAACAATTTACCACACTCTCTTCACAAGGTCCCTGGGAGGTATTATTATCCCATTTTACAGATGAGAAAGCTGAGGCTGATCACAGGTGTAGAGGAAGAGCAAGGCTGTGGACTCACCGGTTCTGATTCTTGTCACTATACCATTTAAGAGTCCCCTCCCTTTTTTTTCTGCTTGTCAACTTATTTTTTTTAAAGATTTTATTTATTTAGAGAGAGCACACATGTGTATGGGGAGGGGCATGAAGGGAGGGAGGGGGAGAATCTCAAGCAGACTCCTTGGAGCCAGACATGGGGCTCCATCTCACAACCCTGAGATCGTGCCCTGAGGGGAAATCAAGAGTCAGATGCTTCACGAACTGAGCCACCCAGATGCCCCTGCTTCTTGTCAAACTTAAGATAGTCAAACCCAGCCTCCAAGCTTTCCCACTGCTCTGCATACAAAGGGCAGCCCTCTCTAGAGTCCAAGGAGATGACCAGGCCTGGCACCAAATGGCATTCACCAAACCAAGCTTGTGAGCCAGCTCAAGGAAAGAAGCTGGCAGCACTGCCTCTCCTTGTCTGCCTTGCATCCTGCAGGACCTTCCCTCCCCTCCACTTCAGCACACTTTCCAGCTCTGTGTAACAGTGCTTCTCCTCCTGGCCCCGGAGACTACCTGTGCAGAGAAGATGGCCACCCCACTCCTCGCTGGGTTTACGGAGAACTGTGGGTCCCTCCCCTTCACACCAGGCTGAGACTGCACCTGCTTTCTTTGGCTGTGCCACTTCCTGAGCTTTATCACCACCACTTGGGCTGCCCTTGCCCAGTTTTTCTTTCCTTTTCACCATTACTTTTCTTTCTTGTCTCCTGTGAGCAATTTGTCACCAGGCACTTGAAGCTGCCTCATAACCACTGATGGATATGTATGTGTGTATTTTCTTCAGAGTCAGATGTCCTGAATTCTCTCACAGCCAATTTTAGCACGACTTTTTTTTTTCTAAGACAGCAGGAGATACATAAAGGAGTAATTACTTAATACCATTGTATGAACCCCAATGGGCCACTGAGCATTAATTCCCCAGTGAATTGAAAGAGCAGTTAGCAGTAGCAATCTCTTTAGAAAAAGAGTCAGAATGCTTGATAAAGCCAGTTTTAAAAAATGAGAATTCTAGTTAATCGCTACTTCTGAGGACAGATTGTCCTGTTTCTATGAAGTATCTTATTCCCTAAGAAAGAGCCAGCTTTTCTAGCTCTAGCTCTGAAAACTGAATCATATATATGCTATTTAATGGTTCTTTTTCTTTGTGACCAAATTCTGACATTACTTTATAAAACTTCTGTACTGTTACCAAGTGGAGGAGGGTACAAGGCAAAAAAACAACAAAACAAACCAAAACAAACAAATAAAGCCCTCCAAACCAGAAGAACAACTCCCAAACTTGACTAAAATGGTTAATACAGGGGGCGCCTGGGTGGCTCAGTGGGTTAAAGCCTCTGCCTTCGGCTCAGGTCATGATCTCAGCGTCCTGGGAATAAGCCCCGCATCGGGCTCTCTGCTCAGTGGGGAGCCTGCTTCCCTCTCTCTCTGCCTGCCTCTCTGCCTACTTGTGATCTCTCTGTCAAATAAATAAATAAAATCTTAAAAAAAAATGGTTAATACAGATCTCTAAAATATTCTAAGGGATAGTAAGTTAGCATCTCAAAAGAAAGAGGTCAGAAGATGTTTGTGGATATGTATCTAGCACATACCTTTTTTGGGAAGAAGCACTACTACTGAGAACATTTTGGACATCGACAAGCTCTGCGTCAGCCAAGGGTCTTTCATTGGCATTTATTTCCTCATCAAAAATGCAGGTCTGGTGGTTAATGACTATGGTCTCTTTATACAGAAGTCAGCACTGAAGTTCAAAGGCTCAGCCTCAGGGTTTTGAGTCTGTTTGATAGTTTTTAATTGACCGAAAACTGCCTTCATCAGATTACCCCTGCTAAGGCCTCTGTGGTCAGTGGGGGCCAGCAAGTGTTACCTTGCAGGCCTAATGCCAGCTGGTTGTCCCTGCCTGGTCCCCAGGCAAAGGGCTGGTCAAGCTTTTCCAAACTGGAAAGCATCAGCTGTGACAGACCTTTGCAAACGCTGTACAACCACCTCCACGACCAATACCATGTGGCAACATGATACACTTGTTCTATCAGCAAAGCTACAGGTCACATCTTTTCTTTTCTTTTTTTTTTTTTTATTTATTTATTTGACAGACAGAGATCACAAGTAGGCAGAGAAGCAGGCAGAGAGAGAGAGGAGGAAGCAGGCTCCCCACCGAGCAGAGAACCCGATGTGGGGCTCGATCCCAGGACTCTGGGATCATGACCTGGGCTGAAGGCAGAGGCTTTAACCCACTGAGCCACCGAGGCGCCCCTACAGGACACATCTTAATCATCCAAGTCTACAATTTACATTAGGGTCCACTGTTGTACATTCCATGGATTTTAAAAGACGTGTACTGACTTGTATCCACCACTACAGTATTATGCAGAAAAGTCTCGTTACCGCATAAATCCCCTGTGCTCCAGCTCTTCATCCCTACCTCCCAGCCCCTCCTGAAACCAATGGTCTTTTTACCATCTCCTCAGTTTTGCCCTGTCCAGAATTTCATAGAGTTGGATTTATATAGTACGTAGCCTTTTCACACTGGCTTTTTTTACTTAGTAACTATGCATTTGAGGTTCCTCCCTGTCTGAATTTGCATGGCTTCATAACTCATTTCATTTTAGACTGAATAATATTCCACTGTCTGTACCACAGTTTATGTATCCATCCACCTTCCGAAGGACATCTTGATTGCTTCCAAGTTTTTGCCATTATGGATAAAGTTGTTAATAAAAAAGAAGTGGCAGGACACAATTGTTTTCTTTTCCAATTAAAACCAGTTAAAGGATTATAAATTATAATTTTGTAAGTTACTATTATTTGAAGGTAGAATGTATTAGTGATAAATGTATTAGTTATAAATGTCACACGGTATAGGAGAACAATTTTTAAGCCTTCTGAAATGATTAATCAAAATTATTCATTTTGTTATTAATTATTTTTATCAAGATATAATGTATTATTTGTCCCAGGGGTACAGGTCTGTGAATTATCAGGCTTACACACTTCACAGCACTCAAAATTGTTCATTATTAATGAAAAGTTGGGATGCCCATTATCATTCTAGAATCCATGATTTTATATATTCTGAAAGTAATCATTCTGTAATCTGGAGGTAACAGCTTTAGACATTATCTGGGCATAGCAATAATAAAAATGCTGTATTAAAAGGTGGTATTTTAAAAATTAACTTGTGAAAAGGAGTCTTTGTGTATACTAAATACCGGAAGTGCTGGTTCCGGAGTACAACCTTGGAGCAGCAACTAGTAATTCTACAAGATTTATAATCCATTTGGTGCATCACATAAGGTACTTTCTTCTCATCCTTTATAATAGAGCAGCATTTATTGAACATTTATGTGTCAGGAAATATGTAACGCATTTACATACTCTCTCACTCCCTCACAACAATCCTGGAAGGAAGGTAGAGATTCCCATTGCACAGATGAAGAAGTCAAGAGGTTATGCAGTTTTCTCAGGGCCAGACCTCTAGCAAGTGGTGGAGGCTGGCTCTAAATTCAGGCTGACTCCAAAGCCTAGGACACATTGTCTTGTACACTGTCCTGAAGTGAACATATGACCCCTACAATTTGCAGAATTTGCCTTGCAAATAGCTTCCAAAAAATTATTAATTCATGGGTTACTGATATATATCTTTGTATGTTTTCTATTTCCTATTATATTCTTCTAGGGAAATTAAACATTTTAATTGTGAGACTTTCAGAAACATGACATGCAAAACCACTTTCTAGTTTTTCTTTTTTCAAAAACCTTCTGGATATAGAGGAGAAATATTATATTGGTAGATTAAGGAACTGAAATGAAAATGAGATATCTCTTGCTTCTAGTGCCCTGTAGGATTAAGATGTCTTACATACAATGAGAAAGAATTTTGCTTTACATTAATTTTAACCTAAAGTTCCCTCCTTTGAAAAATGTTAATTCGTCTCTACTTGGACATCCTATAGTGTTAGCACGTAATTTTTTCTTGGTTTCACAGTAGATGACATTTTATCAACAATGGAACACCCTAATAATTCTGTTCTGTGGCTACTGAAAAAAGACATATTACTCAATATGAGTTGAAATGTCAATAGCACACTATAAAGTGCCCTAAATTGGCAGCATCAGATTCCTCATTAAACACCTGCATTAAAAAATGTACAAAGTTATTGATCATTTTTACTCTTTCTTTGTTCATTTTTACTCTTTACTCTTGCTCTTTCTACTACAGATTCATTTAGACTTTTACTATGTCACTAAGATTATTACTAAAGATGGAAAACAATTATCTTGGACTATATGTGATATGATTTTTTAGGTAAGCATTAATATCTAATATGCTTGTGTCATTAATCAGCCTATAAACTGAGATTCTCTATGGACTAAAGATCTTCTGAGATATTTTGGAAGTGATGGCAAGTATTTTCTGGGCTTGAAAATGCATTACTCTAACCATTCCATTAGAGCTTTAAAATCTGATAAAGACTGATTTTTTTTTCAAATGGCAGGAAAAGATAATCATCATTTATTCTGTTGCTGGATGGCAAGTGCCCAGCATTAAATATATGCCAAAATTCAGTGACCTGTTAAAATAGACGGCATTACTTAGTATTAGCTTTGGGCACAAATGACTTCCAATTGTCTTCAGCTATTTTTCAGCTTAAAAATCAGGCAAATACTTTCATAAATTTAAAAAGAAAAAAAAGATGCCAAGTTTATTATTTTAGAAGTCAAATTATTTTACTATTCAAAAAGATGACATAAAACAATAATAAAAATGGGAAAAATGAATCTATATTCTACCTATTGGAGATAATATTATTGATTTAACCCACAACCAAATCTCCTTCTCTCATTTGTCTTCAGAACATGAGACACAAAATACAAATGTATGCTTTCCTAGCCTCTCCACACCTAGCTCCACAGCTAGAGGTCACAGCTAGTGGCTCTGTGACAAAGTTCTGGCCAATGAGAAATTTGCTAGTAGCTCGGCTCTCCCCCTTCTCTGTGCTTTGAATGAGGCATCATGTGGACAGAAGGGCTGTCAGAGTGGCTATTCTGCTCCTACAAATGAGTATAAGCCCGGGAGCACTGCAGAGGTGTCATCCTGATGGAGTGAATCACCATGGCCTGCTCCCCACCCCCCAGTAATGTTTTAGGTTCAAACTATGGTTACTTTGCTAAGATTATAAGGGAGGATTGTTATCTTCCAGGAAAGGAGAGGTGACACTAAGTCTGTCACTTGCCTTGCCCAAGCAACCTCGGGCAGTGTCAGTGTGAGGGAGGGGAATGAGCCTATTACCTTGGAGAAGATGGCCAAAAAAAATTTTTTTTTTTTGTCCAGAATATCCTAAAAATGGAGCCAATGATGAACTGAAGAGAGGAACAGAGTTTGGGAACAGCAGCTCATATTAACTGGATAACAATTAATTTTTACTTTGGGACCTAAGTGTCTGCATGTGTATTTAATGTTTGGTGAAAAAAATGTGCCACCATAAACAGACTCTTAACTACAGAGAACAAATTGAGGGTTGCTGAAGGGGAGGTGGAGGGAAGGGATAAGCTAAATTGGTGATGGGAATTAAAGAGGGCACTTGTTGGGGCGCCTGGGTGGCTCAGTGCTTAAAGTGTCTGCCTTCAGCTCAGGTCATGATCCCAGGGTTCTGGGATGGAGCCCCACATCAGGCTCCATGCTCAGAGGGAAGCCTGCTTCTCCCTCTCCCATTCCCCCTGGTTGTGTTCCCTCTCTTGCTGTCTCTCTGTCAAATAAATAAAATCTCAAAAAAAAAAAAAAAAAAAAAAGAGGGGACTTGCTGGAATGAGCACTGGGTATTGTATGTAAGTGATGAATCACTAAATTCTACCCTTGAAACTGATTTAACACTATATGTTAACCAAATGAAATTTAAGTAAAAACTTGACATTAAAGGAAAAAAAAAAACCCACAAAGGCTATTCTTACTTAACTCATAGACTACCAATGAATTTAACATTTGAGTCCCTATATTTTGTTTGCTTTTTGAGTGATCAAATCAAAACTGGACTTATATATTATTTATTTTCAAAATATTGTCTGGTAGCTGAAATTGCTCTAAACTGCTCTAAATGGTTGCATAATAATATATCGTATGATTTATCACAGAAATTATGGTAGCTGAGTCCTCTGTTCAAGCTTTAGATGACTGATGTGTTGCAGGGGTTATGGGGATGGGCACAAATGGTTAGCAAAATAGGTATGTAATCAGGGTTCCTGGATTCACCTAGAAAACAGTAACTTTATGGAAGAATTTGTCTTTCCTCCACCTTGCTTGAAAAAAGTAAAATATTTCTTCAGAATGGGATAAATTATTTAAGTAAACATTGTTATCAAAGATGATGACTACATTATATTTTTGGAAGAAAATCTCAAATATTAGTTAAGGTACCTTCTATAATATAATTATCCACAGCGCTGGTAAAAACTGAATTACTCCAATACTTGCATCTGTTCTTGTTAACTATATTACATAGCTTAAGCTATGTGAAAAGGCCTCTGGTTAAAAAAGTACGTAGAAAGGTATTTTTACTTAATACTGTGCTTCGAGTTAGTAAAACTAATACCACCAGCTGAGAGGTTTAATTGTTACCTACTTTTAGAGAGTTACATAGCTGAGTTACAATTTTTTTCTTGAAAGTAAAATTTCTCGTCAAATATGTATATATATACTTATATATGAAAGAATACTACTTTCCTCCCTATGTTATTATAACTATACCAGATCCTGTTTAAAAAGGTCAGTATACTTGTGATCTTCAACTATCAATTTCCATATAAAACTGGCCCTCTTATAGTATGTATTTTCTCCTCATTGTTTGAACAATATTAGAATTCTATATCCTTCGTTTCTGGAAACGAAACTGTTGTTCCAAATAGAGAAGTATGACCTTCTACAGTTGACAGAAAATACCTTCCAAGTACTGAATATAAAATACTGTCCTTGGCTTAGGACTCTTCAACTTGATTTAAAGTATCCTTGTTTAAAATGCTCCTCAGAACTAGGGGACTGTTCTGCCTTCCCCAGGATGCTCTGTCAGGATTTATGAGGAATCTGTCCATCCTCCCCGTTTCCTTACCCCTGTCTTAGAAGAAGGATGCCCTTCCAGCAACTAATTACTCACCTTTGAATTTACTGACAAAGATCTGAGGTCCTGGAATCTAATGGGTCAAAGGCATGGCCTGCAAATATTTATCCACTTTTGCCCAGTAAACAGGCTGGGCAGAGGTGAGGGTGTTAGAGCGGCCTCAACCCTCCACCACACTGGCTGGCTGTAGAATGTGCTCTACAGCAGGAAGCCGACCAAAATTCTGTCAGTCACGCAGAGAGAAAATTCCAGAAAAATTTAGTTAGCAATGGGGTGCAACTGCCTGCCTCTTCTAGTACTGGACTCTGTGGACGCCATTTCCAACTCCATTCCCACAGGTTCCTTTGTGCCTGGCTGAACCTTTCATTTCTCCACAAACAACTGAGCATCTACAGCTACATGACCCACAGACCTTCAGTCCCTGTCCACTAGGGGCTAACTCTGCACAGCTGTATGTCTGTAAGTCTCATCAGTGCTACTAAGTACTTCGGTTCTGGTTCTACGTCTGCTTTTTCTCCTCTCTGGCTTTTTCTTTCAGCACTGGGCTCTGTTCAGCTTCGACCCATGACTACCATGATACAGCACGCTGGTATCCTTTGAAACCGACTCACACCTCAACTCTATTCTCAGGATTACTGGTAACAATCTCTTGTAAAGAAACTGCCTTTCTATCATGGTGTCTAGCCTTTGGGCCCTGTTAGCCACTGGCCTAGTCCATCAAACAAAATGCCACCATACATGTTTACATGTATGTATACTTCCACAAGGCAAGAAGCATGGGGCTGGGATGCTTGCTACTGAGCTAATCCCATTTACAAGGTTTTGTTTTGTTTTTGTTTTTTTTCTTACCGAGTGACCTATATAGATGCTGATTCATTATAACTCAAGGTACCCTTCTTCTAAATCAAGTAATTCTTGACAGAGAAACTTAGGCATACCTCCATGTTTTCCTAAGAGTTCTTCCAAAATGTCTTCAGCACAAGGTTCTAAATAATGAAGTGGCGATATAAGATTTGGCAATAGCCATTTCAAAATTGAAGGATGGCTTTAACTACTTTTCAACTATTATATAGCTTGATCTTTGGCCTGGTGCTCAAGGGTATAACCACGTCCACAGTGAGGTGGTTGCTGACAGATAAGGTTCTCTATTCTAACAGCCTGAGATCATAGGAAACAAACTGGACTTTGTCCAAACCCTTGAAAGATACCAATTACACTTCAGCCCTCTTAATCATGAAGTCTGTGAAGAAGTAGTTATCACTGTTCTACCACTTCTGAAGAGTGTCACAAAAACAAACCTGTGAAGTTTAACAAAAGACCGCATTAAAAAATGTAATTCTGTTGTAAACCGCTTTTCCCAGTCTCTAGCCCTGATGACAAAGTATGGCAGATATGTGGTTTGTATGGAAAATGTTTCATTTGCTCCTTTTAAGTGAAGTGCCTGTGTGTTTTGCTTCTTATATGTAGATTCAAAGTTGTAACATAACAACCCCAAAAAGGATGGGGTGGATGTCATTCTCACTTCAGTGAACACTTTCCTTTTGCTGACATTCATATAAACCAAGAATTTGTTAGCTACAACAAGAAAAATTCATTTCCACTCTAATATGATCACAGTCATGTATTTTACCAATACTTGGCAATTGCATCATGTAACATGAAATCAATTATCAAGTAGTTTGGAGCACCTAATTGGTGCCCAGCATGTCAGTTTCCTTCTGCTTAATCCATAACAATTCACATCTGCAGGCTGTTGCTGTCTTGTGGCTTTATTTCTCCAGGTAGACAACAGAGGGGAAAGTATGGGAATGCACCCAGATTCTTTCCTTTCCTTCCCAGGAAGTCAGGCTAACCAGTTCTCTGTACACAGTGGTAATGCAGATATTGATGACTAACAGACCCAGTCATCAGAAGGACAAATTCTGGGACAAATAGAGAGTGAGAAAGACAACTATAAATAGTTAAACTTGAGGTGGAGGTGACAGGGGGTGGGGTGGGGGAGAGAAAAGTTTAGTTGGAGAATATTCTAAATCACTAGTTATGTATGAGAAGGGGATGGGAGGGAGTGAAGACAGCAAACACATGAACTTTATATAATAGAAATAAAAAATGACACTGGCAAAAATATTTCAGGGCTTCCAAACCATACGCTACAATGTAGGAAAATTCAAAACAGGTAACTACAATGGGTACTTATCTTGACTATTACTGTGTTCCTGTACTATTACTGTACACAGCAACAGCAAGTCCCCAGATTCAAGGAATTTCTTTCCTATATCTCCAGAAGAACACTCACTGGAAAACTAGAAAATTAAGAAAATTTAAAATTTCACTCAGTTTTTCACAGGAACAGAGTACTTCTCATCCCTAATCATGTATTCAAGGGGTTAAGCACGCTCTTGTGAAATCTGCGTTACATAAAAAAATAGACAAATAGATATGCAAAGGTTTGTTTGTTTAACACCAGAAGATGTTTTTTTCTTTTTATTTTATTGTAAAACTCAGGGTCCCATGGCTGTAAGGCATGAATATCTTCAGTGTTAAAAGTCACTAAGGAAGCATGATGATCTTATTTGCAGATGAAGTGGTTACTAAAACCATAAAATCATAAAACATGATTTTAAGCCTTAGCACTACTGACATTTGGGGTGCATAATTCTTTGTTTGGGGGGCCATCCTGTATTCTGCTGGATGTTTACCAGTATCCCTAGTTTCTACCCATTAGATGCCCTATCGCACATACCCCGATGTGATAGCCAATGTTTCCAGACATTGTTAAATGTCCCCTGGTAGGGGTGGAGGAGGTCAAAATAACCCCAGGTGAGAACCAATGGTTAAAACAAGGAGTTCTATTAGAATAATCTGAATGCTTTTATAGAACTATGTACTAGGCGCAATGCAATTTAATCCTCAATAATAACTCTTATGAAATAGGGTCTATTTTAGCCCCCATTTTATAGATGAGGAAACTGAGGTAGAGGTTAAGTGACTTGCCCAAGGTCACTGGACACATAAGGAGCAGAGAGGGAAGTCAGACCCAAGGAATCTGGCTCCAGAACATGTGCCCCTAAAATCTACATGATACCTTTCTTTCCCAGGATGTCACGCTAACCAGCTGATAGGCAGAATATGTACAAATCAGAATTACTTTTCATTCAAGATTTTTAGTAGTCTAACAACATGGGGCATTCCTATATACCCCCCTAGTGAGTCATCTGTAAAACAGGAACAATAATGAGACTAAAATAAGATACTTTATCCAAGGTACTTAAGCCTCAAAAAGTTCTAAGAATAATGAATAGCATATTCTTTTATCTCTACTCTTTCCATGTGTATATACCTTTGGTTTCTCTTCCCTGTTTACCCACATAGAGCAATTAGAGTCAGTTATACAAAGAAAACCTGGCTTCTTCTGCTTTGGGTTACCCCTACGGTAACTGGAAGCCCAAGACGCCACCTGGGTTACAGCCTGGCTGAACCCAAGCCACAGCAATAGGCCATCCAATATGCCAACGGCTGTTGAGCAGCTCTTGCACCAGCGCTTCGCCGGGCTTCACAGACCGCATCACTCACAGTGTCCGCAGGCAGTAGGCAGAAATGCCCCCAAAGATGGACCCCTCCTAATCGCTGGGCCTGTGAGATGTAACTGAATAAACAAAAAGAGAGCTCGCAGATGTAATGAAAGTTACGTCTAATTATCTACAGATAATTAAGGTAACCTTAAAACACAGGGATAAGCCTGGATTATCTAGGTGGAGCCCACCGAGTCACCTGAGGCCTTGAAAACAGAGAATGTTTTTTATCTGGAAGCAGAACTGATGCACAGAAGGGAAAGTCACGCGAGGTGACACTGTCTGTTTGAAAACGAGGGGCGATCGGAACAGGAATGCAGGCAGCCTTGAGGAAGGGAGAGGCTCCTTGCTGACAGCCGGCAAGGAAATTGGGACCTCAGCCCTGCCACCAACCCGAGCGAGCCTCTGCAGGCAGGTCAGGGCCCAGGCCGCCTTCATTCCGGCCTTATGAGACCCGGAGCAGAAAGGCCAAACAAGCCCACTCACTCTGAGCCACAGAACTTACACTGTTTTGTTTATTGTTTCAGGCTGCTTCTACGTTTGTGATAATTTGGTAGAGCAACTGCAGAGAACGAACACAGCTCACGACATGCCTGAACAAGGAAGGGCAGTCACTCACCCACCCACTGCCACACCATGAATCACCCAGTGGCCAACAAGGTTTTAGAAACCCGGTCTTGCAACCCCCAAATTATTTCTTTCAATAACAGAGATCTGCATCGTCCTGGAAGCAAATGGTTTTACATCCCTTCACTCATGGGCTCCCCACAATGGCCAGGAGAGCTGTTTACAGTCGAGAAAGGCTCAAAGGCATTGTGTACTTACACAGGGTTGGCCTGTTAGTTAAGTGACAAAGCCATGCGCTCCTTCATCTCTTTGCCTTTGCGTGTGCTGCCTTTCACGGTAAAAATGTAATAAGTACAGTGGATTAAACAAAGCGAGGCACAAAAGCACAGAAAGACAAATGATTTTCTGCTGAAGGGAAACAGGTAAGAACTTGTGGGACTAATAAGATTTAAGTTGGGTCTGGATGGACAGGTAGGATTTCCAAAGATGAATGCTCAGATATGATTTTTTTTTTGAAATACGGAGTCAAATTCTGGTGTGTGTGTTTGTGTGTTTTAGTTGTCACCATTAAAGCTGAAGGGTTTGGGCTTTATCCCAGTATGAAGCAGCACTATGAGAGGCTGTTAAATAGAGAGCATCTCTGGTTAGGCACATTGGATTAATGAACTAGTATTTCACAGGTAAGTTTGTATCACACTTAAAGGAACACGAAAATGCTGGTAAACTGTCATTTCAAGGGCACAGAATTTTCTGTAGTGGATATATAGCAGAATCCCTGCCTCTAACAAGTAGTCCTATGACAAAGACACTTCCAATGAGATAAATGCAGCTGGATGCAGCAGAAATGGAGGGAGACCTCTGTGTAGCCAGGCAACCCTGTCTTCTCCAACACTCAGGAGGCTCCGTGCCATGGTTATTTCAGTACTAAAAATCAATACTCCACCCCTTGGCCACCCCTGATTAGACACCTAACTACAACTGGGTCAGATTCTCCATTCTGGGAATTTGGGATTCAGTCTCTGAGACGCTTTTTGGAATATTTGTACTTGAACTCATTGGGCACGTAAACTAAAGGACTGAGTCGTAGAGAGCTTGTTTGCAGAGTAAAGAATAAGGCCGCTATATCTAGAGACAAAAGATCAAGTAGTCCAGGATAAGAAACTAGAGGAATAGCAGTCTTGGTTCCAGCAGCTTCCATATTCCTCATTCCAGGCCCTGGGCCGTCTTGCTGCATTTCTTGACTTGGATCCATGAGATACCCTCTCTTATCTTTATAATAAACATCCCTCTGCACTTATTTTAACACAAACCGAGTGGATTTATATTCTTACAAACAAATGATCCTTGCATCAAATTCTCAAAAGAAGCACTTGTGACCATGTGTCTTTTCTCTGCTCCAAACACTTGGGAAAACCCCAAGACTAGGTCAATCTACTTGTCTGCCTTCTTCAAATATGTCGGAGTGGCTGAATCCTGCTAAGGAAGATCAAACAAGTGAACAGATGGGTCCATCACAAATCCATGGCCTCGAGCCCCGACTGTGTGCCAGAAGCCGCCTGCTTCTCTAGTCAACTCTCCTGTTGCCCCTGGTCATCCTGCAGCCACCACCGCATCCTCTAGTCCCAACCGCTTGGCCTTCTTGAAAGAACCATCCCTGTGCTTCCCTATCTTGCCCACCATAAGGATTCCCCTCCAAACATGCCACTGAACATGCTCCAGTAGGGGGTCGATTCCTGCCAGCCTATTACCAAATCCGGAAGCCAATTCTTAGTCCTTCTCTTGTTTCTCAGCATCACTTGACACTGCTGAGACTCACGGCTTAAAATGTTAAATATTAAAAAATGCCTCGGTGCCGCACTCTACTGGTTTTTCTTTCTGTGCTTCTGATGTCCTTGCCTGTTGTCTATTCCTCTAGGAATCCCTTAAATGTTGATGTTCCTTAGGCTTCAGGTCCTGGGCTCCTGTTAATAGGGACACTGGATCTCTGAGGGAGCTTAACTAGGTCTTAAGCCTAACGGTTTTAAGATTAGTATTTCTAGTTCAGTCCTGTCTTTTCAGTGCTTACTGTGAACTTCCACACTTGGACATCTTTCTCATTTAATGCAAAACACCCCAAACACCCCAAACCAAATCCATCTCATCTCTTCCCTCTTCTCCTTTTCTTGGGTCCACCTCATTATCCCATGTACAAAAACCAGGAACCCAAGCACTGTTTCAACTTACTTCCTCCTTCCACCTTCCTATAAATGTTCACCAAGTTCTGTAAATGTTATCTTTTATATATCTCAAGAATTTGCGCACTTTGGCTCTCTCCCACTGTCCCTATGTGAAAGAAGCCATCGTCACCTCTCACCTGGATTACTGCAAAGCCTAACATGTGCATGACTCCAGCCTTATCCAAAAATGCAAATCTGGTACTATTTGTCCAGTGTATCATCACTTAGGACCACGTAAACATGCTTTGTTGTTACTTCTACACAAAATCTAGGTGCCGAGTCAGTAACAAGGCTTACTCTGACTCACAAACCTTTTTTGGTAGTATATCTCATATGAATTTAAAATTAACATTTCACTTGTATTAATATGGCCATACTTTATGAACTGTCCCCTTACAATTAAATAATTGTAAAATTATTCTAAAATTTAGAAGTCATAGTTGCCCCAAGACTAAGGAATGAAAAGGAAGCACATTTAGACTTTCTTTCAGAGACTGTCCTCTTTCTCCCCATCTTGACTTAAACAACTTTCCAGAACTTCCCATTGTTTTCATTAATGCTTTAAATATTATTTTAGATAATTAAACATACACAATCATGTATCTATATCATGTACAAACATACTACTAAGGTATATACACATACACTAATACACACTAATAAACACGTGCTTCATGTTGAACACAATATTATTAAGAGAAGCTTTTCCAAACAAACTGATCATGGGATTAACTTTCAGAGTAAGTGTAAAAACAAACCAAGACAACAACTAAAGAACTAAAACCAAAATGAAAACAAACAAAAGCAAATGCCAGAACCTTGTTTGCCACAGGCTGAGATGGGATATCACCAGCCCTCATGCTCCCGCCTCCCCTCTCCTTCTCAGGCAAAGGAGTGAATTTGTGACCCCCAGTTCTTTAGTCAAAATGGACAAGATCCTCGAGGATGCCATGGGAGCCATGGGAAGAGGATGGTGTCTGACAGACTCAATGTCAAATCCCAGGTGGAGCACTAGAATCTTTGGAACCTGAGGCAATTTGCGTCACCTTTCTTGGCCTCGATTTCTTCGGTGTAAAATGGGGAAAATAATACCGAATTCACAGGGTTGTTCTGAGAATGAAGTGAGTTTATGTATGTAAAGTGGTTAGCACAGCACCTAACAAGAAACAATTACTCAACAATGGTATGCTATAATTACTTTCATATTTTTCACCACCCTAGAATTAAAATTACAGATAAGAGACAAGAATCTATGCAAAAATGAGATTGTAAAAATCTAGTTATTGGTTGTTTTAATTATATATAGATCAAGCTACACAGAAAATCACTTAAAGAGACTATTCTCAGAACAAGAAGAATAACATGCATTCTACTGGGAGAAAGAAGGAAGCATATTATAGAGTATAACTAAGAAGTGGTATTTTTTATTAAATGTGTGGTCTTAACTGCTCCCTCTATTTTAAGCCTAGAGAAGAGGAGGACATTATCAGGTATTTTTATTCTTGTTGTTCTTCGGCAAATTAATAACTGAAGTTTTAAAAGTCAAAGAATAAATAAGTTATTTTAAATATTCAGGCAAAATTCTGTTTAAGAAAGAAATATCCAACTGGGGTCTTCTTACATGATGAAGGAAAACTCTAGGATTCATTATATACAGACGTTCTCTCTTGTGATCACTAATGTGCTCTGTGCTCCTGGCGTTTGTGAAGGCAGGGTACTCTGGAGTGAAGTAAGGGCCGGGTGATCTCACCTCAGGATGGAGGAAGAGTTGTCCCTCCCTGCCAGTTTAGTTTACCACCTTCAGATCAGCTCTAGAAAGTGCTGTCTGCAAACATCCCCCAGGGCTTTGCAAAGCCCTAACAACTCTATGGTGATGCCTGAGATTTCAAATCAGTCAAAGGCATTTCTTCCAGAGATAGTCTTCCAGCAATTCCACTGAGAGCCCAAGGCCCACAGATATGCTAACCAATCATGTAACTAGACAGTTTTCTCCCTTAGGAATTTGAAACCTAGCAGTAAGTGCCCCTCAGGTCAGGGAAAAGGTGATCTGTCTGTGCACAGGTGCTAATGTCTGGAGTTCACAACTCACGCTTCTAGGAAAGCAAGAGTGCGCTTAGTTCTCTGCTGATAAATACGGTCAGTTCCTGATGATTAAGGGACTAGTCTAACATTTACACCTCTTCCACTCTTCTGCTCTCCACCTTTGTGTCATTAGCTCCACCTCTCTGTGAGAGAAGACACAAAAGGACGGAGGATGATTAACAGCACGGGTAAAAACTATGACAGGAAAAGACGCTAAATTGAGACACCTAAAACTAATACTTGATTACCCGTGGCATATTTGGCTGTAAACTCCTAAACCTCTATTACCCCATTAAAGCCAAAGTAGAGGAGTTAGTTCGAAGCTGTTACTTAACCAAGAACACATACATCCAGATTCGTTTTCCTAATGAGAAATCTATAGTCGGTTAATCCAAATCTAGCATTACAGTTTCATAAACTTCCAGTCCCCAAAGAAGTCTCTTCTAAATGCTTAAATTCTAATGTCTTTACCTTATGAAAAGCTGGGGTGTAATTCTCCAGATCACAGGTGGGTGGAGAACTACAACCACACAAGCAACTACACTGAATCCCAGATTTACAGGCAGATTCTAATGGAACTACATTAAAGAAGCATTAAGAAATAGATGAACAGCCTTTCCCCCAAGGGCAGCTGTTTTTAAACCTCTGTATTTTAGTTCATCACACTGTGCTCTATCTTGGAATAGGACTCTTTCCTATTTATAAAATTCTTGTCTGTTTGATGTCAATCAATTTTAGAAACATTGACGAGGCTTGGGAAATGCAAGTATCTTTTGATTTTACTTTTCCTATCTTCCTCACCAGGAATAGCGAGCAGATTTAAAATTCTAAGACTGAAGAAACAGATGGGGGGAGGAGAGGCATAAAAAAAAGAGCTAGAGAAATAGGAGACTAAACACATACTTGTGCTCAGCAAAGAATACTTTTACCTCTCTACATTAATCAGGTTTTATTAAATAAACCCTACTCTGAAATCTAACATGAAATAACTTAAAAATTAAAAATAAAATCAGAGGTCAAAATGTTTCTATTATTTTAGGTTGAATCATAAGAACTTAAGCCTAAATTCAGCCAAAATGTTCTTCAGAAAGTCTTTAAGAATATAATGTTCCAATAAAAGGAAGTAAACTTTTAGAACATTAGTTGATGTTCTGTTTCCAAATCTAATCCTCCAGGCATAAACTACAAAGTTAATAAAGAGCAGATTAAAACCAACCAAGAACAAATTATTAATTCCGTTTTTCCATTTCACTCTTCTTGTTTTAAATGCAGTAGGAATCTCTGCTGCAGACAGTTAAAGCTGCAGCAGCTCTAATAATCAACGGATCTTATCACAAAGGGTGTAGATACTTTCTAAATGAAAGCACCATATGCCTAATTACTGAGCTAAATTTATACATGTAGCTATCTCTGAATGAAACATTTTCAGCCTTTCGGCTTACAGAATATTTCTTTTCATGCTGTTAAGGTATTTCTCCAGATTTCATTCTTCTCCTTCTTTCCCCTCTCCCCAAGTCTGAGTGTCACATGACACACCAGGCCAGGAAGCCAGAGGTAACTGGACACTGATGAATGGTCATGGTCTCCGTGGTCTTCTCAAAGATGAGCATCCCTTCTATGAGATAACAATTGAAACGAGGCAAAAGAATGCTTACTTTCCTGCTACAGGAAGCAGGAATTTTGGCAACAACAACCAAAGAGGGAGGTAACAGCAGAAAATACAAGCTAGTATTGGTTAATGCAATAATATTGCAGCCAAAGCTTCCTTTTCTTTCTTGGAAATGACTTCTCAAATCCACTTACTTACCGACAACCCCTTTCTCAACAAAAGTCGGAGCTTATTAATCTGAACAATCCCTAGTCACTGATAAATAAATACTATTTATTGAATTACGAATGCTATGTGCCAGGTATTATGCTGAGAAATTCACATGTATTTCCTACTTCAATTCTCAGAATGAGAATTGCACAAAGAGAAATGTTAGCTCCATTTCACAGGTGTCAGAAGGGAGGCTCAGAGTGTTTGTACTCTGTCACAGTGCCTCACAGTCTGACTAGAATTTTGGTGATATACTTAAATCGTTTCCCAATTTGGTTACATTTAAGACAAATTGCCTTCCATTGTTATATTCTGGGCTGTGAACCTATGGTATAGAAAAAGGTGTCTCCACACTTAAGGGGTTAAACATCTAGTTGAAAGATAACATATATGTCCATGAAATTAGCAACCCACAGGGCAGAGCCAGAAATAATAAATGCCGTGGCAATTTGGAAAAGGGAGAGAGATCAGTAAATGTTGGGATTGTGAGAAAGGGCTTGGAGGACCTGGATGCTGAGCACGTAAGAGGACATTCCAATTGAAAGGAATAAACTAAACAAGGCAAAGCCCTTAATTAGTTGTGTTTTGGAGGTGGTAACTATGCAAGTTTAGCTCAAACAGTTTAGTTTAGTTTAACTAAAGCTAAAGCCCCTTCTTATTTAAGAGCTATGAACCAAGAAGCAAACTGAGGCCAATTTAGAGAAGACCATGATTGCCAGCCTAAGGAAGGAGACTTCTTCATTCTAGTACAATGTTTTTCACACTCTAGTCACTGGACCAGCCATATTAGTCATGTGGGAACATGTTAAAAATACAAATTCTGAAGCCCATTCAGATCTACTAAATCAGAAACTCTGGGGGCAGTGCCCAGCAATCTATGTGCGTTAACCTGTCCCCCACAGGATTCTGAAGCTGGCTGAAGTCTGAATCCCTACTCCATAGGAAAAACCCTATGGGGATAGGGGACTTGAGAGAAGTGGTATTTTAGGAAAACTAATCTAATAGTGATCTACAGAATGAATTGGAAAAGGGACAATTTACAAATTCATAAAATTCACAGAGCTTCTACCATGCAATTATTTACATGAGACAGCCCTTTTCAGGAGCTACAAAATATTTAATTGGGAAACAGAAGACCAAGGATCTTTTCCAAAATACCACACCTTCTTACAGAGAAAATTTTTATTAGAGTCTAATTTCTCTAGTGGAAAATAACCCCTAACCTATTACTTTTCATTTCGGTGTGGTACTGTAAACATTACTTATAAAAACATCATTGTCTCAAAAATATTTGCTGGGGAGGGGAGCAGAGGGTGACCCAAACCAACTTTAATTAGGTGTCTCATGTATAAAAATATTCAATTAAGTGTTGACTTTCAAAGGAATATCACAAGTATCTACATTTATTTCACTGATGTTACATCTGCCCAAAAGATTTTTTTATGGACAACCTGCACAGCCAGTTAACGAATCATATAAGAAAATGAACACAGTTTTTCATTTTATAAATCATTGTGAAAACAACTTTAAAATGGGAAAAGGTGTTTCCTATGTTGATTGATCTCTATTCACCAGATCTGGTTCTGAATGAATTTGACTATTATAAAATAGGAAGCTTTCCCTCAAAAGACAATGGCTTGTAGCCTATGAGGATACACAGAAGGAGCTCCAAAGATGAGTGGACCCCATTTTTGGATTCTGTAATTATATCAAATGGGGGTATGTGTGTCACACTCAACCTGAATAACTCCTCTTGGTATGTTTGCTTAAATAAGCACATTCATTCAACAAATATTTATTGAGTCCTATTATGGGCAAAGCCCAGGGTTAATTGACCCACTGGATGCATGATGGGGAAGCTCTTTATCTTGCTCTCAACATGGTAGTCCTGGAAGAGATTCAGGACTCTGAAGAGCTGACATCACAGAGATTCTGTACTTTTGGAGGGAGAGAAAACAAATACTTCTAACCTGTGCTATGACTTTATCTTATTACTGATAGAACACTTAGTAGATCATAATTTTTATTCACCCTAACTGCTAAAGCAGCTTAACATGGTAGTTAATAAATCATCTTCACTTTTTTATGCTCCTCAAATTGCCCAACCCGTCCAGATTCCTTTTTGTTGGTGGTGGGGTTGTTTTTAAGCTACTGAGTTCTTCATCATGCATTCTAAGCCAAGTAGCCCCTAGGAGACATAAATAATGAAGACTAACCAAAATGCTTAATATAAGTAAATGTACACAGTGTATTAAATACACACCAATTACTACATAAAGTTCCTTTTACACTTAATAAGAATGCCTTATAAAATTGCTGACTTGGCTAATAACTCCTGAAAAACACAGTATGTCTGTTGAAGCATTTCTAATTACGAGAGGAAAACCTGTAGTTGACTAGATACATTATAACATTCCACACTGCTGGTTGACTACAAAAATAACATGTCTCAGAGAACAGCATCCTAAATATTCTAAAATTACTATCATCTCAAGCCACAATTTATAAAAATAATATAGTACATTTATGTCAATCGTTATTCCCCGTGTTAACACCGTCTCAAAGCCAAATTTAAAGAGTTCTGGCATTTGGCAGACTTTTATGAATTAACCAAGGTCAGAATAAAAATACATTTTGAAATGTGCAGCTCCTCACTATCTTAAAAATGCCTGAATAAAAAGACATTATTTGAAGGAGTAGCAAAAAAAAAAAAAATAAAAGCTCAAACCTCATAAACAAATCATGCTTTTTTTAATTCTCAAGATACCTTAAAAAATGCATATTTATCATAATTAAAACACTAAAGGCCTCTAACACATGACATAGAATGTAATTTTTCCTCTGTAAGAATTCATCTTTGTAAGACTTGCTATTTTCTGGCATCACTAAAATCACTTCTGAAATTCTATTTGGAGTATTTTTGATCTTCAACTCTAAACTTAAAATATTAGGAAACCAACCTGATGAATTCTATAAAAAAGAAGGATCCCTCCCACCTTCCCCAGATCTTCAGAGAGGTCAATACTTTCCTCAAATATATGATGCAAAAGCCCAACTATAACCTAACAATGACTATGAGCTGAAGGGGGCTGGATGGGTCTTAGCTTAGGTGTTTGGTAAGTACTCCTATCAATAAAGAGTACTTTTTATCCTAAGTGACCAACTCAGGGAAGAAGCAAATTTTGTGTTAAGGTTTTTTTTTTTTTTTTTTTTTTCCCTTTTAAATAAAATGCTGTCTATTACTTTACGGGCCCTTGCCTCCTTTGCAAGCCCCTATGTCCCATCAGCTGGCTTATTAGATCCATCTTCTCCAAAAGACACCCCATTCCTTAGGTGTCCATGCTTTGCCTTTTCCCCAAATTCTGCCCCTTTAGTAACTTCCTTGTTCTATTCAACTCACAATGAGGAAATGCAACTAGTCAACCAACACAGAAGAAAATGTTGCTCTAAGAAAAGCAAACTAAATATACAGGAAACTGTTTCATCACCTATGAAATTTATAAAGACTTAATAGACTACATTCACTATATTACAAGAGAAAGTATAAACTGTTTCTGAAAAGTAATCCCTCAAAATGTACTGTGATCCTTTGACCCATTCATTTCCTCTTTCAGGAACTTAAGGGGAAATCCTCCTTAATGCGGGGGGGTGGGGGGTGGGTCAGGGCAATGAAAAATAAGATGGAAACCTAATGGACAAAGGTGTTTATCTAATCATATTTTTTCAAAAACAAAAAACTGGAAATGACCTAAATGTGCAGGTCCAAGGGAATGGTTAAATAAACTATGATGCTTGTACTTCACACATTAGGCTATCATAAAATGACACTTCCAAAGAAAATGAAAAAACACGTATGTACTGTGTGGTTATATCTGTGGGGGGAAAACCCCCTACATGTTGGGGTGGCGTAGTGTTGGGTTACCTGTGACTAAGTGATAGGGATATGAAGGATATATTTTTCTTTTTTCAATTTCTGTGTACGTTCAAAATGGTTCTTCCTAAGCCAGCACTGGTTTGCAATGAAATAAGACAATGAAAGACACTTCCTTCTTCTACAAACCTATTCTCACCCTTGCTAAGACAAATCTCAAAGTATAATAATTTCTGCTGGGCAACTTGAGTGATACGCTTTTAACAGCAGCTTTAAGAAGTAATACATCAACAAAAGGGAGGCACGGATGGTGAAATTTCAGGCAGCTGGGAATGAGATTTTGCCACTAGGAACACATGCCTGGGCTTCCTTAATCATTCTATGGGACTGTCCTTTTGCCTTATGCCCTGATAGAGATACAGTGAGGAAACACACCCTTTGAGCAGCTCCAGCACATATTCTTGTGAAAGGGGAACTAGGGTCAGACAATCATGCCCAAACATCAGTTCAGGGAAGCTGGACTGAGGCTGGATTTGACCACCCCTAGCATGGGCTAAGCCCTCAACCCCTCTATCCAGGAGCCCTTTGGTCCATTAGAAGAATTAAGTGTTCCTCACAGGACTTTGGAAAGACAATTCAGTGAGAAAGGACAGGGCAGATAAGAGTTTCCAGTAGTCCCTGCATGGCCTGAATTCGCTCATCCCCACAGTTGTTCACAGGTCTGTGTCCACACCCCACAGGCATACTTTTCCTCATAATCCCTATAATGTCAGCAAATAGGCATGCCCGCCAGTGCTGCGGCAGAGATGCTGATAGTGCCTGCGGTGCCCTGTTATCAGACCGTCCGAGGAAGCTGGTGAGCTTCCGCAGCTTCTCACCCCCTCTTCTACGCTTCCTCTCCCACCCAGAGCCCTCCCGGGAAGGACTGGGGGGTAGGACAGTCCTGTGGGAGATCCACATACAACAGTGTGAAGATGTGCAAATTAAAGTCACTGTAATAAGGCTTGCATGTCACTTAATGGAAAGGCCGTAGAGCAAGCGTGAGGAGAACACAGTGGGGCAGGTCTGGGATGGGCCTTTGATAAACTTAATAACCAGGGAGACAAACAGACTGACAGAAAAAAGGAAGTGAGGGAGGCATTCTAGTTACAAAAGACAAGTGAATACAAAGGATGGTGGGCTTTTTAATTTTATTATCTCTGTTCTGGATTATCTGCAGGACTGCTGGGCTCTAATGTACCTAAAGCAACTGCCCGGAGGATTCAAGAGGCAAAGGAGGGCTGTGCCTTTTAAATGCTCTTAAGCCATAATCTCATTTGGTTTTCTTTCAAGTACCTAAAGATCACACAAGTCTTTATCAGGACCCAGTGTGGGTAGGGCAGTGCTGCCCCTTCTTCAGAGCCAAGGAATTAGCCAGTCTTGCTTTCTCAGGCAATACCTCACTAAGCAAGGATGTTCCTCTCCCTTTAGAATGGTCTCAAGGGGCTTCTCACTGCTGGCCTGCCATTCAGAGTTGAGGAGGAGGGAGGGCTAGGACAGCCAGCCTCCAAAATGTATGTTCTCATTAGAGTCAAGAAATCACAGGCCAAGTGTGGCCTTCAGGCTATGAGGCAGTTCCCAGCTCTGAAGTTAGTGCATTGGGGAATCTCAGGAAGTCACAGCTCGCTGGGCCCTGTGTCTCACATGGAAAATGAAGACCAGGCTTCAGGATCTCAGAGGTCTTTCTGGGCCCAAAACCCTAATAAATCTCAATTTGTGGCTCTCAAAGAAGGGCAAAATCTTGGAGTTACAAAGTACAACTGACCGATGTGAAATTTGATTATTAGATGATAGACTGCACTCTGACTATAGAATTGATCATAATTAAGTATACTTCTGTCAAGTTTGGAGTAATTTTTTTCTCATTTCTTAAAAATTTCCTCCAAAGATAAAACTGGTGAAAAAGCACTTTCCTCAATTTCCCTTTCTATTTTGGGGAACGGAGTCAATGCCAAAGGAGTCAATGGCCTTGAGTCAATGCCTCAAGCACTGTGTTTCCTCTGAGAAGGAGCCACTTCAGGAACGGGCACATCTGATTACGAGAAAGAGACCAAGTCTCAAATACTTCAAGTACAGAAGCTGAAGAAGTATACCATTTTAGAGAGACCTAAAGTTTTTTTTTTTTTTTGGAATTTGGAAGGTAGCAGAGAAAATCAGAGTTGACAGTAACACAATAAAATCATAGCTGTCTGGAAAGATCAACTTGATGAGCTGGAAATGTATTTTTTTGAGCACCAAACGTGATTTGAACTGTTTCTGGTAACTTTTTGAGACTTCGTTATCCACTTCCTGATTTATCCAACATTATGAAGCGAAGGAATCTTACATTGATGGCTTTCGGCAGTGGTATTAACAGTAATAATAGCAAGTAGGATTTATCAATCATTCGCAGCATGACTGATACCATTCTAAGTGTTGCTGGGGATGACCACACTTAAGCCTTCTGATCTAACAAAATGGGTGCCCACTGTTGTCTTCATTTTACAAATGAGAAAACTGAAGCTCTGAAAGATTCAATAACAACGTGCCTCAGGTCGCTAAAAGGCAGGAATTCAGGTTCTGGTCAACTGCCTCCAGACCAGCTCTTTGCACCCAAACAGCGCTGCAAGGGGACAGAGCAGGAACAGGCCAGGGTATCCAGACTCTCTCTAGGACCTACTTGGGTGAAGAGAACTGTGCTCCTACGATACAGAGTCTGTAGCTTGTTGTAATTTTTAATGTATGTTTACTTTTTAAATAATGTAGTCCTTTAGGCTAGCCATCAATTCTTCTGTTACATATCATGCAATGTCAACAGTATGTAGGCTTGTAGTTTCAAAGAGCTCCCCATGCTGTCACACTCCTCTTCTCTAAGCTGCCCCTCTTCTCCTATCCCTCCTTTTTGCCTCCCACCTCTCTTTGTAAAGAATGTCCAACTGAATGATTACAAATGTCCCCGCTTCCTGCTAAGATCTTTATCAACAGAAAAAAAAAATGTCATATCAAACTTTTCCTGGGTGGCTTTAAAAAGAAGAGGTTTCTAAATCATGCCACTAATCAGGTTTTAAAAAATGACTATAGTTAATGTAACTTAACTAATATAAGGTCAAATTTATAATACTGTAGAATTGTGTTCTGTAATCATTCTCCATGAGAGTCTGCAAATAATGAATATGGCCTGTCCATTTATATACTTCTGTGGCATTTTACTTAGGAGGCAAGCCATGTTAAGGCAGTGAGCAGCAGTCCCCAAGGATCTGGCTTCCATCCTCCACTCAACTCTAATGTGATTTCCAGAAAAATCTCTGTCTCAGTTGTGTCTACTGTAAGATGAGCAAGCTGAGCTATCTCTAAGGACTATAGAACAAAACTTTATGACTTAGAGCATATGTTTACTTTTAACAATCAGAGAGTTAAAATTTTTATGGCATATTGTTGGTAAAAGAAAAAATCTGCCTAGTTTGTATAAAGGATCTTTAAACAGGTTTGGGAGTGAGGGTTAAGCAGGGGCTGGTTAGAGGCAGTTCAAACTACTTAACACTAAGACTTAACACCAGACTGAGAACTGAAGGAAAAGTCATGACTTAATTTTCCCAAAGAAAGAATCTCTTCCTTAAAGTACCAAATACCGGTTTCTCCTTTACCTTTTTCTCTGCTTAGGGGAAAGGCATTTCATAGAATCTCTGGAATCCACAGGGTAGATATTCCTATTTTGATCAATCAAAACTCACCTCACACACACACACACACACACACACACACACACACACACATTTTTATGGTCTTGTAGGTTGTAAAGAACTTGAAAGGTCACACAGGTTCTCTGTTGGGCTATGGGCTATAAGCAGGTTCCAGTGCAGTTCTGATCTACCCATGTATATTTCTCTCTCATCACTCACACTGATCTGTAGGCATTCCTCCCCTCTGACCTTGGGACACATGCTTGAAACTCTTTATTGAAGAATTTGTACTACCATAGCTTATGGAATAATTCAATAGAAATATGTAAGAAATAATACAAAGGCACTTACTGTGCATGTGAAATACTAAGAAAATTTTCTCAGGATGGTTTATTTTATGAGCTCACTTTAAAAAATAGAGAAGCATTGACTCAAAAATGCTTTTTTTATCCACTTTTCACACCTTAACTAGGTTCTAAGTCCTATGAATTTTAAGGTACCTGGTAAAAGGAAGACAGAATATTCCTCTCAAACAAATTATCAATAGCTTATTGAAAATTAGGCTGGGCATAATTGATCACCCATTAACAACCTTTTCTTGCTTTCATGTATTAATGTTCAACAGTCAGCATCTACTCTACCACTTAAACTGCTGAAATCTTAATTTATTCATTTACTTATTAAAGAGAAAAAATTTTTACAAATACTATGACCTAAGAGTGGGGAATCTTGCATTTACCTATTGCCAATGTCAGGTATGTTTCAGAGTAGGGTGAGCAGAACTGGCATAAAAAACTAAAAAACTGGAATAAAAAACTAAGGAATGCTTTGAGAAACGTAAAGACAACTGTGAGCCCCACGGCTGACCAATCCCAAAGCCTTAACTGAGAGACCCAAAGCTGACTGTCAGCCCCTTCATTCCTACCCCGTTTAGGTTAGTGGAGATTCCAGTTTGAGAAGGTAAGAATACCCTCTGACAAGTTGTCTTTTTCCCCCATTACTCAAGGACTCCCCTTAATTCCAGGAGATGAAAACCAAAATTATTCATCCTCTAAATTAGGATTATGGCTCTACTCCTAAAAAAATCAGTACAAGTTCTTTGTAAAGGCTCAAACCAAAAAAACAAAAAAATAAAAGAAAGAAAGAAAGAAGCTTTTTGATTTTAAAAAAGGGTTAAGGTAGAAGAGGAACCTTTAAAAATTCTACGGTGCTATTTTAACTTCTGCCCTTCATTATTTTAACACTGCTTTTTAAAACTAAGGATAACTTTAGTGCAAATTTTAAAAGATCAAACTCATGATAATGTGTACTATGTATTATAAAATTCAGGGAAATTCCAGAGCTGGTTTATTTACAAAATTTTCATGGGAGGGAGCATCTTGATTTCAATTTTAAGTATTACATCAAAGATTTACCATCCATCAAGTTAGTACTGGAAAGCATATAATGGCTTTTTGTGAAGGGAGCTAGGCAATATCTGATTTGAAATTACAGTGGTCTCCTCTAGGCACAGATTTGTTAAGAATTTACCAAAGTACCAGTAACACAATTGTGTTGGCAATATAAAAATACTATTAGCTGTCTTTAAACCAAATTTACAAACTTAATGTTCGGCTCAAAAATTAGAGTTTAAGCTCTCAACGTATTAGATTTGCCTATACTTTCTAAATTTTAGCTATAAAATTGTTAGTATATTCAGGTGTGATAGAGAGCCTACGTATATAAAGAGAACCAGGAACAAGAGAGAGAAAACCAAGGCAAAGATCCACTGGGCCAGGACAAAGAAGTCCATGGTGGTTTCAGAAACTGAATATAAAAGTGTGAAGTTGAAGTGCAACGCTCTAGTGCTCTATTCACAATAGGTAGCCACTCTTTCCTTTCTAAAACTGAACATTTTCAGCACAGTTTTAGAATAGCACGAGTTACTTTTTTTTTGGTTTACAAAGGAATGCATCTGCCTGAACTACTCTGATGAAAAACCATAATCCATTTCTCCCCATTAGCTTTTGACTAAATACTGAAGCTAATTATGCTAGCTTTTTTGGGTTCTCACGGCAATATGGAATTTAAAAGAACACATTTAGTTCCACCACTTTATGCAAGACCGGGCAGTTTCAAAACATCTAAATGCTAAGATGTTAGCACCACACAGATACAGAAGGCTACATACATTTTCTTTACATGGCTAATTAAGACCTTTTGATTTAGAGAGACAGATAACATGGATCCAATAGAGGCAGATAGGCATACCGTTAATATGCGGTCCTCAATTCCCACTGCTTCTGCTCTTAATGCACTTTTAGTCACTACTGCTTGGTTGGGATAGCTTTTCAACATCCATGAATCTCTAGTATTTAAAATAATTTCTTTGGACAACTGTGATCTGCACTAACTGACAGCTCATAGGAATTCAGGGCATGACATTTGTGAATTGCACTGCTTTAAACTTAAGGGATACATAAGCATATAGTTTTAGGGTTAATTTACCTATGGTTTTGTCTGGATATTTTTAAGGAGGATGGGAGATGAAGAGGTGAGGGAAACTGGTGAGAAATAAAGCTTTTTATCCACTTTTCTAGTTTGGTGTCCCTGACAGGATTTCATGGAGAAGGCAATATGCTAGAGAGAAGTCGGGGGCATAAAATCCATTCCTCCAAGTCTTCTTCTATGCCTGAACAAGGGTCCCAAAGCAGAAAGGCTGATGGGCTCGAAGGAAGCTATTTGTACAGAACGATGAAGGCACCGACTTTATGCCTAGGGTAAATTGAAAGGGGCCCAAATCTACTTTAACCTGCTCAATTACCACTAAACCATGTTCATCTGGTCTTAAAGTCACAAATCCCATAGCAATCAAGCTGCCTCCATTCTGTAGGTACTCAAGCTAAACACCTCTTCACGAACTCAAAATTCTGTTTACTCTCTGAAAATGGGAGAATGAGGACTCTTCCTTTCTTGATTACCTACCCAATGTCAAACATAAAATTTACTTTCACAGAGGCTCTGACATTTTTAAATGCCAAAAATATTACTTCCACTTACAATGCATTTTAGAAATCCAAATTAAGATTTGGGATGAAATGCTTTTAATTTGGTTCCTACAGCTCTGGGATTGTGTTAAAATCCAGGCTGGCATAGTTTCACACAGGAGAGTAGGTGTGGAAGGAAGCATGTCCACAAAACGACCTGCTGACTAGTGACAGGGGACTGGGAGGAAGTTCTGGTTTCAAGTCCTTTATCACTAACTGATTCTGTGGCTTTGGGCCCCTCAAATTTCATCTTTAAATTGACAGTCTAAAATGACTTTAGAGGTCCCCCTCAGCTTTAAGCCAGTTAAGTGGCCATATGCTACAGGTGCTAACTGAAAATTATGATAAATAAACTATGAAAGACTTATCAAAGTCCATGTTTGTCTTAGATTAAGTTTGTCATCTTTGTGCTGCTGTGGAGGCAAACCTGTTGCGTCACATAAAATACTCTTTTTCTGACTACACTAGAAATGCAAGAGACAATCGGCTGGCTTTTTAAATTTTTCATTTCTTAAAATGTAAGCAACAGTGTGCCCCCAAGATAGGAAGTTCTCGGGTTTTACCTCTCTAATCTGTAAGTACACACAGGATGCCACCTGGTACCTTCAGCCACATGACTGAAGGCCAGGGTGTGCTGGCAGTTAGAACCTTTTGATCCTCTGTGATCAGTACTTTGCATTTACACCCAACCTTCATTTCCAGCCCAGTCCAAGCTTCAGTAGGGGGCTGTTTAGGACCCTCATTGTCAATGTTCTCAGGGACGATTAACCCATACAGGCCAGTGAAAGAGGAGGTTTGCACACCACCCCACCTGCCCATGTACTTAATACCTATCTCACGTTTTTTATGCTTACCAGAGCACGCAAATTAAAAGCAACGGGATCCAACCTCAGATCTTAATTGACCACATCTACTGTGATAGTAAAAAAAAAAAAGAAAACGAAAGAGCCTTTCACATTGCACCTGGTGGAGGAGGAAAAGCTCTATGCCCCTTTACACTGTAATGTTAGTCTTTAGAGTTTCAAAGGTTTGTCTTTTTCTCCCAGAAGAAGGCTGCCGGGCGGGAGGGGTTTCCAGTACGGAGCACTCACCTCTTTGATCTTTGCCCTCTTCTCACGGATGGCGGCGTCGGCCGGCTCCCTGCCAACCGCCCCAATTGGGGGCACGAAGTCCACCGGGGGCAGCCTCCTGAAGACCGCCTTGTCACGCAGCTGGTCCTGGGCCACCTTCTCCTTCTCCAGCAGGATATCTCTTTGGATCTCCTCGGGCAGCTTCTGCAGGGTCTCCTTGGCTTCCCTGAGAGCCCGCTCGTGGTTTTCGCGGATCCTGGCCAAGTTGTCCTCCAGCGCGGCCGCCGGGTCCCCCGGCGCACCCTCCTCGCCGCGCCTGGCTCGCCCATCTGCCGCGTCCTCGGCGCGCGCCCCGGGCCCGGGTTTATGGTCGGCGGCTGACTGCAGGGCGGGGCTGGAGTGGAATAGGACCCCGCTGAGCAGCTTGGAGGAGTCGGGCAGGAAGAAGATCGCCCCGAAGCAGAGCGTGATGAAGGCGCTGAACACCAACAGCAGCACGAACTTCTCTGTCAGGCGGAAGGCGGCGGGGCCGGATCCCTTCCTGCCGCCGCTGCCACCGCCGCCGAGCCCCCCGCCCAGGCCGCCGCCCAGGCCGCCGCCCGCTGGGCTGCTGAAGAGCGGCAACAGGCCCCCCACCGGCATCCCTCCAGCCGCGGCGGCCGCTGGGGTGCCCGCTGTCCAGTGGCCCTGCGCCGCGCCGCTCAGCAGCCAAACTTCGCCGCCGCCTGGCGTCAGCGGCTGCGGGCCTGGGTCCTGCGCATCCAGGCCGCCCGAGCCCCTAGGCTGGGCTGCAGGTATGCCCTGGGGAAACAACTCTTCTGTGGGTCTTCTCCCACGGGCAGTTCCTTTGGCAAACAAGCACGCGCGACAGACCGCTGGCCGCAGCCCCTGCGGGGAGAGAAACAGTAAAATGTAGTAATTACGATGATGGTGATAAAGTTTCCAGCGGGTCTCCGCCCTCCGACGGCCGTGCAACCCGCCGGGACAGCCCCCACAAGCGCGGAGTCGGGACTCTGGCTCCCGGCACCGCCCTCGGAGCTCACTCTTTGGACTTGGGGTGAAGTTTTCTGGTCCCAGGGGACGGGGTGTCCTGAGCACACCTGGAGCAGGGCCGCGTGCGGGCACCTCCTGGAGAGAGCAACGCACCTCTGGGGCAGGAGGGACGCAGCGCGGGTCGGGGGGCTAGTCAACTTCGCCAGCTCCCCATCTCGGAGCTGGGACTAGCTGCCACTGCTTCCCAGGGGGCGGCTGAGCGCGCAGCCCCGCAGCCCTGGTCGCCGCTCGGCTGGGCTAGCGCGCCGACCCGCGGGCGAGTAGGAGCGAGCAGGGCAGCACGCCGCCCTCCTCCGCGGCCCCGAGAGCACTAATACCACTGCCGGTCTCCGGGCGTTCGGAAACGAGGGCGGTGACGCGTCCGGAGAGTGATGGCGTGGCCGGGCCAATCACGCCCCGCTCAGGGACCCGCGGGGGCGGAGCCGAGGCGGAGAGGGGGCCGCGCGGGGCGGGGAGTTTACGGGAAGCGCAACCTCGCGGGGGCCCGGCCGGGGGCGGGGAGGTCGCGGTCTGGGAGGCTGGAGTCCGGCGGGAGCGGCGGTAGAGAGGCGGTCCAGACCCGCGCTAGAGGCCCGCCAGGGCGCGAGGAGGCGGCTTGGGTTCGGGGTCCGGGAGTGTACCCTGCGCGGTCCGCGGGCCCGGGTCGCAGGGGCTCGTTGGCCTTGAGTGGCTGGGGAGGCGCCCGGACTGACGCAGGACCTCCCTGCCGCCCCCTGGGACTCGTCCCCCAGGCCGTGAGAGGCCCGCTTCGGGGAGTCCCGCGAAGGGCAGGTCTCGCTGAGAATCGTCCGACGCTGGGTCGTTCTGAACGGGTCTTTTCTCCAGTTCCCTCTTTTTACCCAAGACGGGGATTCCCCCGGTGCCTGATAGCAGTCCACCCAAAAGTCCCCCGTAGAGATGCTGCGATCGGAAAGCATTTGAGCTCTTGAGTCTAACATCCTTTTACGTCCTAAGACACTCATCGTTTTGTGGTTGCTTAGGATGCTTCTTCCTCTGCATCCTTTCCCCACCCACTTGAAGAAAAAAAGTTGTGTACCTCCCCCACCCACTCCCACTTTCAAAATTCATTTATCTCATAGAAGTTGGTCAAATTTTCCATTTAAAGAAGACAGTTTGGGGCGCCCTGGGTGGCTCAGTGGGTTAAGCCGCTGCCTGCGGCTCGGGTCATGATCTCAGGGTCCTGGGATCGAGCCCCGCATCGAGCTGTCTGCTCAGCAGGGAGCCTGCTTCCTCCTCTCTCTCTGCCTGCCTTTCTGCCTGCTTGTGATCTCTCTCTGTCAAATAAATGAATAAAATCTTAAAAAAAAAATAAAAATAAAGAAGACAGTTTTATGCCATAGCTTCAAGTAATAAATTTGAACACTGTTGAAATTAAGTCTTGGATGCAATCACTTTCAGGGAAATAAGGACTTTGGTCCAACAGAGATTGTTTTCAAGACAGCATTATTTTCCAAAATGTGTTTGTAATTTCCCTGTTGCTCTGGGGAAAAAAAAAAAAAAGAAAGAGAGAGAGAAAGGAAGGAAGGAAGGAAGGAAGGAAGAAAAAAAGAAAAAGAAAAAAGAAAAAAAGGGGGGTTATCACAGAGTAAAAAGTTGACTACTGAATTCTTATTTCTGAAAGCTAGTTTGTAGCAGCCTTATCCTATGCCTCCCCTGTCTCTGGAAATTTTTTGATTTCCAGTGATTTTAACTCTGCTTCTGCTTGCCATTTTTAAAACAAAGGAAACAGCTGGCAGTTTACAGGAAGGTGCTTACAATACGGTTGTTTCAGGTGTAGACTCTATGAGAAAATACAAAAATAAATAAAAAATCCTTATTACAGTTTTCATTTAGCTGTTCATTTAAACCATCATTTGTTGTATATTTGTTTTGTATAAAATGAGTCATACCCCCAACCTTTCTGTTAATAGGAAATTGTTGTTTGATAAAACTGACCTTATGGCTTGGTTATTCTGATAATTGCTATGAAATTCTATGCCCAGAAGAGTGCAGCATATCCAAGCAGGGTAACAAAGTTTAGAAGGATGGAAAAAAGAAAACGAATTTTTTAAAGTTAAATGATGGAAATTTTTATTTCAAACTATATTTGCAAGTTGTGGATAGGCTGAAAAGTTTGAATCGGTGTGAAATAATATTGTTTATTTTCAACAGCTTTAAAATTCAGTTACCTCATGAATAGAGAGGTAATAATTAGGGTTAATACCCTAAAAGATAATCCCTTTATGATCTTTTCCTGAGGATTTATTATTTTAATTATTATGTTTTAGGAATGGAATTCTCTCTTATAGCCACACAAATATTTAGAAACTTTAGTTTAAAAATAGTATATTAAGTATTCCAGAAAGGCAATAAAAACTACTTTTAAGTGTATGTTAAAATGGTGATAAAAAAAGGGTTGTAGACCTAATTCTACTTCTGGTGCTCTTTAATTTTGATACCAAACCAGTCTGGACATTTAACCTATTGCTTGTAGTGGAAATATTCCAAATTTAGCATATGGTCTTAAAGATGATTTTTTCCCCTAAAAACTTTAAATTTGATTTATCTATATTGTGTTTACATCTTTTAAAGTGACTGCCCTGTTTATTTCTGTTCCCCTTTATGAAGGTTACTTTAAGATCACTTTATTAATACCTGTATTTCTTATAAAACGGATTTATTATGAGTGAAGCCTGGCTTTAATGATTTGTTAAACAAGAAAATAGCATGGGTGGTTGATTATAGGATATGTTTTAAATGGGGCCAGTCTGTCTTAGGTAGGATGAGAAATATGTGGGAGTGTTCATATCTGGGATATAGCAAGTTAAAAAAAAATCATAGAGAAGGTATTTGAAGGGACATACCAACTAAATTAACCATGCAAAAACTTTTAAAATAACCACACAAAGCCCTGTATATTCATGGTAAAGAAAGAATATTGGATGGTTAGTAAATTAGAAATTGCATTTTGTTGAAGCAAAATCTGACACTTTGCCTTGATTTCAATACTATAAGCACTTCTCATTTCACAGTTGGAAAAACAATGTTTTATATCTTGAGATAAAGAAAAATATGGGTGATGGTTCTGATCTCCAAATAATAAAACCTTGACCCTGTCCCATAAATCCATACTCACCCACCACACCTACTTGAATATATGTCATGATTTTTGTGAATACAGTGGTTGTGACAAAGTTGCTGTTTTTTCTTTATGAATAGTCTAATGCAAACTTAGCAACCTTAGTAATTCTGTGTGGCTTTTCTGTTTAAATACTTGCTGTGTTTTCTGATTTGGCCAGCTAGTTCTGAAGTATGACTTCCTAGTACCTTTTGCAAATTTACCTACAAACCTAATTCTTATTTTTTCCTTTTCCAATGCTTAGATCTGTATCTTCTTTTCATAATTTGTAAATTTTTGTGTTTCAAGATAAAACCTTTAGAATCAAGTAATTTTTTAAAAACTGATTTTGGTTACTGATATCCCCCCCAAGGTGCAAAGAAATCCCCAGGTTATTTGGCTGCTTGGATTTCTGTGCTTTTTTTTTTTTTTTTAAAGATTTTATTTATTTATTTGATAGAGATCACAAGTAGGCAGAGAAGCAGGCAGAGAGAAAGGAGGAAGCAGGCTCCCTGCTGAGCAGAGAGCCCGATGTGGGGCTCGATGCGGGGCTCGATGCGGGGCTCGATCCCAGGACCCTGGGATCATGACCTGAGCTGAAGGCAGAGGCTTTAACCCACTGTGCCACTCAGGCACCCCAGATTTCTGTGCTTTTAAAATAATATCTAACAAAAGGTATGTTTACGTTTTATATTAACATGCCAAAAACTAAATATAGTAATAAGTATAAACAGGGTTAGTGGGGAGTGACAATGTTTTTATAAAAACTATGGTGAATGACTATTTTATAAAGTTGTAAGTTCCAAAAAATTAAAGTGCAAAAATATTTTTTAATATTTTTGTTTATCTAGAATTTATCTATTATTTCTTAATATCTTATTTATCTAAAAGGTATTAGGTAGAAGTTTATGGAAGAATCCTTTTGAGAATTTGTCTTTGATTTAAAAATAAAAAGTAATATAACAAAAGAAATACACTTAACATACGTGTGTAAGAGTTAACTACTGAAATTGTCCAACACATTAGATTTCTGATAAAATTTTCCTGTTGCTGATTTTCTACTTGTCTTCAAATTTCAGGTCAGAATAGGTTTTGACCTTTATTTTTAAAAAATATAATATATAAAAAAATAGTTCATTGGAATATTAATCATGAATTTTCAATCCTTCGTTGGGCAACTCTGAATTTTACATGACGTTTATTAAGATAAGAATTAACCAAAGTTACAAAACAAACGTTAGTAATATTTGTGGTCATTTGAGGAGCCACAGCTACAGCTCTGGTTCTTTTTCTCCCACTCCTCAATTTACTTTGGAACTGGCTGTATAATAGATTATTTTTATAAGGACTCCAATCACCTTTGTGTATGTGTGGAAGGGGGTGGTAAGAGGCTGAATCAATGAGACCCCTCTGTCCCTGCATGCTCCTGTTGAAACATCTATTTTTGTTTTGAACACTCATTTCATAAATATTAGCAGTCCCCAACTTAAAAACATTGTGTTCCACCACGTATTTGTACATTAGCTCTTTGGAACTTTCAGAGTGCCTCTTTCCATAGAAACAAAGTTGTAAATGGTGCTGTGGGTTGTAGTCTACTCTACAAAGATCCAAGATGCTAGGGAAGAATGAAATGTTGGAAAAAACACTGATGCAATGTTAGTAATCAAAGTAGCATTAAATTAGAAAGTGTTTTATTTATCTTGAATGTTGGAGCTTGAGGACAAACATTTATTTGAAAGAAAAGGAGATAGAATGATTTTTTTCAGAAAGATTCTAAACCTACTTTCAAGGTCGGAAAGTAAGTATATGGAAGTTCTTAGGTAGAGTTTTCTTTCATTACATGAAGCTTTCTTCTGGTTTTAAGACTTACAAGAATTACTTTTATGATGTTTTTGTTTTTTTGTTTTGTTTTGACGTGATTAACAAAAGGACTGAAAAAGATAAGTTGGAGATTTTTCTGAGTTAAATAGGCAAAAGTTTGAATGAGAGAGTGATTTATTATAGAGGACATGCCTGTCCTTGGCTCTGTGACCATGCGTGATAAGTTGCCTATCTTCTACATGTCTCATTCTTCATCGGTAACATTGCTATGGCTCTTAGATTAAATGATATAACTAATCTATATCATTTTGTGATATATGTATCTTAGTAATTTGTAGAAATTGGCACAATAGGCATTTGAGAAATTTAATTCAATTTTTCTCTTTCCTTATAAAAGAAATTAATTTCTGGGGTAGTCACAAACAGAGGATTCTTAAAAGGAAGAGCCGGAAAAGTGTGGTAAGCAAGAATTTTAGGATTATGTGGTTCTTCACATGGTTGTCACTTTTCAACTTCTGTCCTCTATTTAAGTAATATCGATCAGAGGCATTGGGGGAATGGTCTCAGGTTTGGTAGGCAGTGGGTCCTACAAGTGTCTCCACTCTTTATATAAATAGGACAAAAAACTTTGCCAACTAACCAACTTTATAGTTATTTATGCCTTTAGACAATGTGAATGATGGCAAAGTCTCCAAGTGAGGAGAATGATATTACTGTTCAGTGTTTGAAGAATCAGGAAACTAAAGATTCAGGGCAAAAAAACTGGGCTTGGAATGTCAACAATGACCTTTAGGAGCCCTTATATCTGAAACATTTGAATTTTATGACTTTAGGTGAGTATATTATTTCAACTGAGTGAAATGAAAAGAAAAAGTTTCTTTCTCTGGCCAGAGTTAAATATAAAATGTTTTCTTAGTTTAAATTCATTACATACATTTTTAAAAGAAATCACTTTTTCTTTAAAAAGTTTTCCTCTTCATTCTCTGTCCCATAAAAGATCATACACTTTTCCAGAAAAACCAAATAAACTTAGAAAAATTATAAGACTTTATTCTGCCTAACTGAAAATTTTTTCATGAAGTAAAATGAAATGAAACCACGTGTGCCTGTTCCTGTTTTGAAGGAATGATCTACAACTATGACATGACAGTGCTTGGCTTCCCAATTTCATTGCAAAATAATTGCACTATTTGCACTACATATTCAGACCTTCATATTGTCCTTCAAGGCAGAACTTTGTCTTAGCCCTGGGTTTCTGTAAATGGATAGGAATTCACCTATGGTTCTTTGTCCACTGAACTTATTTTTCAAGTTCACTTGGAACACTCGTCTGCAATATATAGATTCATTATGGGCTAAGGTAAAAGCAGATCTATGTTGCAGGTTGAGCAAATTGCATCTACTGAATGTGTAATTGGTAGTCTATTTGTTTAGTACAATTAACACTGGTCGTGACTATGGGAATGAGAGGGACATGTTGAAATTAACATAAGAAAAGTGAAGGGAAGAATTCCAAACCAGTGACCCATATATCTATTAGACTTAATGGTCTGGAACTGGCAGATAGGGTTTCTACAAATTACTAAGCTTAAAATGTGTTGAGTTTGAGATGCTTCATCTCGCTCTTAGATTATAAATAGTTTTTGAACATCCATTGAGATTGTTAAGTTTTCCAGTTTCTCCCAAATATTAAATGGATATAGGCCTTCCACTGTTATGATACTATCATAACTTGAACAGTAATGAAGAAAAGAAATATCAAATGCTTAAACTTGCCATCCATTTTATAGTCTTTATTTTTGCCAGTTTCAGCAAATACCAATTTATAGGTAATCCGTTTCACTTAGAACCTCATCCAGTGTCTTCCCCAATCCCACGTCAAATTATTTCAAAGCAAACTATAGTGGGCCATTTCATTCAGATTTCTTAAAAATTAAGCATTATCATCAAAACCCAAGATTACTTCCTTAAAATAAAAAGTCCAGTTGGTTCATTTTAAATCAAAGTCTTGCGCTATATTCCATGTGGTTCCTCTTTTTGTTAATTTCCTTAAGTCTTTAAACATACCTTACCGTGAAGACAGAACATGCACTCTTTTGATGGGTTGAATGTGTAGTGTATAAGAAAAATCAAGTTTGAATGTTGTATTTTGCCTGAGAAATTGGAAGGTTGGAGTTTCCTTCAAGTGAGATACGGAAAACTGTAGGAAGTAGGGGTGAGGAAGGGGAACCCTGCTAAGTTACTCTAGCAGGGTAACATATTTAAAACGTGACACATGGAATTAGGAAATTATGGAAAGTTTATCAGTTTCTAAAAATATCAAGGACTAGCATATGGACTGAGCTAGGGTAGGGTAGGGTGGAAAGTAAGATTAAGAGGATCTTGGACACAGCAACCATGTTTATCCTAAACACAAATTAAACTTACTGAGGCTTATCACTTTGTTCCACTCCTCAGCTGCTTTTTCACAAAAAGTTACTGGTATCCAGAGAAGTGACTCAAGAACACTGACCTCACAAATATTCAAATCCATGCCTCTGCAAAGTTAGACACCTTCAGGACTGCCCCCAAAAGTTCTACATCCAATGGTGGACAGCCGCATAGTGTGGCCTGTTGCTCATACCATATTCCTCTTGCTGAAATACCCTTAATATTCCTTCAAAAAACAAAACAAAGCAAAACAAAACAAAACAAAACAATAAACAAAAACCAAATACACACACACACACACACACACACACAAAACAAACAAACAAAAAAATAAGAAAAAAACCCCACTTCTCCCATGAAGCTTTACTAGAAAAAACTCCTGTTCTATTCTTTCTGTTACCGTTCTTGGCGCACTACAATTTACTTCTGAATGGTTTACTTGCCAAATAGTTGGAAAGAATATTGGTTTAAGAAAAAGCCCCAAATCAATACAGCTGTTATTGCATCTTTAAAATATCACAAATAAGTCTGAAAAATCACCCGGCATCTTGCTGTTTCCATACCTGGACAACTTAGATCTTATTCCTCAGCCTGTTGAACTGTTCATTTTTCAGAAACATAGACACTATCCAAAAATTTTCTGATATCCTTGTTTTTCACTGTTGTGGCTTGCTGAATCAAAGCAGCTGAGTTTGATACAAGTTCAATGTCATTTTCCTTCAAGCATTAACTCATCTTTCTGGTCCTGAGATACTGAACAAGCAACACCTGGCCTCATCCAAATCCTGTGGATATATTTTTCACCCAAGAAATTTTGGATTGCAACAAGAGAACCATTCTCCTGAATAACAACATTGATGCAGAAATGAGTACACACAAACTTCATCTTGTAATGGAAGCCCAGTGTAACACCCTTGACCATCTTCTGTATATGACTACAGATAGTTCAAACAGTAGCCAGGTCTTTTCTATTTCCCACGTTTGTCAACTTGGAGCCTCTTCTTTACCTTTCCCAGGAGACTGAATTCTACATTGATGTGACTGCAGTCCCTTTGCAGAGTTTCTCCGGGGGCCCTTCACAATAACAGTGCATCCCTTCAGAGTGATGTCAACATTTTCTGGAATGTCAATAGTCTAACTGCTGAGAATGGTCTTTATTCTCACAGTAGATGAGACAAAGAAAGCCCATTTTATATTCTTAATATTGAAATCCACATATATATCTATCAAGAATTTAATTTCAATATTCTTAAAAGTAGGTAGACATTATAAGGAATTTAGTTTACTTAAGTAATGCTAGAGCTAATTTCTTTTATTCCATATGTGTTCATAAGGTAGAATAAATTTCTATAAGAAGAAAGTTAGGAAATGTAAATTTCTGAAACTTTTCAATTAACTAATAGGCTATATATAATGTTCCATTAAGTATATTTTATCAATTATATGTAGCATCACATTTCCCTCTCCTTGAAAAAGTGTTTTAAATTCACATACATGGCTGATGAGGGGGGGAATGTAAAATGGTGCAGTTGCTTTGGAAAATAGTCTGGAAGTCTTTTAAAAGGGTAAATACAGAGTTACCAACAATTCCAGCGCTAAGTATATACCCAAGAGAAGTGAAAATATCTGTGTACATGAAAATCTGTCCATGACTGTTCATAATAGCACTACTCATAATACATAGCAGCATTATTTATAATAGTAAAGGATGGAAGCAACATGAATGTCCATCAACTGATAAATATGGTATATCCATATAATGAAATATGATTTAGCAGTAAAAAGGAATGAAGTACTGACACAAACTGAAACATGGAAGAACCTTGAAAATTTTATGCTAAGTTAAAGACTGCAGTCACAAAAGACCACATATGCTATGGTTCCATTTATAGAAATGTCTAAAATAGGTAATCTATAGGGAAAGAAAGTAAATTAGTGATTGTCTTGAGCTGAGGTCCTGGGGAGTGGAAGGTCACCACTAAAGGGTACAAGATTTCTTTTGGGGGATGATAAAAATGCTCTAAAATTAATTGTCATGACAGTCGCATGGCTCTGTGGATATGTTAAAAGATATTGAATTGTATGCTCTAATTGGGTGGATTTTATGGTATGTGAATTATATTTGAATAAAGTTGTTATAGAAAGAATGTTTTCCTTTCAGAACAAGCTTGCAAAAGATCTTTTTCAAGAACCATGGAATGCCTTAAGCAAAATAAATAATTAAAATTAATTAATTAAATAAATAATAAAACAAATGAAGTTGACATCATACTAAATAATATTGTTAAATATTGAAGTTTGAAAAGTAGTAAGTAGAGAATATAAAGTCAAGAAGCATTTTTAAGACCACAGAGGAAAATGCTAGAATTCCTCAGCTTGAGAAACACATACTTTTATTGAGTAGTCAAACCAAGGGAATGTTTTTAAGTTATGAATCACTTCTATACTCCACACTCTTTCCTATTAAGTAAAACGTAGACAAGGAATAACATTCATATTTTTTGATATGTGGAAAATTACTATTAAGTTAACTGTACTTCACGGCACTGTAGTGAACAAAATGTTTCCAAGAGAAGTTAACTGGCTCAGAGTAGGCAGCTTAAATGAAGCAAAATGATGCAGGAGCAACAGAGTTAGATTAAGAATCAAAGACCTATTTTTAAAACTAGCTCTCATTTCTGTGGATTATTTAAACATTTAGCCTCAATTTCTTCTGTAAAATTGTGAGGACTCCTAATTGAAAGGGTTGTTGTGAAGATCAAATTATATATTGCATGCATATCAGAAAAAATATATTGTATGCATATAGAAAACTATAAGGTATTATAACAACTGTTAATAATAATATTAATTATGTCATATTAGTTAAATATCTGTTATGATCCATTCAATATTAAATTATATGATTTGAATTCAATAAAATATCTGTAGTAAAATAATTTTAATTGTTAATATAATAGTATTATTTATTAATGTTAGTTAATTATTATTAAATACTTAGAGAACCTAGTATCAGAATTCTAGTACAATAATCACTGGGACGACCAGATAGATAGAATTTGTATCTATTCTATCTACCCACCTGTCATCACTAATATCTTTAAATGAAAAATATTTTGAAGAATTGACTATTCTATTTTGTAAAGAAATTATGGATATTTAATAGGATGTATTATCAAATTAATAGCAAAATCTATATATGACTCCTCCATGTTCTGTTAATCCTACCAAAATAAAAACCATTATCCTGGATGCCTTCAAGAAATAATAAAAACCAGGACATCCTGATAATTTTTTTATTTTTTTCTCACTTCTTCTGGTATTCATACTCCCATTAAACTTACATTTTTTCTCTTAAATTGCTTTTTCCTTTTGTATTTGTAAAATTTTGTATTCTTATCACAAATATAATACATATTTACTGTACAAAATTCAGGAGATATAGACCAACAAAAAGAAGAAAACTGAAAATTCTTATAGTAACAGTGTGTTTATACATAGCTCATAAGATAGCAGAATTGTGTTCTCTCTTTCAGTATGTTCAAATAAGCTTTTTTTTTTTTTTTCCTGTTTTGCCTCCCTTCTCCTCTGTCCTGCCTTTAAAAACTGTATTTATGGTGAGTAATATCTGTCTTTGCCACTTGACCTTGAGGGCAGATGTGTAATGCTTTTGTTAAAGCTCTAAATTTTCTCACTTAAAAACATGGAAATAAATGGGAAATGAAAAACGTTTTATCACTGATTCTCTCTTTCTAGTCACTACAGTTTTCTGTTTATGCTCACTACTTATTTCTTTACTTTCTCTTGATGCCAAATCATTAAAAATGCGGTAACTTTTATTTTAGTACAGAGACGTGTTTTTGTAAAAATTTGGGGATAAATGAAGGAAAAAAAGAAGCCAACTCTTCTCTCCTCATAGACAATCGTATTTAATATATTTTATATCTTCCTTGTCATCAAAACACACACATAAGGGCAAAAACTTTTAGAATAGAACTGTAAAACAGCTAGACATTCAGGTGCAATTTCTTTTTTAAGCTTCAGAAATTTGGAAATTCTGTGGAAAGAATTATCTGAACGAGTCAGAGAGGACTTTCCTCAGCATTGGCTGTGCTATGCTGCCTCTTCCGCTCTTCTTTGGAGACTGAAATTCTCCAAACCCCGTCTGGTTGATTGGATGTAGTTACTTTCTAGTTAGGGTTATGATTTTCTTTCCTCTTTGTTTGGAAGTTTTTAGTTCAATTTAAAACAGGGTTGCTAGATGAATGGATAAAGAAGATGTGGTATATATATGCAATGGAATACTACACAGCCATCAAAAGAAGTGAACTCTTGCCATTTGCAACAACGTGGGTGGACCTAGAGGGTATTATGCTGAGTGAAATGAGTCAATCAGAGAAAATAATTATCATATGATCTCCCTGATATGAAGAATTTGAGAGGCAGGACGGGGGGTTATGAAGGGTAGAGAAGGAAAAAAATGAAACAAGATGGGATCTGGAGGGAGACAAACCATAAGAGACTCTTAATCTCACTAAACAAACTGAGGTTTGCTGGGCAGTGGTGGGGTAGGGTTAGGGTGGCTGGGTTATAGACACTGGGGAGGGTATGGGCTATGGTGAGTGCTGTGAAATGTGTAAGCCTGATGATTCACAGACCTGTACTCCTGGGGCAAATAATACATTGTATGTTAATAAGAATAATTTTAAAAAAATAAAAAGTTAAACAGGGTTGCTGGATTTTTTTTTTTTTTTTTTTGGCTGCTGTTGTTTTGTTTTGTCTTACCCCTCTCATGCTATCTACAGTTAAAAGAAACTGGCTTATTGGTTCTTTCCACCTCTCAACGTACATTTTGTTGTTAATTTTCATCTTCCTTGTTACTGATAATATCTAAAGAATAAATATGTAATTCTGGGCACTGCTCTACAACAGCATTTCAAGACATTTTGGTGAGCAATCTTAAGTAAAGACAGAGTCCTTTGTCATTTCCTTAGTGCCTCCCTGTTTTATGTATTACCTGTAGCAAAATAAGGGACTTGGAAATTTGAAATGCAAATGGACAATTGCAGCAGCTTTCAGATCTAGTTCAAGAGAAACAATGTGCTGAAATTGGTATACAAAGTAAATGGAACTTATTATTTTTATTTATTCTCATTTCCTTCATTTAGTACAGGAAGACATGATGATGTAACACTGTTTTTGAAATAAATGTGTGGGGTGTGTGTGTGTGCGTGTGCATCTGTGTGTCTCAAAGATGTTTAGGCCAAAACTTCATTTCTAGCTCCTAAACTTATTACATTCTTTTTTTTAAAAAAAGATTTTATTTATTTGAGAGAGAGAGAGAGAGAATGAATGGGGGGCAGTGGGGAGGGAGAAACAGGGTCCCCAATGAGTAGGGAGCCACCCTCCTGGGGCTCGATCCCGGGACCCTGCAGTTATGACCTGAGCTAAAGGCAGACGCTTAACTGACTGAGCAACCTAGGTGCCCCTACAACATTCTTCTATAAAAGTTAACTTTTTCACTTGCCCTTTGCCCCCCAACCTGCTTAGATTCTGTGATTCATAATTTCAATAAATATGTTGCCAATATCCTAAACCTTTTTTCCCCTCTGTATTTTCATCACATTTCTCTGGCAAAAACCTTAATCCCTGGGGAATGCAAACATCTATTTTTTCAGTGTCTGTGCCCCAGATGCCAGGTCTTGGTAGAAAAAGCACAGTGTGGTGGATTGATTGCACCAGAATCCATATCCAACTTCAGGTGGGCCTGAAGGAGTGGCTTTCAAGCCTCCCACATCTATTTGGGCAATTTACTCTCCACCCTACACAACACTTTCAGACCTTCTCCTTTTTCTTCTATGCTCTCTAGCCCAGTAATTCCCAATCCCAGCCCCTAGGGGACCTTGGGCAATGTCTGAAGACAGTTTTGATTGTCACAGCTGGAAGGGCAGGGGTGAGGTGGTTCTGTACAACATCCCCTAATACACAGGAAAAATCTATATACTATAGAATGGTCTGGTCCAAAATGTCAATAATGTGGAGGCGAAACACTCAACTCTAGCACCTCCATGCTCTGCAGATGCTTTTCTTCCTTTACAGAGAAAATAGCAGCCAGCTTTTGAGAACCCCCTCATCATTCCCATTTCAAACACAAAATACACAGTTCTGCACAGGGTCTCTCATCTCATTACGTTAGAGGGACTATCCCCTCCTGCCTGAGACTAACCCACCCCCTGAGCTTTGTACTTCAAAGCCTTTCACTTTCTTCGTAACATTACACTATTTATTATTGGTTTTTCTCTTGTGTGTATTTCATCTTGCCTTCTACATTCTTCCTTTTTGATTTCAAATACAATAAATCCGAGAGACAAACTGAGGGTTTTGGGAGGGAGGTGTTGGGTGAGCCTGGTGGTGGGTATTGTGGAGGGCACATATTGCATGGAGCACTGGGTATGGTGCATAAACAATGAATTTTGGAACAGGGAAATAAAAATAAAATAAAATATAAAAAATAAAAAAATGTAAAAAACAGGTACAATTAATTTTCTTCAACTAAACAGACCCAAAAGACTCCACAAAAAAAAGAAACCATCCCTTCCCTTCAGGTACTACCCTGTCCTCTCTCTCTGCAGCCACATTTCTTCAAGTAGTTGTTAATGACACCAGCTGTCTACAATTCCTCACCTCCCACTCATTGCTCAACCTACTCCAGTCTGGCTTCTAGCCTCGTCACTCCATGAAAACAAGCTCTAATGAAGGTCACCGATGTCCTCCACATCATAAGTTCCTGAAATAATTTTGAATTTTCATTTGACTTCACTTCTCAGTGGTATTCACTGATCTTAATCATTCCCTGCTTTTGAAACATTCTTCCCTTGATTTCTGTGACATAACCATCTCTTGGTTTTCAACACCTCTGATCAATTCTTTGTTTCTTGCTTATTCATCCTCTTTTTAACCTTTAAATGTAGGCATGTCCTTAAGGGACTGCTAGAACCTCACGTCCTCTTAATCTTCACTGTCTTCCTAACACATGTCATTCAGAATCATTGCTTCATTCTTACATACATATGCAAGATATATTTTTTAAAGATTTTTATTTATTTGAGAGAGAGAGAGTACATACGTGTGCACATGAGTTGGCAGGGTGGGGCGGGGAGCATGACAGGGGTGGAGGGAAGGGCAGAGGGAAAGGGAGAAGTAGACCTCCTGCTAAGTAGGGAGCCTGACTCAGGGCTTGACCCTGGGACCCTGAGATCATGACCTGAGCCAAAGGCAGACACTTATCTGACTGAATCACTCAGGCACCCCAATATACAAGATATTTTCAAATTAACACTTCTGTCCAGGCCTCTCACAGTTTTAGATCTGTAGATCTAGTTCCCTACTTCTTTTTCATTATATCTCAATTATATTTTAATCTCAACATATCTCTAATTGCCATGTGCCTCTCAGATTCTCCTCCTTCCAACATTGCCTTTCCAGTTTTGGTGAGACTCCTCAGTCCTGAGAAGGGGAAATTCTCAACTTTTCACTACTGAATCTAGAACAACCTGGTCTTTATCCTCTCCAATGTCAAGGCAGCCAGTTCATAGCACCTGGTCAAGGCTTTTCGTATTGCTTCTCTGCCTCTCAAGTAACAGATTGAAAGGCAAAGATGTCGGTTTATTCCAAGCTTTGATGGCAATAATGGTATTCTGCTGTAGTGGTTCTGGTGTTCTGGCCAGAATATTCCTCCTACAAGATGTTTATGATCCTCTGTGGCTCTGGGGCCTACAAAATGACCTCAGTTCTTATTGATTTCCCAAGCCTAACCAGTCAGGAAAGTAAGAATTGCTTTTGAAGACAAAGGTACTTATTTGGGAGGGGGCTTTCCCTATGCCCTCATCCGAATTCTTTTGCTACCACTTGTTCACAATCTTATTTTCATGTGAGAACTAGATAGAAGGACATTAATCTGTGACAAGCCCAAAAGAATTCATGCTGGGATTGATGAAAGTCTGATTTTGCCAGAAATGAAAGGTTCTTTTTTCTTTTTTTTTAAGATTTCATTTATTTACTTGACAGAGAAAGAGAGATCACAAGTAGGCAGAGAGGTTGGCAGAGAGAGAGAGGAGGAAGCAGGCTTCCCGCTGAGCAGAGCCTGATGTGGGGCTTGATCCCAGGACTCTGGGATCATGACCAGAGACGAAGGCAGAGGCTTAATCCACTGAGCCACCCAGGCGCCCCAAGATGTAAGGTTCTTTTAGTCAGAACTGGAACAGTCACTTCCAGAATAGTCACTAGACATTCCCAGGTTTTAGTTCATACCATGACCAAACATTTAGGTATTTGAATTTAATTATCTCTTTTTTAAGATTTCTAATGCTATTAGAAACCCTAACTTCTACCCATGGTCACTGACGTGGTCAAATCCTTCATGGGTGACAGCAATGTCCCCCTAGGTTTTATCCCTATTGGGTACCAGAGTGCAAGTGACCAAAGATGACAATTTAACTACTTTTTGGTCATTGTATAGCATGAACTTCCAGATTACCTTCCCATAAGATCAAGGAGGCTTTCATGCTTTTCTGTAACACTCTTCTTCCTTGCTCTAAATTCTTTGATTTTATAAGATGTTTTTGAGTGCAAATAATAGAAAGCATTACTGGTCTTCTTCAGTCAACAATAAAGTGGGGGAGGGATTTTTTTAGAAGGATACACAGAGTTTATGGAATCAACATGAAACCATTATTCCCTTAAATGAGGCAGTCATGCTGCTAGAGGGAATTAGAATTATTTGCAGACTTGTATTCAGAGTTAGAACACAGAAAGCCCCAGGACATCCATTATAGAAGTGAATCCAGAAAGAGAAGGCTTAGACATCAAAATATTGGAGGATTTTACCAATTCACATCAGCAGTAATTTGGAGAACATATATAATAATAGAATTTTACCATATATGACCAAAGATGGAGAAACAATTTTAGATTAGGCTGAATATAATTATTGATATGAGTTCACTTTCAGGAGATTCCTAATTCCTGATATTGTGTGATGGAAAGAAGCTGGGCTGGGTAACACTATACTAGACTTACAAATGAACTTGAGATGCCAGAAATGTCTTAGAATAATGTAGAGAAAATAATTCAAATAATTGGGAGATTGGAATACTGGATTTGATTTATCATAGGTGTCCTGTTCACCTGTTCATTAAATCCATTCCTCAAGCAGTCCTAGAAGACATTCCATTTACAGGGTTTTGAGACATCTGCTGTGATTGAAGCTCTGGCATATTACAAAAGGGGTGTACTGGTTGTTCTTTAGAGGCTGTGGGAGAAGCTAAAATAGAAATGGGTTTCCTGATTTCAGTAGGTCCCTAAAATGGTAGAAGCCAAACAGGTTACTTACCACTGGAGGAATGGTGGGCCTATTACTATAATGACAGCAAAGTATAAAATGGGGGGTGGGTATAGCATCTTTGCTAGGTGACTAATTGATCACAGAATCCTTGGGGTTTGAATAAAAGGACTATCTCTTAAGATCTCATTTATTTCTCCAACCAAAAACTACTGGTCTGGTGAAGTTTTTTTTTCTCTATACTCTGTAATAGAGTATAAAATATTTATGGCTTATCAGTGATGGTTAATCCTGAAATTTAGCTTTCAGGGTAAAGAATATGTATCACAGTGAAACCAGAGGAGGAAGAGACATTACCTGGAGTTCATAGACTTGTAACTGGATAGAGTAATGAGAGACTTCAGATTATCTTCATTTGGAAAAGAAGTGTATTTTGTGGTATAAGTAACATATAGATTATGTTATGAGGAACAGCCTTTTGGGAAGTGTAATTTTGGGAAGAAGTATATGAGTGAATGTTGGTCCGCCAAAGGTATGGACCATAATGTACATTTTTTTTTTTTCCACTCTCTAGAATTTTACCACATTCCTATTGGGGCAGACGTTGGTGAATATAGTCTTGGGAAGGATAAGTGCCCCACCTCCCACTGACAAGCTTGAAGATGTCAGTTCCTCTCTTCCCCTGCACATGGAAGACAAAACTTAGGCATATGACAGAGTGAATTAGACACTGCTACCTTGGAGTGTAAATTTGAAACGGAGCATATAAATGAAGATAGGATGAGAATTCGTGTGTGGTTATGGTGGCATGTTTCTTGCAATGTCAGGGGTATTCTGGCCATATGATTCTTGTCAAAAGACACCCATTACTACTGATTCCTGGACTTCTGGACCTATTTTGAATCCTGTCTGGTTTCTGGGTCTTATGCTCCGGCAGCCTTTGATTTGGTGAGTTCATGACAGCATTTCTCCTCCATTTCTTTGCACTTACATAGTCAGAGTTCACTTATATATCTTTCATATGTTAATTGTATCTTAATAGACACAACTTATATGCTCAGTGAATGACAACATCATTTATTCAGTTGAACAAGTAAAAAAATTCAGGGTACATCCTTGACAATCCCTCTCTCTCTACCCCACGTCTAATCCACCACTAAATCTTATTGGTTTTCCTTCCCAGTATCCCTTGAGTCTATTCACCTCTCTCCAGCTTTATCACCACCAACATCAACACCCTAGTCTAAGCCACCATTATATCTCACTGGGACTAAAACAACCTATTGGTTTACCTGCACTTTTCCCCTTCTCTATCCCATTCTTTTCTAATTATAAAATATGATCATGTGGAAAGCCTGATCATGAGGCTTAGTTGGTTGAGGGTCTGACTCGATTTCAGCTCAAGTCACGATCTTGAGGCTGTGGGATCAAGCCCTGTGTTGGCACCATGCTCAGAGCAGAGTCTGCTTCAGATTCTCTTCCTCCCTCTCTCTCTGCCCCTCCACTCCCTCACACACACCCATTCTCTTTAAATAAACAAATAAAATCTTAAAAGAAAATTTGATCATGTTGCACACTGTCCCACTACTCAGCTAAATCCTCTTTCTTTTAGTCTCTGGGAATGTGCCTTGCTTCTTCCTACCTCTAGGTTTCTGCATCTGCTGTTCCCTCCCTCTGGAACTCTCTTCTTTCCCTATTCCCTTCACATAGTTAACTCCTACACATCCTTCACATCTCATCATATCTCCTTTCTTTGTGATTACTGTCTTAGTCTGCTCAGGCTGCTATGACAAAATTCCACAGAATGGATGGCTTACACACAGACATTTACCTCTCATAATTCTGGAGACTGGGAAGTCCAGGATCAAGGTGTTGGCTGATAAAGTTCCTGGTAAGGGCTCTCTTCCTAGTTTTCAGACAGCTGAATTTTCATCATGTTCTTACATGGTTTTTTCTTGGTGCACATACAAGTGGAGGGGGGGATCTCTTCCCTGACCACAAATCCTATTAGATTAGGGTCTCATTCTTAAGACTTCATTTAATCCTAAGTACCTCTGAAAGACCCTATCTCCAAATACAGTCACAGTGCTGACTTCAACAAATGAGTTTGGGGGACACAATTCAGTGCATAGCATTCTTCCCCTGGTACCCCAAAAGTCACATCGTTATTACACGAAAAACATATTTATTCCACCCCAACAGCCCTCAGAGTCTTAACTCATTCCAGCTTTGACTCCAAATTCTACAGTCTGAAGTCTCACCTAAATATCATCTAAATCAGATATGGTGAGATGTGACGTATGATTCATCTTGAGGCAAAATTCCTCTTTCTCACTGTGAACCTGTGAAACCAGACAAGTTATGTCCTTCCAAAGTATGGTGATGGGACAGGCATAGGATAGACATTCTCCTTCCAAAAAGGAGAAAAATAAGGAAGGGATGATGGATCCCAAGCAAGTCGAAAACCTCATAGGGCAAATTCTATTAGATCTTAAATCTCAAAAATAATCCTCCCCAGTTTGATGCCCTGACTTCTGGATCCTAATCAGGGGTCACATCTGCATGTTAGGCAGAGGTCATCTTACTTGCTGAAATTGAGTTAGTGACCCTGATGATCTCTGAATCACCTTTAGGGCCATTTTTCTCTTTTCTTGAAGGATAAAGCATTTACAGCCAAATAGCTCTATGGTTTCATCCTATAGAATCTAAGAGATCTGACAGCCTTCCTTCATTCCCTTCTACTTTCTCTGCCCCCTTTGGTCCAAACTGGTAATATCTCTGCTGGTATAATCTCATCTCTATTCCTGGCTTCTGCTGAGGTGACCAGTTAAATCCATGAGTCACATATATTATCTCTTCATCAAGTGGTTGCTCAGCCACACCCTTAGCATTTTCTTCAAAACAAGCTTTTCTATTCTTTTGCAATATGAGTAGGCTTAGAATGTTTCAAATCTCCAATTTTGGTTCCTATATATTTAACACTCCCTTCCTCCTTCTTCAATTTATCTCTCTCCTCTTTGAATTTTACTAAAGCAGTAAAGAGGACCCAAGTTGCACTTTCAGTACTTTGCTTAGAGATCTCCTCCACTAAGGTCCAACTGCTCAAAAGTTCTACCCCTCACAAAACACTAGAACATAATTCAGCAAAATTCTTTGCCACTTTATAAGAAAGATCGCCTTTCTTCCAGTTTCCAGTAGTTTGTTCCTCATTTCCCTCTGCGATCTCCGCAGTCTGGTAGAAGAGGGTTTGCGAATTTTCATTTCTCACTTTGAGAATCACTACTATAAGCTATGAAAGTGCTTCTCACACTTTAAGGTGCATGCAAATCCCAGGTCATCTTGCTAAATGTAGATTCTGTTTCTATAGGTCTGGGTGAAGCTGGGGTTTTGCAGTTCTAGCAAACTAGAGGCCAGTAAAAAACTGCCTCCAGGTGGGTTACATTTGCATCTGGAAGCTTGTTAAGAAAATCTCCATTTGATTCCCAGCCTTCCAAATCTGAATCTGCATTTCATAATACATGTTAACATAATATTTGAGAAATGCCGCTCTAGCTGGTTGTATCATCAGGGAATTTAGGGAAACTGCCATGGAGGATATGATAGGATTGAGTCACAGAAAACCTGTGAATAGATACTTTACTTGGTCCATGACAGATGGCGTTAGCTAGGTAGACCATTTACTTTTAATACTGTTGCAGTTTATAAGCCACTTTAAAAATATTACTACTTGTGATCTTGACAGCAGCACTGTCTTATGTGTAGTGCAAGAATTCCTACTCCTATTTTATGGTTGAGAAACTAAAAATTAGTGTAGATAAATCACTTGTTTAAGGTTACACAGCTAATACATGACAGGTCTTTACTTTGAACCAAGAACTTTGCTCCAACTCTGGTGTTATTTTCCATTAAATCATATTTCCAGATCTTTCTATCTATTAAAAAATATGGATTTGGAAATTGTATTACTTAAGCGGGAATTGGTCTTTCCAATAAAATCATTTCACATGATTTGTCAGCCTGGTGTTTCAAATTCTCTAAAAAACAGCTTTCACCCTATCATCACCGTGCTCTTCTAAGATGTTCTTTTCTGCATATTTTACTTTTTTTGACATTTGGAACATGGCTGGAAGTCAGGAAATAAAGAGAGCTCTGCATAGCCAAGGTGGGAACAACTAGATCAAAATGCCAAAGTTTACACTATTTATTCATAGATAAATAGTCTCTTACATAGAAAAACTCCTGGAGCCCTCCCTGAGAGTTGGAACACTCTGGAACAGGTCCTAGAAGTATGGAAATTTCTTTCTTTCCTCCACCTCTTTCCAAATCTAAAGCATATAAAAAACAGCATTTGAAAGGGGGAAGAGTTCCTTTCACAGGCAAATAAAATGACAGAGGTGAAAAAAAATCTTGGACCTTTTGCAACAGAAAGAAGACAGTAGCCACAAAAGAAGAAGAAAGAAGAGAGGAAGGAGGGGGGAGAAGGGGAGGGAAGGTGAGAGGGAGGAGAAGGAAAAGAAGGAAAAAGAACATAGGAAGTTCAGCAATACACAGTCCTATGCACCACAGCAGGCCAGATAGGCATCATTACGTTACACTAGAGTGGAATTTCATTTTCAAATAATGATGATTGTACATCATTTAAGAAAAAGTTAAGTTATATTTAGAGTACTTTGTTGAAGAAAGCAATAAGATATGCAATACGATTCAGAAAGATTTCTATAAAGAGGTTTAAGTGAACAAAATCTTCAACATTTCAGAGTGACACATCCTCTAAGGGTTCCTGATAGATGAGATTTCATTACATTTTCTTTCTTTTGTCTCCCTTTCTATCATAGTGTTTTAGAATATGGAAAAGACAATCCACTTGCATTTCACTTTTCTGAATTCAAGAATATGTATGCAGTCCAAAAAAGAAAAAAAGGGAAAGGGAAGAAAAGAAAAGGAAGAAAAAATTCTGGGAGTTGGGGAGGTTTCCACCAGTCATCCCACTCAGTGAGCATGTATTTTGGCATGAACTGGGGGGTGGAAGGGAAGAGAAGACTGGCCTGTGCTGTTACTTCAGTCTCAGGTACTCTCAGAGCTCTTATTATGCCAGGATCTTTTCTTGATTATAGTGTCGGAAAGCATGTACTTTTTGTGCCCCATTACCAACAAAATATTTTATCTGTTGAACAACTGAGAAAACATTAATCTCTTCAAATGCTGGTATAAAACCTGGCTGTATTGTACTTACTGAAGATTCTGTATGGTGTCCAGTGTTTAGTGTCAAATGAAAAACAAATCTGGATTAGTAAATACATTATTTGAAGGGATTATTGTGAGATGGGGAAGGCAAGCTTCTCACAAGTGGGACAAAAAAAGTTGGTTTTATTTTATAGAGAGGAATAGGCTGGACATAATTAGGTGGGGAGAAGTAGATGAGTGGCATGATCTGATGGTAGTTCAAAGAATGTTTTACCCTGAGACCAGCCTGTTTGAGGAGGGTTGTGTGCTGACTCAAGAAGCCAGTAAACCCAAGTTCAGGAACTTGGGAAAGAAGAGGGGTTTAACCCAAGTTTGGTTAGCTTTTGTTCACATTGATCAGTGGGATGGGCAGGTCTGCTGATCATTTAGGAAGCAAAGAATGGGAATTTGGAAGCACATTGTCTGGTCTCACTCTAGGTAACCATGGGCCATCTGTAATTCTTATTTAAGTCATGTGGGGAAGGGTCCTTCTTTCCCCTCCCATTTCCTGGAACACAAAGGAACAGGGGATTTCTTAACCTTCATTGTTTTCTAGGAGCACAGGGCTGAGTTAAAATTCAATATTGTCAATAGCATAGAAATATTACAATATGCACTGAATTTTAGGGGGGTAATTTAAGGAGTTTTCCCAAGAGAGTTTTTTTTTTTTTTTTAAAGATTTTATTTATTTATTTGACAGACAGAGATCACAAGTAGGCAGAGAGGCAGGCAGAGAAAGAGGAGGAAGCAGGCTCCCCGCGGAGCGGAGAGCCCTGAGCAAGCGAGTGAGCAGGGCTTGATCCTAGGACCCTGGGATCATGACCTGAGCCAAAGGCAGAGGCTTTAACTCACTGAGCCACCCAGGCGCCCCTCCCAAGGTAGTTTTAATTATAAACCATAATCAGATAGCAACTGCCGTATCTAACTACTGCATAAGATGACTTTAGTACAATTATAAATGTAAGTTTGAAATTTCAGTTCCTAGTATTTAAAAATCTCAAAAGGCATGCAATTTTATGTATCTAGGTAAAATAGCAAGTCATGTCATTTCCTCAAAGAATCCTTTCTTGATCCAGATCGACTTTAGTTTAAGAGCCAGTTACTTGCTTACATTTCTCCTTGTTAGTATTCATCACATTTGTAAGTCATGCACTTAATATTTTTCATTCATGATAGAGTGCAACCTCCATGGGAACAGGGAAACTGCTTGTGTTGTTTGCTACTATGCTCCAGCACCTGCTCTATATTAGATGCTCAGGATCATTCAGTATTTGTTGGATGAATGAAAGACATTTCTATTAATCTCTCACTGTAGAATAAACTGAGGAAATAATAAAATTATTGTTGTATCTAAAAAAGGTACTTTATCCTATTGTCCTTCATAGTAATCATATACTGTTTTGACTAGCAATTCCTTGTAATTTAGGTTTGTGAAACTGGAAGGAGTGTCTCAAAAATTACTTTGTAATATTCTGCATAAGTTAAGTTTATGTAATGGAAAACCATCATTTATTAATCAATAATACTTAATATTTATTAATGGTTATTATATGTTAAATTCTTCACATGCACTGTTTTTTAATCTTCAAAGTAATCTCATGAGTGAACTGTGGATTGTACAGAACTAGTTTTAGACAATTTCTGTATAAACAAAGACTAGAGGAGTCAAAATATCTAATTCTTACTGTAATCATGAATATTCCTAGAGCTTAGGGAAAAAATGGATTCCAATGGTATCTTTATTTCTTGCAGTTACTTTGCATAATACTTCTGAAACATATAAATTATGAAAGCATGATGCAGTAAAAGGAATTTGGGAAGTAATTCTTGCTTATGGAACCCTACCCCAAATTTACTACCATAGTAGTTTGTAATGGTCTTTCCTCTGATTATAAGTATGGATATTTTTGTGGGTGAAAAAAAACATAAAATAGGGAGTTATTTGCATTAGACAGAATTTACACAGCATAAACTTATCTCTATGAGTCATAGAAAATGATGACTGAGAGTGGTGTAAGCCAAAAATATTAAATATGAATTAGAGACTAATAATATAACACTAAATAATATCCCTTTGTCTTAGCAGGGGATCCAGAGCACAGAAATGATGGGTATAGGTACCATGTACAGAAGATATTGGTGCTGGGTCATTCAGCTGGGTCATAATTCATAGCCAGTTGAATGTATAAAGTAATTGAACAAGCCTCTCAAACATGGAGCAGCTTCACAAATTTTATCCACTTCCAAAATCCTTGAACTCAAATTTGTTTGAAGCTGTCAGGTTATGATGGTGGGAGTAGGGGTAGGTTGGCAGCTCCTTCGTTCTTCCAAGGAAGTTTGGCACTTCATCCTCTCCTCCTTTCCCTCCTTCCTAATGCCTTTATATGCTCAATAAATGTTGAGGGCTTGGGGAGGATGAGGAGCAATTAAGAAGAAAAAAGGCTCTCTTGCCCTTTGTTCTTTACCCTCTATTGCCCTGAGGTGGAACCTTAATTGTAGCTTTGAAATTAAAAGCTAGCTTATTTGGATTAATAGAAAAGGAACTGCAATTTCAAGATTGCCAAACTTGTGTATTATTCTTGAATTCTTTCCAGAATCCAGCCTACTCTAAATCCCCTTTTTCAGAATTTGTTTGATATAAGATAATAATGGTTATCAGAATAAACTCAGGCAGTTGTTGAAGGGCAACTTTTTTCTAAGCCAGTTCTATGTGTCAGCCACCACTGTTCAAACCACTGGAGATATGCAAGTGAACAAAACAAAATTCTTATTTTCATGGAGCCTAAGTCTAATGATGGAGCTAAGAGATAATCAACAAAAAAACCATAATATGATTTCAAGTGGTATTATGTGTTCTGAAGGGAAATAAAGTGATATAAAGCTTAAGAAATGAAATTTGTGTGTGTCCTTTCTGATGATGTGATATTAGAGGAGAGATTTCCATGGAATGAGAGAGCAGGACAGGAGATAAATTGGGAAAGAGCTGCCCAGATAAAGGGTAGAGCAACTGTAAAAGTTTTGAGAGAAGCCTGTACTTGGCAGGGGGCTTGACTGAAGAAGACTTAAGGAATGAGTGAGAGGAAAATTCAACTCTGAAGGGTAGCCTGGGACTAGACCATGGAGAATCCAGTAAGTCATCAGTTAGAATTTTGGGTTTGATATTAAGTGTGATTGGAATCCATTGAAGAGTTTCTCTGGAAGAGTGATGTAATCAGATTTACACTTGTAAAAGAAGTCCTTCTGGTAGAAGAAAAATTATAGCAGATAGAAAGTTGGATCTATGCAAAGAAACAAAGAGCACTAGAAATGATATCTATATGGCTACATATAAAATACTTCATTTCTTAATATTTAAAAATTGACTTAAGCAAAAATAGCAATAATGTTTTTTGGAGTTTATAACATATATAGAAGAAAAATATGCATCAACAATAGCACTGAAACAGGAATACAAAAAATGAAAGTATGTTGTTATAAAATTATCATACTATATGTGAAGTGGTACAATAGTAGTCAAAGGTAAACTGATAAATTAAAAATGTATACTATAAGCCATAAGCAGCCGCTAAAACACACACACACACACACACACACACACACACACACACACACACATATAACTAATAAGCAACAAAGGAGATAAAATGTAACCACAGAAAACCTAGTTAATTCAAAAGAGAAAGAGGAGAAAGGGAACAAACAGCATATGTGAAAAATAGAAAACAAATAGCAATATGGTAGATTTAAAACCAACCACATCAATAATCATTAAATGTAAATGGTCTAAATATTCCAATTAAAAGTCAGAGATTGTCAGATAAAAAGCTAAACCCAATTACCTGTGGTTTATAAAAAACCCACTTTAAATACAAAAACACAAATGGGTTGAACAGAAAAGGATGGAAAAAGATAAATCATGCAAAGACTAATCAAAAGAAAGCTAGACTGACTATATTATTTCCGATAGGTTTCAGAGAAAGGAATATCATGAAGAATAAAGAAGTATTAATTCATCAAGGGGACATAACAGTCGTCAATGTTTATGTATCTAGCTACAAAACTTCAAAATATGTAAAACAAAAATGGATATTACTGCAATGAGAAATAGACAGTCCATAATTATATTTAGAAATATTTTAACTCCTCTTTCATTAACTGATAGAAATAGATAATTAGAAAATATATAGAAGACTAGAACAGCACTGTTAATCAACTTGACTTAATTGACATGTATGTAACATTCTAGTAGATAACAGCACATTCATTCTTTTCAAATGTATAGAGAAATTTACTAAGATTCAACATATTCTGCACCATGAAACAACAAAATTCAATAAATTTAAAAAATTCAAATTATACAAATTGTATTTTCTGACCACAGAATTAAGTTAGAAGTAAACACAGAAAGACACTGGAGATCATCAAATATTTGGAAAAAATAATACTCTTCTACATAACCTATAGATCAAAGAAGAAATCAAAAAAGAAAATAGAAAACATTTTGAACTGAATGAAAATGAAAATACCAAACAAAACATGAGCAAGGAGAGGAGTAGAGGGAGAGGGACAGGGAGGAGGCGAAAGAATCTCAAGCAGACTGCACTGTTGTGGGGCTCAATCCCACACCCTTGATATCATGACCTGAGCCGAAACCAAGGAAACCAAGAGTTGGAAGCTCAACTGACTGAGTCACCCAGGCACCCCAAATGTGCTCTTCTCTACTGCTACATCAATATGTAGAGTCTATTTCTCTGTCCCCTTGAGCCAGATTTAGACTTGTAACTGCTTGACCAATGGGTTAAAGTGGAAGGAAGATGATGCACCTGTTCTGGGGAGAACCCTTAATTAATCTGGCAACTTTCATTTTTTGTCTTTTAGAATGTTTGCTCTTGGGACACTTTCTTGGAAATTAGGTGCTATTCTGTGAGAAGCTGAAGCCATAAAGAAGACCACATGAAGGCATTCCAACTGACTGCTGCATGTGAGTTCACAGTTGACATCCACCCATCATGGCTATCTAATCAGGTTGAATCTTTATCTGCCTCTAGACTCAGCTACCAACTGAGTGCAATTCCATAAGAGACTCCAAGTGAGAATTACTCACTTGATCCCAGGTAACCCTTAGAACTATGAGAGATAATGATAAATTATTGTTTTAAACCATTTAACATGAACTGTTGTAAAATTTTCTTATCAAATATTATACTTTAATAAATATACTTTTGCATTTCTAATAAAGTACATTATTTTAAAATTCTTAAATTTATGACTGAAGCCTGTGAAGTATTTGTTTAAAAATTAATTTCATAGGATCTTTAAAGGCTGTTTCATGGACCAGTTTTGAAACTATTTAACTTGGCCTAGGCTCGTGTTATTTTAAATTAGCATACTATCTTTAGTAGAACAGAGTTATCATTTTCCTTTTATACATGTTCATTTCTCAGTTCACAAATACATATATTTCTCTTTTTCTTTTTCTTTCTTTCTTTCTTTCTTTCTTTCTTTCTTTCTTTCTTTCTTTCTTTCTTTTTTTAAGAGATCAAGAGAAAGAGAGAGACGGGAGAGTATGGGCAGAAGGAGAGGGAGATAGAGACTCTTAGGCAGGTTCCATACCCAGCATGGAGGCCTACTTGGAGCTCAATAGCACAACCCTGGTATCATCACCTGATACGAAATCAGGAGTCAGATGCTTAACCAACTGAGCCACCCTGGTGCCTCTATCTTTTATCTTATTTTTTAAAAGATCTTATATATTTATTTGAGAGAAAACAGAGAGACCTTGAAGAGGGGAGGGGCATGGGAAAAGGGACAAGCTGACTCCTTGCTGAGTGTGGGGCCAGACATGGGACTCAAATCCCAGGACTCTAAGATCATGACCTGAGCCGAAGTCAGATGTTTAACCAACTGAATCACCCAGGTATGTTTATAATTTTTAATATAATTTGTGGATCCACTAAGAATTATATTACCTTCGAATACATTCTGAAAGTCACCAACTATTAGACGGGTTTTAATAAAAGTAATTTGAGACTGAGCGAGTTTAAGTCATTCTTCAATTTCTCTTTAATGTAGTTGGTTTGTGAATTTATAATTCTTACTCCATCCCAGACCAGGGGACAGATTTCATTTTATAAACCTCTGCATGTCATAGACCTTGTAGCTCAAAGAAGGCTTAAGAAGGTAGCGGGGTGTGTGGAGCAGGGTCCTAGACTAGTCCTCAGAAAAACTGGCTTCTATTCTAATTGTGTGACTAGATTTAGTCATTTCATCTAATTTTCTTCCTTTGTATTCAGATATTAATTCTTCTTTAACGTTCTTTCCTCTCAAACTGGGGGCAAAGTAAGGGATTTTGATTCCCAGGCTTTCCTCTTTGCCTGCAATGGTCTCTTGGCCCTAGCTTTTGAGAGGAGGCCAAGTTCTGTTTTCTGGAGTGAACTGATCTTTAGCTTGATTCCCAAAGTGAGCCAGGCACTGTCAGATGTTAATCCTATGTGACTGCAACTTTGAGAGGCTGGTTGTAACTTTAGAAATGCACAGATTTAGGAGGACAGGTACTGATTAATTCTAATTGTTTTACTTATATACATGCACAACAATTCATAAAATATAATCCAGGATTCTTCCAATATTATAATTTTCTTGATTATTATAGATATGAACAGAAGAATTGACACAAGATAATAATAGGATGTCTAAAAATATGGATATTTGCATATTCATTTTTTTTTTTTAATTGTTGTATGCATAGCCTTCAGTTTTAGCCAGCTATGAAAAACAAGGTGATAATCCATTCACAGAGCTGTGACAAATACTTTAGGACAATGCTGCCACCCACACTGCATTGTGCTTAGGAGTAAGGAGGTAGGATGGATATAGAAATTGAACTTTAATAGGCTGCTTCACACGAATCATTTTAATTCAGCTTACTCTTATTCAATCTTTTTAGAGGAAATAATAATGCTGAAAAGGAGTTCTTACTGATAACTTAAAAAAAGAGACATTAATAGCTAAATCCATAAAGAAAAAAAAATGGAAAAATGTTCACTTTTTTGAATAAACAATGAAAAGCCAATGCATCAACAATATGTATCAAAAGTCTTTAAAATGTTCGTATCTTTTTATCTTGTTTGTTGCTTCTGCTTCATGAGAGAGTTTCCTTTCTGCATTATTTGTGGTGGTAAAATACAGAAACCAATGACAAATAGTAGAATGATATGTAAACTATAGTACATTCGTTCTGTGTAACATAAATTCCTCAAAAATGGTATTTACAAAGACTGTTAAATAACATGGGAAAATGTTCTTCAATTCATATTATGTGAGTAAATGAAAACTTAGCATTCAATAAATTGACTGACATTTCAAAAAATACTGGGGTATCTATATATTTTTAAATCTTTAAAGAATATCTGTGAGCTAGAAAGTCAGGAAAATAAGATCTGGAATCTGGGAAAGTAAGCAAAGATTTGAAGTTGGGGTGTTTGTATAACCAGGTGAACTTGGATTTTAATCTGCATTTTGGGGTAGTAATCTTGGACTGCGACTCTAGGACCAAGATAAAAATGTCGAGGACCTATCCATGATGTGGAGTTAAATAGAAAAACATCTCCTGTTAACCAGGAGCAATGCAGGGTTGCTTCTACATGGGGATCCAGTAAGGACATCTTAGACAATACAAACTGAACAAGTCTGCATCCATCAGGGCTTAACAAAAGGAAGTCTGAAATGTTTTACTTCAGGCAGAAAACAAATAGAAGAAGATTTGAGATGCAATAAATAAATAAATAAATAAAGGCAGAGAGAGTGGTGAATATGAGAGTAAATCTAAGCTTCTACAACCATATTTGATTGTACTAAAAACTTACCCTGTGGAGTAAAAATTAAACAAAAATATTAAAATAACTGCTTGATAATAATAATATATAAATTTAGGAGGGGATTAAATGGAACTGAAGTACTCAAAGAGCCTTGTATTGTTCAGATAGAAAGAAAAGATTGATTAACTTTAAATATTGCTAAGTTAACTATGCACATTAAAATTTGTAATCAGAAGAAGACACATAGAATGTGTATGTAATTTTCAAATTAATAGTATGATAAAATATTCTGTAATCTAAAGTAAGACAAAAAAAGAGAAAAGAAAACAGAAAAGGCAAGATAAATGTTAAAATTTAGGGATAGGAAGAAATTCAAGTATCAGTAGATAAATGTTTCCCTGAAAAAATCAAATATTATTAGGCTGGATTATACACAAAACAAAGTAAAATTGAGATATAGGCTGCTTACAAGATAAACACTAATAGCATAATAATAAAAAAAAAATCTCAAAAGTAAAAGAAGAAAAACATATTTTAGGCAAAATTGAATCAAAAGAAACCTGGTATAGCTTTATTATTTCTATCAGACAAAATAATTTTAAGTCAAAAAGCATAAAAATAAATAAAAAACGGTCAATCATTTTCAGAGATTTTAATATACCTATTTCAGTAACTGACAAATATAGAAAAAAAGTAAGATATAGAAGAGTTGAATAATGGATATACAATAAAGTGATCAAGGTGTTTCACAACTAAATCATCAATTTTTTTTAAACACACATGAAACATTTAAAAAATTGACTACATACTTTGCCCTAAGGTAAATGTCAAAAACTTGCTGACAATTGGCATTTTGCAGGCCATATTATTTTACCACAATAAAATTAATCTAGAGTGGCACCTGGGTGGCTCAGTGGGTTAAGCCTCCGCCTTTGGCTGGGGTCATGATCTCAGGGTCCTGGGATCTAGCCCCACATTAGGCTCTGCTTGGCAGGAACCTGTTTCCACCTCGCCCTACCTCTCTGCCTACTTGTGATCTCTCTCTCTTTCTGTCAAATAAATAAAATCTTAAAAAAAAAATTAATGTAGAAAATTCTAATAAAAGATTATCTGACAAATAAAAGTATCCTGCAGATAGGAAACTAAGAAACTTACTTTTAAATAAGTCATATACCAAAGAAGAAATCAGATAAAATTAGAAAATATGTAAAACTGAATGATAATAAATGCAATGTCTATAAAAACTTATGGGAAATAGCAAAAGCATTATTAGAGGAAAATACATAGCTTTAAGGACTTTTATTAGAAAGGCTGAAAGCTGCTGTTATGCATTTCCATCGAGATGAAGTTAGAAAAGAAAGAAGTAAGCCTGAAGAAAGAAGGAAATGTATGATGAAAATAATAGTAGAAATTAGTGAGGTACCAAACGAACATTACTTAGAAAGGACTAACAGAGACAAAAATTGGATCTTTGTTAGATGAATAAAATTGATAAACTTATGGCAAGTATGATCAGAAAAAAATGGGGAAAAAAGACAAATAATATTAGAAATGAAAAGGGGGCATAACTTCAGTGTTGCAGGAATTAAAATGATAAGAGGACATTATGAACAGTTTTATTCTAATATGTCAAAAATTTAAAAAGATGGGGACGCCTGGTTGGCTCAGTTGGTTGAGCAGCTGCCTTCGGCACAGGTCATGATCCCAGCGTCCTGGGATAGAGTCCCACATCAGACTCCTTGCTCAGCAGGGAGCCTGCTTCTCCCTCTGCCTCTGCCTGCCATTCTGTCTGCCTGTGCTCGCTCTCTCTCCCTCTCTCGCTCTGACAAATAAATAAATAAAATCTTTAAAAAAAAAAAGATGAACACATTTCTAGAAAAATGTCACCTATAAAATTGACTCAAAAAGATATGAAAAACCTGGACATCCATGTCCAGTACAGCTGGGGCTGGTAAACTATGATACATGGGCTAAGTCTAGCCTGAGGTCAGTTGTGTACGGTCTGCAAGCTGAGAATTGTTTTTACATCTGGAAAAAAAAAGAAAAAGGTATGGAAAAAGAAAAAAAATAAAGAAGATTATGTGACAGAAGACAACATGTACAAGGATAGTCATAGCAGTATTGTCCATAGTAGCAGAAAACAGAAGCCCACCTCAATTCCATGAATGGTAGAATGGGCAATATGGACAGTGGATTAATTGTATGATAAAATACTGTACAGCATTGAGAATGAATTAGAGTAACATCGACTAACATGGGTAAATATCAAAAAGAAAGGTTGAGGGAAAATAAGCCACAAATGAATACATAAAATAGGAGTCCATTATATAGAGTTCAAAATCGAGGCAAAATTGAGCTGTATTATATTTACTGATATATTACCACATGGCCAAACTATAAAGAATAATAAGGAATGAGAACACCATAGTTGAGGAGAATGCTGAAGGGCTGTAACTGGAGACAATTATCTAGGGACTTGTAAAAAAATGGTTAAGAGGGAAAGATTGTTTGCATGATGTATTGCCATTGGATTTTAAAAATACATGCAGAGGGGCGCCTGGGTGGCTCAGTGGGTTAAAGCCTCTGCCTTCAGCTCAGGTCATGACCTCAGGGTCCTGGGATCGAGCCCCGCATCAGGCTCTCTGCTCAACGGGGAGCCTGCTTCCCTCTCTCTCTGCCTGTCTCCCTGCCTACTTATGATTTCTGTCAAATAAATAAAATCTTTAAAATAAAAATAAAAATACATGCAGAGAAGACTGGAAAGAATTATACCAAAATGTTACCATTTGTGTTTGAAGGGTGACTTTCCATCTGATTTCTGTCAATTTTGAATGTGAAATGAAGGAAGCAAGAGCAGAACCAGTGACTTCATTTCTTGTTTTAGTCCATTAACATAATTTTGATCACAAATATTTCCTCATGCTTTATTATTTTTGTTAGCAATATGGATGTTTTTTTCTGCCCTTTTTTTGGGGGGTATATTTTAACTTAAAAAAGAAAGAGCATTGTTGGGGGCATCTGGGTGGCTCAGTGGGTCAAGTTCTGCCTTCAGCTCAGGTCATGATCCCCAGGTCCTGAGATTGAGCCCCTAATTGGGCTCCCTGATCAGTGGGAAGTCTGCTTATCCCTTTCTCTCTCTCTCTCCCTCCGCCTCTCCCCCTGCTTGTGCTGTCTCTCTCAAATAAATAAATAAAATCTTTTAAAAAAAGCGTTTGTTGTATTTAAAATGATAAACTTTAAAAATAAACTGTATTTTTTCCCTTTCCTAAAGGCAAAACAAGCTATCAAAAAGACTTTCAGGACATCCTGATCTGTTTTTATAAGCAAGAAAAAATCACTTTCTCTGTTGCAAGCACGACGGCAACATCATCCCTCAAATGGCACTGACTAGCAAGGAGAGCTGACCTGCTGCATGTCAGGGTCAGAGGCACGGACATGGCTGCCTAGCCCTAGCTCAGCTGTCGGCACCTGCACCAGTGGGAAAGTCTTGGCTTCGATGTATATTTTAATACCTCTGTTGCTGTTTCCCTACCAATCTTGGCTTCTGCCAGCCATGCTTCTGGGGTAGGCATCTACAATCTGGGAGTCCAGGAGGACTAGAAGCACTGCTGTGTCTTCAGTATTCAGAAACAGTATTTGGGACAGGATGAGCATGGGATGGTGACTGCTGTCCTGTGTTGTGGGAATCTGCAAATCTTGTGAGTTCTGAAAACAAAATATAATATGATGACCTGGAAGAGGAGAGGGCTCTGCACATATGCCCATAGTGAGCTTCCTTCTTTTCCCGTCTAAAGAGAATAATGGACGTGGAAAGCTACGTAAATTTTTCACTGTCTACCTTCACAATGTCAATTTTACTCTACATTCTTATTCTCATATAATAATGGATTTGTTTTTCATCAGTAGTAAACTTAGTGCACAGGATAAAGGATCAGTTTTGGCATTTCCTATTTTATAGGGAAAAAAGTGAAGATGATGGATGGATGAATATAAGTTTAGTGATTTTAAGTTGAAAGTTTTAGGCATAGATTTAAGTTTCCAATAAAAAAATAACATGAAATGCTTTTTATTATCTTTTACGGCATATTTAGTAAACCTGACTATTTGCTTTGCTTTATCTAGTTTGTCTTCTCTGAAAATTGGGTAAAATTTTTGGTTGAGCCAGCTGGTTGTTTGGTAACCTTGCTAAGGACCTGACTAGCAGTTACATTTTCCTGACTTACTTGTTCATGTATAAGACGCCAAAGAGACAAGGCCTGCTACTTTGTCTCTATAGAGAGGACAAATGCACTAGAAAGAAGACAGTTTCTCAAATAAACTACTCGCACAATAAGATTCCTCAAACACATAAACAAAACACAAAACCTGAGCCATAATTCTTGCTGGGGTGCATAAATTTGAAGCTGGGATGGAAATAAAACCTCCTGTTTCCCAAACCAGGTTTTGAAGAAGATTCTTCTTTTGAGCTAACGTGCTAGTGGCCACCTTTGCTCCCTGAGCCTGGATAGAACAAAAGTCTTCCCTGCTCTAAGCCATCTACGGTTGTAAAGTCAGGGATTAGAAATAAAAAATTATGATGGCTATAATGGAGACTATAACTGAAAACAGAATAATCTCAAATTCCTCCCCTTCCTCTCTGTCACGTGGCCTTGGTTAGGTCATCCTGGGGCCGATGACCCAGGAGGCAGAATTGGGACAGCAGATAATTGTCCTAGGTCACAGGCAGAAGTGACCTAGATCTGCTTGATTCAAAACAGATAGAGCAGAAGATTTCTTCAAGATAAGAAAAGAGACTGGATCCAAGAAAGAAAGGAAAAAGAACAAATCCACAAGGACTAGTTTTGAGGGGAATTACTTTGGGGAATTTGGGAGTGAGGTGAAGAGATGCACTCTTAAGGCTATGTGAAGCATTGGAAGAAGGAGGGAGTGAGGGATCATTTGAAGTTTTGCAGGATATTATGAATGTAATGACTTATAATATTATAAGTGTGATGACTTATCCAGCAAATATTGATAAATGCACCTGTTTGCTTTGCTAATCCTTAAATTTAGGGAACTGAGGTGGGAGTAGGAGGGCAAGAAGAATGGAAAGTAGGAGAAGTAGCCTTTAGTTTTTGATCTCTCTCTGCACTGTTAGCCATGTCTTTATCATGTCCTTGATTTCTGAGCAAAGCAAGGCAAAGGGCAAGAAGCTATTATGTTTTCCTCTAATTAACACAAGACTGATGAGATGTTTCTAATGTCAGAGAAATAGATTCAGCTGAGAAGAGCAACAGCATTTTAAGTGACAGGAAGTGACTAGCACCTGGGAGTGAGAAGCCCACTCAGACTCTTGCCTTCTCTTTACCTTCATTTGACAGTGAGGTTAGTTGGGAAAGATGAGAATGGAGTGACTGTGATGTCTAGGAGGCTGGACTTCTGCCATGAGCTGTGTTCTGGGATGTTGGAGTCAAGTATTCTTTTTTTTTCTTTTCTTTAAAGATTTTATTTATTTATTTGAGAGAGAGAGAGAGAGAATGAGAGAGAGAGCACGAGATGGGGGAAGGTCAGAGGGAGAAGCAGATTCCCCGATGAGCAGGGAGCCCGAAGTGGGACTTGTCCTTGGGACTCAAGGATCACGACCTGTCACTCAACAAACCGAACCACCCAGCCGCCCTGGAGTTGAGTATTCTCATTTCACATCCCTTCCTTTAGGACTGTTCTCCTCCTCTCGGCTTTTCCTTGGGTCTATGCTATCATTTCTTTGCTCACATTTTCTTCCAGTGTTTTTATTCTTTGACTTCCTTATCTCTGCATGCACATACTCTCTCTTTTCTCCTTCTTCATCACTTTCTCTTGTTCACATTCTCCTGTTTTCTTGAAACCTACCCACGCAACTGTTTTTTGCCACCTGATATTCATCAAGACCTGGTTTGTGCTATTTGAAAATGGAGACAAGGGAGTGTCTGATTCCATCACTACTCCTTCACTTTCTTCTTTCGACACAGCTAAAAATCCACATTCGTTGCTCCTTACTGAGCTAAGAGTTGACCCATTCTAAGGACTGGATGCTCTGAGTTTCTGCCTGCTGATTGCTCCTTCTGAGGAATGTTATTACAGGCGATTTCTCATGATTTGCCCAACAGCTGATTGGACACAGGACTGATCTAAAGACACCATCCATGGGCAAGTCAGTGACCTTGAGTGAGCCTGGCAGGAGAACTCTGTCCAGCAAGAATGCTCTTTCTGGATGGTGTCTGACTAATTCATGCAGTATCTCTCTGGAGAGAGTTTGGATGGAAGTTACCAGGTAGGTGGAAGCCATTTAAAATGCATATGTACCCAGAAAACAGAAAGCAGGAGCCATGAGGCAGTAGAGGTTAATAGGAAAAGACAGAAAGTCATAGATCAGACAGAAAAATGCTGTTGAGACTGAGACAGAGAAGCTGGTAGAGATTGTAACTGAAGGTATTAGAGGAGGGAGCAGGGGCTCTCACTTTTGAGGGTCAGCTGCTTCTCTCTCCAGGTCTAGCACTACAGCTATTGAGAGTGAAGCAACCACAATATGCATTCCTCTCCCCTGCAACTTGAAAGAACTTCATGTGCATATTACTTAATTTAATCTTAACAATTCCAAAAGGTTATTCCCATTTTATTGGTGAGACAAAATTCAGAAAAATTACATGGCTTGATTATGATCCTGTGAAAACCCCCAAATACCTCCTTCTAATGAAATGCTTGCTTCTAATGAAATGCTTCCTTCTACTCAATAGTAGTAAGGTGGAGTTTTTGAAGCCTACGTTCAAGTAGAAAAACATGAGAATTTTTTCTATTGTAATTCTTTTTTCTTCCAAATTCTAATGTAACCCTAATGCTTTATTTTCTCCTGCTCCCATCTGCCACTCCCTCTCTTTTCATCTAATTAACTAGTATCACATACAGACTATTTCAACCATGCACTATTTGATGTCCATATTTAAAAGACTGGTTCTGATAAAACCAACCTGGAGTGTTTATTTTGACACAATCTATAGAACAAAATAATCTGAAAATCCTCAATCAGGACCACACCTGGTTTGAGTTAATTAACAATGTAGCCAGGATTATGTATAATTTGTGACCTGGGAAATGAAATTCCCCAATTAGAAACTAAAAGCGTGATATTGTTTGTGGGGTCCATTTTGGTTTAATACACTCATTTATACTGCTTGAGGTTTTCTTTTTTTTAAACTCAAGGCATTAAGAGCAAAGGAAATTATTTAAGAACTCAATACTATATGTATTACAAAGAAGGTCTTATTTAATTAGTATTCCCTCCTCAAGATAAGGCAGATTATTTTTCTATCTATTGATCTATTGATCTATTCATCCATCTACCTATCTGTCCATCTCTTTCCCTCCACTCCCCTCCACCTTCTTTATCCCAGGACTAAAAGTCAATTCTGACTACAAGACACACCCATTTTGTTTCCCTTTGGTCTTCACATGCTTTTCACCATTGACACAGAATTTCGGTTCTCCTATGGGCACTTTTCCTTCCTGATTGGTTTAGTATGACGACTTGCTACCATGCCTCAAATAAATTGTCTGCTGTCACCACTGCTACTTTCTGTTCTGAGCTCCTGCGCTCTGTTTTGCAAGCCCTGTGCTGGGCTTGGTTTCCTGCATGCTTGTTTTGTGCTGAGCAGTGTAACCTAAATATGCACATTCTCTTCAGCCTCTTGAGCTCAGAAAGCAACCCCGAGGCCTCTTTGATTTGGTTGCCAGCCATTTTGGCTCAGACTCTTCTGGTTGTTTTACGGTGACTCGTGTCCAATGATTCACATGGATTCTTCTCTTACCATAAAGCGAGGAGCCATTATCCAGTACCTGGGTTTTGGGTGGGGAGGAAATGCCTCCAGGCAGAATGCCTCTGGACAGACAGTTCTTCAGGAAACTTGGGCATCCAGGTCCATAGTAATTTTCTACCTTCTCCCCCTTTCCATATGTGGCTCAGAGGCTTTAAACTGTGCTGAGACTCATGTACAGTTGGAGAAAAACTTCAGACAAATCCTCTGTCTCTGTTTATACTGCATAATGATCTCATTGATGAGACAGAATTATAGAAGAGCTACTTTTTTTTTAAAGCTTTTATTTATTTATTTGTCAGAGAGAGAGAGAGAAAGCTAGTACACAAGCAGGGGGAGAAGCAAGTCCCCACTGAGCAAGGAGCCCGATGTTGGACTCCATCCCAGGACCCAGGAATCATGATATGAGCCAAAAGCAGAAACTTAAACAACTTAACCAACTGAGCCACCCAGGCTATTAAAGAAAATAGAAGAACTATTAAAGAAAATAATGAAAATAAACCAATTTGGTCCCAAACTGGGCTAGGACATTTGACTCTTTCTTGACTCTTCCTCAAAACTAGATTTTAAAAGACATCCTTCCATTCCTCAGCCATCAGTCATCACTCCTCAAGGATTTCTGAGCGGGGGTTGGGGTTAAGAAGAAGCTATTTCGGGCTGTCTTTTTTGACTAAGGCCTGTTTTTTGTGCAGTGGGGTAGTTTCTGTTTCAGTTTCTGAGGGCTCTGGAGATATTAGGTCTGTTTTAAACTTCACCTGAAGCAGTGTTTGTAAACTGCCCAGGGGGGCCAGTTTCATGGGCGTGCAGCCCATGTAGCCACATGGGCCCTTCTACATATTTAGAAGGGCATCGCTCTTGATTTAACACTCTGCTATTGCTATCTTGAGATTTCCAATTATTTTTGAATGAGGGGCTCAGATTTTCATTTTGCCCTGGGCTCCACAAATTACATAGCTAGATCCCCTCCCTAGACCATTTGCCTCAGAATTACCTGGTATATGCATATAAATCAGATTCCTACTATATGAGGACCACTAGGGTTAAGACCTCTGAATCAGCATTTTTAAAAACATCCAATTAATTCTTTCACAAAGTTTGGAAAGCCAGAGAAACACTGGGAGAGAATGGAGATACCTGGTTCTTGGGCAGCTTTGCTTGTTGAAAGATTTAAAACAGAATTCTTGGCTTTTATTTCGATGGGCGAAGAAAAAGAAGCATTCATAATTAAAAATGTTTTATGTAAAATATGTTAGGCCGTTTTGTCTCATTGCCAAGTTAATCATTTGGGAATATGCCTAAATTGTGTATTCTCACATTCTTTGTTCATTCTAGCATTATTTATTTATGTTTATTTTTATTCCTCTCCTGTTAAGTCAGGGCAATGCATCCCTTATTTGTTAACTAATTAGACCCGCTAAAGGGAGTAATATTACCCTAATAGTTTCAAACAATTTCCTCTCATCTCCTCAACATCCTGACACATCAGAAAAGATAGAGTCCTCATCCATGACTGGTAGGTTTTTGAGAAGTGCTAGTTGACATTCACACAGACATTTATATTTAGTTTTTATTACAAACTGATTTCAGGATGGGAAACCACGTCCGCTTCACAGACAACTTGACCAGCACATGATAACCTGGCTCTGGAAGGCCAGGCCCTGGATTGAGGATGACTGGACTGTTGTCTTCTTATGGATCTTTTTGGGACTGCAAACATGCAGATAATTAGTGTTTGTCGTGCTAATACTGCAGCATTAAACATTTAATCTAGACTAACTAACCACAGATCCATTAGAAAACAACAGCTTTTCATTACAGTGTCCAGAACACAATTTTAACTAACGATCTGGTGATGAAAAGTCTACCTGACACCAGAGAGCCCCTGACTCATCTCAGTGCAGTGCTCTTTGAGGTCTGGGCTTGAAATTTTACTCTTTCTGGCCAAAGCAAGCTCAAACTATGACTATGAAGTATTTTGCTAATTCTTACTCTTAGACACTTGCTAACTCAATAGACTGTTTTCACTGACTTCCTGTGTATTTTAAAAGTAATATTTATTACATTTTTTTCCTTCTTATGAAAGAGAATTTCATGGCGGAAAACTTATAGGAAAAAAAACCTGTGCAATTTTGGGACAAATTTTTGAAATGCCTTTTGAAATTCCATTTCACTGAATCCATTTTACTTAATATTTAGAACTATTTTTAGTATATATCTTTCGTCTTTGATTCAGACATATTAATAAGAATCTTTGGAAGTTAATTACCAAGACTATTAATTTAGACATTTTGCCATTATTGATGTCCTCTCATTGTCTGAGTTTAGACTTAAAATTAAAATCTTTTAGATGGGGGTGCCTGGGTGGCTCAGTGGGTTAAGCCTCTGCCTTAGGCTCAGGTCATAATCTCAGGGTCTTGGGATGGAGCCCAACATCGCATGGAGCTCTCTGCTCAGCAGGGAGCCTGCTTCCCCCCTCCCCTCTCTGCCTGCCTCTTTGCCTACTTTTGATCTCTGTCTGTCAAATAAATAAATAAATAAATAAAATCTTTAAAAACAAATCTTTTAGGGTGGAGTTCATTCTTTTTAAGAATAAAGTTTTTTAAACTGGAACTTTTAACTGTCTTTTGATAAGTAACTTCTTTAAAGAGAAATGAGAAAATAAGTCATAGCCCCACAAATTGGACCCTAAAGACAAAGGCTATAAATGACTTTCTGGGAGTCTCACATGCTTCTGTGTTTCCCTCCTGACTCATTTGCCTCCAAGCTCAGGGTGATGGGCAGGCTCTCAGTCCTGCTGCTCATAACTAGCCTCATCCTTAAAGCAAGCCTCATTCTAGCCTCTCCCAGAATGGCATTCAGGCCTCTGCTCTGCCAGGACATAGGCCAGAGAAACAAATTGAAATGTACTAATTGTCTTGATTGATAAAGTACATCAAACAACTGGATACGGGCCTAAGAGGTACAAACAAAACTTCACAAATATATGAGATGTACTTTTTGTTTTTGAAGTTATTGTACAGTTTAAATGGTGAAAATGGCTTATGTATGTGGTTATTTATAATTTTGTTTGGGCTCTTTTTTAATAAGAGATCTGTCTGATTAATAAAGAATAAATAAAAGGTTCTATTAAACAGATTTCATGCAGTTTATAATTATTTGATTAAAAAAGTTAAACACTAGCATGATCAGGAAGAGAGATTTGTGTACTCAGATATATTGTGGTATTATTTACAATAGCCAAGAGGTGGAAATAACCCAAATGTCCATCAAGGGATGGAAGATAAAGGAAATGTGATATATGCATTAAATCAAGTATTATTCAGTCTTCAAAAAGAAGGAAGTCATGTAGGGAGGCCTGGGTGGCTCAGTCGGTTAAGCATCTGCCTGTGGCTCAGGTCATGATCCCAGGGTCCTGGGATAGAGCCCTACATGGGGCTCTTTGCTCAGCAGGAAGCCTGCTTCTTCTTCTATCTCTGCCTGTCATTTCTGTGTTTGTGCACTCTCCCTCTCTGACAAATAAATAAATAAAACCTTAAAAAAAAAAAAGAAAAAAGGAAGGAAGTCATGTCACATGATACAAAATGGATGAGCATTAAGGACATTATGTTTAGTGAAATAAGCCAGTCACAAAAAGACAGATGATGTTTGATTCCTATTTATATGAGATATTTAGTCAAACTCATAGAAATGGACTAGAGTGGGGGTGCCTGTGTGGCTCAGTAGTTAGGTGTCTGCCTTCGGCTCTGGTCATGATAATGGGGTCCTGGAATCGAGCTCTGCATTGGGCTCCCTGCTCAGCGGAGAGCCTGCTTCTCCCTCTTCCACTTCCCCTGCTTGCTGTTACCTCTCTTGCTGTGTCTCTCTCTGTCAAATAAATAAATAAAATCTTAAAAAAAAAAAAAAAGAAAGAAAAGAAATGGACTAGAGTGATGGTTGCCAGGGGTTGGGTGGGGGAGGGGTGCATGAAAGAGGCATTCCATCGGTAGAGTTTTTGTCTGCAAGAAGAAAAAGGGCTAGAGATCTGTTGCACAACAGTGTGAATACACTTAACACTTCTGAACTGTACATTTAAAAATGATTCAAATGCTAAATTTTTAAAGTTATTTTTAACCACAATTAAATATTAAAAATTTAAAAAGTAAAAACTATATCATGGCTGATTAGCTCAGTTACTTAGAGCAGGCAATAGAGTTTAACCTGGCCTTAAATAATTTTAATCCAAAATAAACAAGTAATTGTCTTTCTCCGAGCCAGTTGGCTTTCCCTCCATCGTATGTCTTGATACTACCTGGCTTAGTCTGGTCACCTGTTTTCTTGATGTTTATCCAATGTTCCAAGGCATTGCTACTAGGCTGAATGTTTAAATGGTATACCTTAATGACAGCTTTATAAACCTGAAGGATAGCCCATTTGCAATATTTCACATTTAGTGTTGTATAACCTGCCAAAAGCACACTAAGTATAAAATTTGAGAAGAAAAAACACACAACAAAAACTCCCCAATCTCCTTTCATTTCTGCTTTCAAATTTTTCCAATAATTGTTTCCGCATTTAAAAAAGTATCTTACATTTATAAGTAACAAAAACTAGGGAACTGAAAGGGAATTTTAGTTGAAATTAACTCTTTTGCTTAAAGTGTGCATTAATATTTATTAGGTAAAGTTCATCAACAGATTGTCTATTTTACAACTACAAATGCATTTTCTATTACTAGGTACCACACTATAATTAGGGGATTGTTTGCGTAGGCTTTCTGTTCACCAACCTAGTACAATTCTTATAATCACTAGAAAGAGACATTGGTTTAAATGTTTAAAAATTTTTGCCAATGACTAATCCTTGACTGTTGTCAAATGAAAATAGTTCGAATTCAAGTTGATAAAGTCCAATTACGGAAGTGCTTTGGAGGGGTAACACCAAATCCAATCTATCTAACAGCAAGCTTATTTGACACAACTCTATTATTTTGTACTGGTATTACTCGGATTGACTGATCTTTTGTGGTTCTCAGTAGCCGTTTGTCTTTTATAGGAATGAAACAGATTTTTAAAAAATGTATTGAGCCAATTTATTACTTTGAGAAATGTCCAGCTCAATCTTTGTAGGTGATATTAACTTACAGTTCATTGCATTTACATTCGCAATGAATTACTGGGAGACTTCCACCAAAAGTTTTTGTTCAGATTTAGATCATTACTTTTGGCTTAGGAATGTGACTCCATAGAAATTCAGCTATTAACCCCATATGAAATACAGGTTTTTTTTTTTTTTCCCCTTAAAATCTCACTCATGTAGCATATTTCAATGACCTCAGTTATATATTATTGATCTGCCATCCAAGCTAAACTACTGCTGTGTCTAAATCATTGTGTCATTTATTTTATTTTATTCTTCCCTTTCAGATCACCAAAATGCAATTAAAGTAAAATTAAAACAAAATGACAGGATCAGAGGAAAAAATTACAAGTGGAAGTGTATTATAATATGGCTCTTTGCTAAGGATTTAGGTATATTGCAGTTACACTGTACTCCCTTCCTACAAAAACTGAATTTACAATTTTCCTGTTACCCTAGACTTAGGCCCGTCTCCCACCACTTGCTACTACTAGAAGGAATTCCACTGTTTTGAAAAAGAATGGAATTTACAGTAAATGTAAATGTAAGGTAAATATATCGGAATAATATTGTTTTATGTTTGCTCCAATAGTGTTGCAATTTACCTGATAGAAAACATATTGCTGATTGTGTAGAATATCCTCACAGTGCTGCTACCATTTACTGGTAGGGAATAAGGACCCAAATAAATTCAGAAACAAGAGTTAGGGAGTGAAAATATTCAGAAGAATAGTTTTGAATTCTTTCCTTTCGACAAATGTTTTTATTTGTTAAATTATTGTTTTTTTTCCCCCCCAGTAAGCTATTTACAATAAGCAGGCGTGAACAACCACAATATGTTCAAGTCTTTCAGACCTTTAACATTCTTCCCTGGGCCACATCCTATGGTTTCCCCCCATTGCTCTTTTTTTTTTTTTTTTTTTAAGATTTTATTTATTTATTTGACAGAGAGAGATCACAAGTAGGCAGAGAGACAGAGAGAGGAGGAAGCAGGCTCCCTGCTGAGCAGAGAGCCTGATTCGGGGACTCAATCCCAGGACCCTGGGATCATGACCTGAACTGAAGGCAGAGGCTTAACCCACTGAGCCACCCAGGTGCCCTCCCCTCACTTAGCAGGTGATTTTCTTAACTCCTGAGTCACAGAGAGAGAGAGTCTATCTGGAGGCAGTTTTCCCAACTTCTAATTTTTTCTTCACCCCCTTCTTCTAAGGTAGCTCTGTCTAGACCAGGGGATAACTTATTCCCTCCATTTTAGAGGAATTGCTTTAAAAGCTTTTTCCAGAGGGAGACAAACCATAAGTGACTCTTAATCTCACAAAACAAACTGAGGGTTGCTGGGGGGGAGGGGTGTTGGGAGAGGGGGGGTGGGGTTATGGACATTGGGGAGGGTATGTGCTATGATGAGTGCCGTGAAGTGTGTAAACCTGGCGATTCACAGACCTGTACCCCTGGGGATAAAAGCACATTATATGTTTATAAAAAATAAAAAAATATTAAAAAAAAAACTTTTTCCAGAATTTTAATCTCCACTTGTTCCCTCGGCCCCATTCAGGAATCTTTATGTCCTTAAGTATCTTGTACTACTGATTCTCCCTTCTCTCCTCCCCAGCCTGCAAAGACACTGAAGTCTGGGTATCAAAAGAAACAAAGGAAAAACATTCACCCTTTCCTCACCGCCAAATCCCCCATTGCCTCTATAGTGCCCTCTACCCAATAGTTTATGTTTCTAATTCATTGATAGCTGAAATTTTCCCAAGAGGATAACACATATCTCCACTTCTGTTTTTTTTTTTTTTTTTTAAAGATTTTATTTATTTGTCAAAGAGAGAGAGTACACACAAGCAGGCAGAGAGGCAGGCAGAGAGAGAGGAGGAAGCAGGCTCCCTGCCGAGCAAGGAGCCCGATGCAGGACTCAATCCCAGGACCCTAGGATCATGACCTGAGCTGAAGGCAGTGGCTTAACCAACGGAGCCACCCAGGCGTCCCTCCATTTCTCTGTTTTTGCACCTGAATTCACTGCAGTTCACTCCCATCATTTAACTAAAATTTGTTTCCAAGTCATCAGGGTCCTCACTGCTAAATTTGAGACATTTCCATCTTTTTCTTACTGCATTGCTCTTTAATGTTCAGCGTTATTGTCCATTTTGTCTATGAAATGTTCTCCTCTTGTTTTCCATAAAACTAAACTTTCATGGTTTTCAGGATACCTTTTTGGCATCTTTCTTTGTTTATCTTTCCCCTAAATACTGGTACTCCCTAGTAGTCTATGCACAGACCTCTTTGCTTCTTAATCTAAACACTTTCTGTGAAAAGACTTCTCTATGTTGCTAGTTTCAGATGGGACCTGCAAGCTGATGAATCCCAAACCCACATCGCATCCTAGAATTCTCTTCTGGACTTCTGTCCTTAACTTTGTCACAGGCACCTCAAACCTAGCTTGCTCAAAAGTGGAGTTTCCACTGAATCTGGTTCCCTTCTGTGTGCTTTCCTGCTTAATGGACCAGCAGAAATCTAGTTACCCAAGACAAATTGGATCACAGTCTAGGTTTTACCTTCTCCTTTCGTGTCATGGCTAAGTAGTGTCAGAGTCTTGCCAATTTTATGCTAGTATCTTCTGAATTCATCCCCTTTTCTGTTCACTGATTGAATTTTGACCATTATCCTCCCTAGGTAGAGATAGTCACTCTGCTACTCTTTCTAAATCTAGTCCTGATGACATAAAAGCCATTCTTTAACTGAAAAAATAGTCATTTTTCTAACATATGAATCAGATCATGCCATTCTCACTTTAACATCTTTAATAGTTCTTTAATGCCTTTAGAAAAAGAAAATCCTGACTTACTAACACAGTAAGGAAGTTCCCTTTTTGGCTCCTGACTCTCTAAAATCATCTCTTAACATACTCTGCCAATTATTTCTTGCAGCCTTCACTCAAATCATGTTAAATCCCCTGTTTGTGGACAGACCAAGGGTTCTTCTGCCTCTGTATCTTTGTGAATCCCTTTGCTGCTGTTTGGTACATCTTTCCTGTCCGTTTTACACCCATGTGTCTTTTAAAACCCAGATTGGACATTGGCTCTTCAGAGAAATTTTCCAGCAGTTTTGTTGCCTCTCTTGTGAGCTCATTTTAAATCCTGTGCTTAGCTCATAGCACTCTTTCATTTATATTGAAATTATTTTCCTCTTCAAACTCCTGGAGGTCAGGGACCTTTATCTCTGATATCTCAGTGGCTGGAAACACAGTAGGTGATAGAGTTGGGGCTCAATAAATGGAAAAAGAATGAATGAAGATGGAAAGAAAATTAGCTGTTTTGTTAGAGTCAAATAAAGAACTCAGATCCTGTTCTAGCTTATATTGAGATTTGAGAGAGCCACTCAATTTTATTATCTAGGAGATAGAATCTATTGTGATGATGATTTCCAGTTTTCCCTCTGAAAGGTTTTGACAATAGAATTTCCTAAGAATAGAATGTTAGAACCAAAATGTGCTTTAAAAATTTAGGCTTTGTCTACTAGCCACACATATTTCAGATTTTATAATGTCTAAGAAACATACAAGTATATAAACCTTATTAAAAGACAAGATGCAAAATCATCTGATAATTACTCTTAAAACCATTCTTGCTCACTGAAGCATTTTCAGGGGCTTAAGGCATATAAAAACGGGCAAAATAATCTTTGTAACTATATAGTTTCAAAATCCAAGAGACAAGGAAGTTCCCTCTTTTTATTTTCAGTTTTCTGTAATTCCTTAAGTTTATCAACCACAAGCAAGTTTCCATTGACATTTTAATATTGTTTCTACCTTGTCATACATAATGGTTAAAAAGGAAACCAATTCAATCACTCAAATGTTTTTTCTACTTAACCTAAGAAAATGGGCTTAACTTTTGCCTCTATTCCCTAGAATCTTGGATAAATCAGCCAGTAATTTTGATATCTTGCAATTTTTAAGGGCTAAAAACACATTGTTAGGTGTTCCAGTTGTATGCGTTCATATGTCTGTTCTTTAGACATGATTGGATCTCTGTGGAATGGTTAAAAAATTGTTACAATTCAAAGTAAATCTGAAAAATAGTTGAATAAACTGATATGCCTAATGATGATTTGATCTAAAAAGTCAAAATTAAACAACAAAAAATATAAGCAACCACCACAAAACCCACAAATCCTTCTAAAATCCACCACCCAAATGCTTCTCTTGCTTTTTGGAATTTCCACTGGTAACCTTATCTTACCTGCTTATGTAGGATGCTAGCTTCTTACAAATTCCTTTTTCCCAAGAATTTCTGGAAGTCCTGGCCTATGTACACATACACTCATCTGTAACTGAGTAGCCTCATCTTCACTCCTCCACCTCAGCTGTACTCCCAAGATTTGTCTTCTTTAAGCCAGTCTGGGGAGACATCCTTTCTTCATTTTGATGTAAGACTCTGTTAGAAAGTTGCCAAATTACCACTGCCTGTGTCCCAAGGTTCAATGAGGCTTTTAGGGCAATTAGCATTTAGACCATAGGAGATGGGCTTAGAAAAAATTCCATTTTGCCTGTTGTCCTTGTTATATGGGTTCTCACTCAAAATGCAATCCCCTCCATGGTCAATAAACCTTTGACCAGAGGACTCACATCTTATTGGGAGTTGGGTTATATGGGTAGTGTTTAAGGCAAAATAAGATTATTGAAAATCCTTCAAATTATCTACTCAGGAAAGTGTATGTGGTTTTGAGGATACAGTTCTACACAGCAGTTCTTTGAGAACCATTGAGGTAGAGTAAAGGAAGGAACAAAGGGGAAATATATAGACCAGTGTATCTGATTTGTCTCCTTTAAGGTAATCATTACATCTCTGGTGGTAAATGGGGGGAGGTTTCTGAAGTGTTCCAGTTTAGCTGCCAACCAATATGTTGTTTCAATATCAAGCCTTTATAATTTTAATATGCATACAGTTTGATTTGCGGTGGTAAGGCTTAAAGGAAATAATATACATGACCGTAGTTGGATTCAAGGCTAAATCTTGCTTGGTCAGATTAATCTATACACTGTGCTTTGGAAACAGGCCACCTGTTTCCTGTTTTTCCAAGTTGCTTTTCCTCTCTGAACAGCTGTCACTTTCATGGGTGTTGGTCTTATGACCCTTATGTGGAGTCACAGCTTCCTCAAGGGTTAAGCTCTGAAGTCAGCCTGAGAGGAGTATGTGTGTGTGTGTGTGTGTGTGTGTGTGTGTGCTGAGTCCCCATTGGACCCTTAGCCTCACTACCCTCCTCTGCATAGCTCAGCTCCACACTTCCCATTCTTGCTCCATGCTTTAAAACTCCCCTTTCTTGAATTGCAAACTCTTCAGTATTTATAGCTTTTTCTCTTTTTTCTCTTGTTCCTTTCCTTGCCTGGCTCCCAGCTGGGCGCTCTGAGTCAGGATTTTTATTATATTGTACTGTATTTCTTAAATTGGTTTTGCTAGTTATATTAGTTTCAGGTGTACAACATATTGATTGAACAATTTTGTACATTACTATACATTACTCACAGAGAATTTTCTAACTTTGATGTAGTATTTTGCTTGTTTCTTTGCTTTATGCTCCATGTTCTTCAAGACTAGAAGTTGGGTCATTGTTCTCTTTGTTTCTCAGTGTTGCTGGCAGACCGTTACTCCTTCTTATCAAAACCCTGATTTCTGGAAGCTAACGTTTTTCCTCTCATCTAGCCCTCTAGGTTAACATTTATTGAACACTTCCATTGAGCCACAGACTGTATTGATCATTTGCCTAGATTATTTTGGTGAAAACCCACAATAATCCCAATAAGGAGAACTATCATTATCATACCATCATGAGGTTTCTAGAGGCCATGAAACTTGTTCTCATCTGTGTAATGCACATATAAGAATGCCTAACTCATTGGGTTACTGTGAGATAGCAGTATTTGTAAGGTGCTCAGTAAGTGTTTGTTATTTTGTTGTCCAAGGGGACTCTGTGAGAAAGTGGGGGACCTGGGATTCAGACCCTGGCAATCTGACTCCAGAACATCCATCATCATTATGCATGGTCAGTGGACCTTCTACTGACCTCTCCTTTCAGTGATGATATCCTTGGGTCCCAGTCTTTGAAGCCAATTCTGCTTCAGTTCCCCTTGGTTTTTTCACAGTTCAAGGGCTAGCTCATTCTCCACCCTTGCTCCCTTTTCCTTTGTCTCCTCTGCTGCAGCTCCTAGCAGGGAATCGGATCCAGAGCTCATTTAGAGGCTGGTCTTTAACAAGAAGAGGGACATTTCCTCTATAGCAATAGGAAAGGAGGAAAAAAAAGGAACTGATGCAGGGGTGGTTTTGTGGGTCTGACAATGGGAAGTTGAAGGAGTTTCCATCCTGTTATCTGTATTTTCTTAATAAAGCAAGAAAGGACGTCATCAATGAGAGTGAGTGTGGAAATTTGCACTGGTGACACTTTGCTCTGTCAGACTGGCCAAACCCAACCTAGAAAAACACAGAGGTTGGGCTTATCACAGGGACACTCCTAGTTTTCACTATCAATGCGCTTCACTGGTGACCACAGTAGCTTAGTGGCTAGATGACAAAAGTCGAGTCTGCAAATAACTTTGAGCCAAATTCTGAGGATTTCTGAAGACCAGAGACAAAATCTCTAGCATCTAATTCTTCACATTACCTCAGCCACCAACTGCAACCACACATCCTGTGTCTTACTTCCTCTGAAATCACTACTAGTGTATTTCATGATCTCACCATAACCCAGGGCCCAGTTGGTGCACCCTCACTGAGTTACCTACTTCACAAATGCTACCAGAGTTTTAACACTCATCAGTGATTCTTCACTTCTTTTTTTTGCTCATTTTAGTCTTCATGGTTCAAATCATAACCATCTCCTTGTAGAGCCTCTCAAGTGCTTACTTACCTCTCTGCCCCTCAGACCCACCTGGCAGAACTTCAGCACTGGTTGAGCACTGCTATCTTCCTTCTTTGTTCCTACATCTGAGCAATTGTGTATGGCGGGAGAAAAATCAATAGCCAGGCTGCTTGATTTTTATAGCAAAGGAAATTATCTTCATATCTAATTGCCTTAGGCACGTGGCACTGCATGACTATATGTGTTTCCCTAGTAAACCGAACCACTGTCAAGGTAATTATTTTATACTCTCCCCCCTTACTTCACATCTTGCACACCTTTTCTTTACCCTCACTCTAACAGAGGACCTCCTTTCTTACTTCATTAAGAAAATAGAGACAACAAGATGGGACCCCTCCAACTTCCCATGGTCAGACCCATAAAACCACCCCAGCATTAGTTTCCTTTTATTAATACAGAGAAAATGTCCCTTTTATTGTTAAAAAACTGGCTGGATCTGATTGCCTCCTCCTCCTGCTCTCTTCTGCATGTCCAATTCCCTCTCAGCAATGTTCCATGATGGAACCCTCCCACAGCTGCACATACCCTTCCAATTTCTAGAAAGCTTTGTTCTGAAGTGGGCTGCTATCTGTAATCCTTATCTCTGCTTTCCCATCCCACATTCACTGTGTCCCCACCCATCAGGCCGCCACCGCTCACCATCTACACCACTTCTCTGCTGAAACTGCTTTTTCTAAGGTCCCCAACGAGTTCCATGCTGTCAACCCAATGAATGCTATTCATTCTTTAGTTGACTCACTCACATGATGGCTCTTTTTTCCCTTCAGATTGTATCTCTTTAGAGAGACCTGCTCTGATGACACTAGATGAGCTAAAATAGTTCTTCCCTCCCCCATAATGGTGCCATCACACCACTCTGCTTTATTGTCACTTATTATCTGAATTTATCATGTTCATTTATTTGTTCATTTGTTGACTGTGTGTCTTATGTCCTCACCTAGAACAGTGCCTGGCACATCACAGATGCTCAATGAGGATTTGTTGAGTGACAGACACAATGCTGTATTGAGAATCTTCTCTTCCATCCAACAACTAAGCTTTTGTTAACTGTGTGAAGTTTATATGCCTACTCTCTCTAATATTGGTCTAGCTGTCTAGTCCCTCAAAGGAGCATTCCTGGTGGACCCCTTATTCTGGGACAGGTCTGAATCCATGTAGGATGAGCTTTATTTTGAGCATGTGCTTCCCATCTTTTCCTCCCCCCTTTCTTCCCATGCATCCATACCATTCTGGCCATGCCCTTCGAGTCTCTCATTTTTCTTTTTTAATATGATCCTCAGTTTTAAAACCTCCTTCTTCCTAAATTCTAATTACAGGTTGCTTTGTTGGTAGTGATTGGTGGACATCTTTGAGTCAGTTTGGGAAGGTTGCAATCCTACACTTGCTCTCCCATATCCTTTCTGGTGTTTTCTAGCCCCCTTCTGCAGAATAAAGAGGGCCCTTGATATACGTCTTTCAGGAAACAGGAACTGAAGACAGACTTCTATGAACAAACTTCCCTTTCTCCAGCCCAAGCACTGTTTAATTCCATATATAGTTTGCTATAGCAAGTAAAATCGAGTCCTTTACAGAGAGCATCTTATTTGCAATGCACTTGCAATTTTGAGCAGAAGCAAAACATGTGTGTGAATATATATATATATATATCTATATATATATATATATCACATGAAAAGGTAAATTTCTTAGAGAAAGGTTATTATGTTTATTCCAAAAGCAAACCAATCACTACTTTGTTAATGCTTATATTCCAATAAAATTTTTAAAAGGCAGGGACACTGGAGTGTTCTCCCTCTTTTACAATGACTCCTGTGAGCTGATCCTGGTTATTCTCCTTTACTGGAGGCCCTGAGGCTGGCTCTAGTGAAGGGCATCAGCATTGGTCTCTGTATTGGCTTTAAGTTGTGAGCAATCAACCGTGAGAAAAAAGCTATGAATAATGAGAGTACAACACATGTTTGGAATTAAGGAAGCTTTTTCTTGGCAACTCACAGAATTTATCTCATTTCACATATGCCTTCTACATGTACGAAGTCCTGGACTCCATAGGTGGGCTTGTCTTTGAAAGTCATCAATTCCTACCTCTCTTTTTAGTGTCAGCCTTGCGCTGAGCTGAGAGTGAGCCTCTCTAAACAGCAAACTCGTTACCTCCCATTGGAGAGCTCTGACTGTTAAACGGTGTCTTCCTTTCATTGAATCAAAATCTGTCATCCCAAGTGACCAACTGTTCTTGTTTGCCCAGCAATGTCTTGGTTTGAACTAAAAATTCTGTGTCCTGGAGGACCCTTCAGTCCTGGGCAAACCAGGACAGTTGGTTGCTCCATCTTTAGTGGCCATCTGTTGGCCCTCAGCTCCATCTTGACCTATGCAAAGAAATGCTATGATTTCCATCAGATGATATCCATTTTGACACATTTCAGGTAGATTTCTCTAGCTCCAAAAATATCAGCTGACATAGTTTTAAATACTGTAATTTCTACATGATCTCCTCAGAATGTGTTGTCCTCTGTTGGGGGAGGAGCTTACCATTTCTATCTTAATGTTACCATAGAGGAGAGGAATTTTACTTTGCTCTCCATGCATCCAAGGGTGAGGGATGGGGTAGGACAATGGTGGATAAGAACACTTTTGTTGTTTTTCTATCCGCTTTTCTTTTTATTCCACTCAGAGGAAGACTTACAGCTAACCTGATTGTTGAGAACCATAACTTTTGGGCCAAGGTTCTCACAATGACCAGGATTCCTTTACCTCACAGGTAATAAAGAAAGTCTATCATTTTCACCGCCAGCCTCAGCCTCACAGATCATGTAAAAGAGCTGACTTTCCTCCTTCCCTGTTCTTGCTTTCAGGAAGTGAGCAAGCCATGTCTTCTAGAGGCAGCTAAAAATGCCTTGATTTTGCTTTAATTTCCAATTTCTCTGCTTTCCGGGTGAGTAGGTCAGATCAGTCATGCCCTGTAAAACATGGCTCTTTTTAATTTAGAGTGGATGAGAGGGAAGAGGCCCATCACTTCCTCCTACTTTTCTAGAGATCCCAACACATGTTATAACAATTAATTAGTCTAATTCTTTTGTTTCTCCTCTGGCTTAATTCCTCACATCTTGTCTTCATCCTTTGCAACAGTGATGAAAAAGAGGAGCGAATCCTCAAACCTAAAGCCTGTTTAAGCTAGAATTTAAGGCTTGGTGCCCAGAAATTAGTGTAATAATACACATGTGACAATTTTTTTTTTTTATTATAGATATAGCACTTCTTTAACCTATAATCACCACAGTTATTTTACTGACTTAATTTAGATTCCTAGTTTTCTTAGTGATGATTGAAATCCCTGATAAGGAGTGCATTTGTCCCCACACTTCTGCACTGGTTTTTTTGTACCAAAGTCCAAAGGTTTGACAACCTCTGTACCTGACATTCACTTTGAACTCACTGTTGTGAGCCTCCTGTCCCCCAGTATGCCAGAGCAAACACTGACATTAAGGTTACTGATGATTTTCTGGTGGACAATGATCTTTTTCCCTGGCCCTCTGCCTTATCTCTTGCCCTGGGTGACCTCCTTCAACCTGAAGGGCTTTATCTACCACCTAGATATTCATGACTCTCAAATCTATACCCACAGCCCAGACCTCCTCACTCCCGAACTCCATATTCAGGTAACCCAATTACCTATTAGATAGCTCTATCTGGATGTCCTATCTGCATTTCAAATTCAACATCGAGCAATCAAATTCATTATCTTGGTATAGGATTCTGATTTCACTCCAGCAGTCCCAGTTTCAGAGACTGGCAACACTATCCACCTAAACTCCCAAGCCAAAAACCAGAGTACTGTTCTTAATTCTACTTTCTCTCTCTCTCCCTCTCTCTCTCTCTTTAACTTTCAGTTTATACCGTTAATCCCACTTCCCAAATATTGTTTTTCATCTCTCTCTTGCTCTTTGGTCTCATTGTCACTAGCTTACTGTGCCCTTTCTCGTTGGTATTGCTTCAGTAGCTGCCAAACTGCCCTCCCTCCCTCTAGTCCTACCCGCCCTCATTCTCCACACTGTTGCCAGAGTAACCTTTCTAAAAGGGAAATCATATCATGTCACGTACCTGCTTTTAAAATCCTTGAATGAGCTCCCATATTCTTCAGAATAAAGATCAAACTTTTAGTTTAACACAGAATGTCCTTCACGGCTTGTCTCCTCACCATGCCTTTGCCTCATTTCCTGCTATGCTCCCCACCGCTGGCCCTCATTCCTGTTCAGCAACATGCAGGTTCCTGAGTACATTATGCTACTCCACGCTGCAGTGCTGTTTCCACACACCACTCCCTCTGCCTGGAATACCATTTCTCCCCTTCCCCCATCAAGCCTCAGCCTACTTGTCCTTCAGGATCATATCAGGGGTCACACTCTCTAGAAGTCTTTCCAGACTCCATTATCAGCCAGTTTCATTTTCAATGCTCCTGTTGCAATCTAACTAAAACTCGTGTCTGAATGAATGGTCATTTCGAAATTTCACTGAAATGGTGCAAAGGAAGACCTATGGGTGGAGTGTACAATTTTCTATAGAAAGCCCCTCTATCTGCACCATTTTATCTATACCATTAGCAAAAACATATGAATGATCAATGTCCCAAAGCTGTACACTATAGAATGCATGGTTATAAAATATCCTGGAATATTTTCAAAGGAGGACTTGCCAATTGCCTGTCACAATCATGGAGAGTTCTTAGTAGTTTGCTCAAGAAACATCTGGTTTGGCAAAACTGAGCAACAGAGCTTCCCAGTGAAACTGCCAAGGTCCTAAGTAACCACATGAATGATTTGTTAGATGGACTTACTGAATATAAACTAATTGAACCAGGGAATAGCGGCCAAAAATAATGATTTTTACCTTCAGAATTATTAGTCATAACCTATTCTTTCTAACAATCATTAGACAGCTGAACCAATTAATTGTCTATTGCTGCTATTAGTTCATGACAATGAAACTATGTCCTCAGCATAGAGGAGGGATAGTTTTCGTTCTGTGGTGAAAAATGTGCTTCAAATCATCCTAAAGAGGTTTTATTTTGAGTATAACTTTAAAAGAAATTTGGATTATGATTTGATGATATAGGAAGCTGTCTACAGACCCCAAGTCTCGTGGTGGTGCTAAAGAGAAGATTTTAAATAAGAATTACTAGCCTGGGGACCTCTAGCTTAACCCATAATTACTTCTGGTCTGCAGAATTAAAGGCCAAAGACAGTCAACAATCTTTCATTTATACAAAAATGATGGCTCACGTGGCCAATATTGCGATGTACTTTTGTCTTGACAAATGTCTTCACAAGATGATTAGAGATTAAGGTTCTGCAGTGAGAAAGAGGATGCTACAGATTCTCAGCTCTGCACTTGCTCTTTTAGCCTAAGAGTTAGAATTAAATCATCACTAGGATTATATGGAGTGTCTAATAACAAATGTGGTTGTGATTGTGGAGAAGTAAAGTATTGTTTATTTTTACAAGTGAGATAATATTTCACACCCAACCAGCTAGTGTCATGCCTAGACTTAATAAAGACCAACACATAAATTCTCAAGAATTGGAAACCATCAATGAGAACAAATTCATTTCTTAAAGATGGATTATAAAACAGAAAAATAATTCTCCTGTATATTCAATGGGATCTGGACTCCCAAAGGCTATATTAGATCCATACCACAGATAAATTCATCCCCAAATTATGTCTAAATGTTTAATGTTTAATTAAATTAATAAATTTCAAAAAAAAGTTGTATCAAAAATTCTTACCAAAGAATATTAATGAAAAAGTAAAATATTTAAGTGAAAAGTTTAACAAAAGTCTATGTAGTTTGATTTTTTTTTTTTTTTTTTTAGATTTTATTTATTTATTTGACAAGAGAGCAAGAGAGCACAAGCAGGGAGCAGTAGGCAGAGGGAGAGAGAAGCAGGTTCCCTGCTGATCAAGGAGCCCAATGTGGTAGGCTAGATCCCAGGACCCTGGAATCATGACCTGAGCCAAAGGCGAATGCCTAACCATCTGAGCCACCCAGGTGCCCCTATTTAGTTTGATCTTAATAAAAAAATGCATATGGGGCACCTGCGTGGCTCAGTAGGTTAAGCATCTGACTCTTGATTTTGGCTCAGGTCATTATCTCAGGGTTGTGAGACTGAAGCCTGCATTAGGCTCTGTGCTCAGAGCAGAGTCTGCTTGAGATTCTCCCTTTCCTTCTCTCTCTACCCTTCCCCCCGCCGTTCTCTCTCTCAAATAAATAAATAAAATCTTTAAAAAAACTTGCATAGATATATCTATGAAAACATTGGAGAAATATTCACAAAAAATTTTGTTTAGAAAAATTTTCAAGAATTAAAATGAGGGGAAATGTTTTAAACAATCTGACCACATTTCAAAATCCATCCTAAGGAGTATGGTAAGCAGGTTATGGGCAAAGTGTGCTATAGATCTCCAAAGATGAGTATAGGAAGCATATTTCCTTAGTCTTCTCAGATGCAATGTCAGTTTCTCTTTTGGGCCATTTTTAATGAGGAGTTTTCTACGTGAGTTGGAACAGCTACTCCTAGAAGAATGGCACAGGAGAGATCGCTCCCCTCTGCCACACAGATCCTGGTAGAGCATGGTACATTGTGGATAATCAGGCTGCACAGAGCAGTCTTCAACTGTACTGCGATTGTTTATCTGTATTCTCCTCTATACAGTTGTGCTCATTATCTCTAGATGAGTATGTGTCTGGAGAAGTGCAGAACTGCTGACTCCTACACAGAAACCCCCACGCAGAAATGGCTGCCATTTATGGGGCAAAGGGCACTGGCATTGGTTTCGGGAGGTGAAGTAATGTGTTTTCCCTTGTTGGTAATGGTAATGGGGTAAGTGGACACAAAGAAGAAAGGGCAGCCACCCCTGATGTCACTGCATGTGTGTGCATAAGCACGTGCAACTGTGTGTGTGCGTGTGTGTGCCCTGTGGGTACACTCACCATATGAAGATGAACAGTCTGTAGGATTAAAAGACTTGAGTGGTGGGATAGGAGAAGGGAGGCTTTCTCATTTGTGATGGCTTTTCCATTCGATGATGGGCTCATTTGAGCCTCTTTGTGTCTCTAGAAGTCAGGCAGACAGGTAGCAGAGCTGGCCTAGGGTTAAGTCCTGATAATCCTGAGTGAGCCAAGGAGTGGGGTGTGTATGTATGTGTGGGCGTGTGTGTTTCCAGATTCTACTGTGGGAATCTCTTGCTAACAAGCCTTAAATAGGACACCTACTAGGGATTCTAGTCCAGTATCCTTTATAGATATGCATGAGGAAAAAAAGTTGGGAAACACACATTCAGCTGGCAGAAAATTCCTTTCCTTTGCCCATTCAGACATAGTTGAAGAGCTGTCTGTACAGTCCAGTACTTACAGCACTTGAGGCTGCAGCTTTGAAGCTTTGCCTCATTTCAGCTCTTCAGAGAGGAGCTGATTTTTATAAGAACAGAAAATGTATTTTGAGGCCAAGCTTTCCTTTTTCTTCCTTAAGGTTTCTTGAAAAGACTTAAGAAGGTTAAGCAATTACTATGTGACCATATAGTGAAAGTCATAACACTGTTTAGAGTAAATGAGGAAGTCTTTATGAAAATACCGGGATGCATATACAGTGGTTTCTGCATGAATCAAATTGTATGCTTTCAAAACATAATTGATATTCTTAGGTGGGGTGGTGGCTTGGTCCCGTCAGAATACTGAATGGACTGGTGCCCGCCTGTAAGGGATAATGATTAAATCAAAAGAAATGACACCAGCAGAGGAGGACAAATAATCCATATTAAAATTTCGGTTTGGGAATTATTTATAACATTGAAATTCAAAAGGAATTTCTAGGGTGCACATATAAGCACACACAGATGATTTATCTCAGCATCTATTGGAAACTTTGCTTTTTCACTGGTTTAGGAAAACAGTAATTCTTAGGTGGAATTGTGTATCTCTGTTAGGAAGATTATGATAATTTGCCTGGTCTTGGAAATAGTATGAATAAGAAAAGAGCACAATTCATAAATAGAGTCCCTCTTTCTCCCCTCTTACTTTTTCTTAGCATATATTTTTAAAAAGTAACTACTTTGAAAAATAAAATGGATACAATTTATTGTAGGAGAATCTTTTTGAGTTTACAGTTCCTCTGGGAAGAAATGCAAAATTCTTTTAGCTCTTGGAAAGCACTGGAGTGTGAGGACAGAACTTAAATAATATTCAGCGTTCAGTCAGGGAGGGGGTTCGTGATGTCCCTTGTGTGCCATAGTAAGAACAAATATACAAATACTTATGTGACATTGGGCTGTCTTCCTCTAAATGTTTTTGTTCTGTCAGTCTTGTGAAAGAAAAAAAAAACCTGTAACTCATAAAAATCACATTTCTACATTTCATTTCAAGAACAAGTTTTGTTCCGGAGACATATTCAAAGTGGAGAATAGGACCAAATATGTTTTATGTTCCCATTCATCTTTAAAATAGCCTCTCGACACTGTTAACTTGTGGCCGGACAATTACTTGGCACATAACCCATGCAGACACCAACCTTGACAGAATTAGAGGAAATCCTACTCCAAGGATGAAGTGTTCTTGAACAATTCATTGGAAGCATTTGGTACAAATGTGCTCTTTTCTTACACCTCATGCACGCCACCCTTCTTGCTTGCCCATTTTCATGGGTTATAAATGGTTTTGTTTATGTCATGTTTCCTGTTTTATTTCCATAAGTATCCCTGCCCCATGACTGAGATCAGTGGGACAGATAGGGAGGCCTTCCTCACATGTGTAATTCAGGTCTCTTCAGAGAATTTTTCTTGTGTTTTTATTTTTTTTATTTATTTATTTTTATTTATTTTTTTTTTAATTTTATTTTTTATAAACATATATTTTTTCCCCAGGGGTACAGGTCTGTGAATCACCAGGTTTACACACTTCACAGCACTCACCATAGCACATAACCACCCAATGTCCGTAATAGCCCCACCCCCCCAACCCCCCTCCCCCCAGCAACCCTCAGTTTGTTTTGTGAGATTAAGAGTCACTTATGGTTTATCTCCCTCCCAATCCCATCTTGCTTCATTTACTCTTGTTTTTTTATAGGGTGCTTACATGGCATTAACAATAACCTACATCATTCTTCAAATGTCATAAACATAAAAAAAAAAAAAGCTTTATTTAGCTCATTTGTCTCTTCTTGCTGAACAAAATAAATCCTTTGAGCATGGATTATTGATAAGAAGAACAGCACCAATTCTAGCCCAATGCTGGGCCTTAACTTATGCTCAGTGATAACTGAGTGAATGACTTGCTCTTTGGGGAGACTGTTAGGTGTCATTGTGATCCTTAAGGGAGGAGATAGAGACACACTTCTCAAAACACACACACACACACACACACACACACACACGCACACACACACACACACACACACACATAATTTACATGCTTAAGATAAACATATAAAGAACCAGGCATGCAATCTTAAATCTGTCCTGACAAGCATCATGCCCTTAAATTCTCCTTCCCACCTTTCTGCCAAAGAAAACATACACATAGGTTCTCACACCCTGTCTCTGTGACATTGTGTCCAGGACATTCTGGGGCTCAATCTCTTCAGCTCACTCTCTTGGTCTTATCTGGTTTCACTCTTAGACTTCAACTTCTAAAGATCCATATTGCTATCTGGCCTTAACCCTGATGCTTCACACCTTCACACCTTCCCTTGCTTTCCAGAATGTCCACATGTGATACTGTGATTGATATATATATATATATATTTTTTTAAACCAAATAGACCAAATATATATGTATATATATTTGGTCTTAGACTTATCAAAAAGAAAAGAGAAAAGACACAAATAAATAAAATCATGAATGAAAGAGGAGAGATCACAAACAACACCAAAGAACTACAAACAATTATAAGAACATATAATGAGCAACTATACCCCAGCAAATTTAACAATCTGGAAGAAATGGATGCATTCCTAGAGACATATAAACTGCCAAACCTGAACCATGAAGAAATAGAAAACCTGAACAGACCCATAACCAGTAAGGAGATCGAAGCAGTTATCACAAATCTCCCAACAAACAAGAGCCCAGGGACAGACATCTTCCCAGGGAAATTCTAACAAACATTTAAAGAAGAATTAATACCTATTCTCCTGAAATTGTTCCAAGATGTAGAAATGGAAAGGAAAACTTCCAAACTCATTTTATTAGGCCAGCATTACCTTGATCCCAAAACCAGACAAAGATCCCATCAAAAAGGAGAATTATAGACCAATATCCTTGATGAACACAGATGTGAAAATTCTCACCAAAATACTACCCAATAAGATCCAACAGTACATTAAAAGGATTATTCACCACGACCAAGTGGGATTTATTCCTGGGCTGCAAGGTAGATTCAACATCCACAAATCAATCAATGTGATACAATACATTAATAAAAGAAAGAACAAGAACCATATGATACTCTCAATAGATGCTGAAAAAGCATTTGACAAAGTACAGCATCCTTTCTTGATGAAAACTCTTCACAGTGTAGGGATACAGAGTACATACATCAATATCATCAAAGCCATCTATGAAAAATCCACAGTGAATATCATACTTAGTGGGGGAAAATAGAGCTTTTCCACTAAGGTCAGGAACATGGCAGGGATGTCTATTACCACCATTGCTATTCAACATAGTACTAGAAGCCCTAGCCTCAGCAATCAGACAACAAAAAGAAATAAAAGGCATCCTAATCGGCAAAGAAGTGAAACTCTCACTCTTTGCAGATGATATGATACTTTATGTGGAAAACCCAAAAGACTCCACTCCAAAACTGCTAGAACTCATCCAGGAATTCAGTAAAGTATCAGGATATAAAATCAATGCACAGAAATCAGTTGATTTCTATACACCAACAGCAAGACAGAAGAAAGAGAAATTAAGGAGTTAATCCCATTTACAATTACACCCAAAACCATAAGATACCTAGGAATAAACCTAACCAAAGTGACAAAGAATTTGTACTCAGAAAACTATAAAGTACTCATGAAAGAAATTGAGGAAGACACAAATAAATGGAAAAACGTTCCATGCTCATGGATTGGAAGAACAAATATTGTGAAAATGTCTATGCTACCTAAAGCAATCTATACGCTTAATGCAATCCCTATCAAAATACCATCAATTCTTTTTTTCAAAGAAATGGAATAATCCTAAAGTTTATATGGAACCAGAAAAGACCCTGAATAGCCAGAGGAATGTTGAAAAAGAAAGCCAAAGGTGGTGGCATCACAATTCCAGACTTCAAGCCCCATCATAAAGCTGTCATCATCAATGTCATCACCATCACCAAGCTGTCATCACCAACAGTATGGTACTGGCACAAAAACAGACACATAAATCAATGGAACAGATAGCCCAGAAATAGACCCTCAACTCTATGATCAACTAATCTTTGACAAAGCAGGAAAGGACGTCCAATGGAAAAAAGACAGTCTCTTCATAGGATGGTGTTGGCAAAATTGAACAGCCACATGCAGAGAAATGAAACTGGACCATTTCCTTACACCACACAAAAAATAGACTCAAAATGGATGAAGGACCTCCATGTGAGACAGGAATCCATCCAAATCCTTGAGGAGAACACAGGCAGCAACCTCTTTGACCTCAGCTGCAGTGACTTCTTCCTAGAAACATCGCCAAGGGCAAGGGAAGCAAGGGCAAAAATGAACTATTAGAACTCCATCAAGAACAAAAACTTTTGCATGGCAAAAGAAACAGTCAACAAAACCAAAAGACAACTGACAGAATGCGAGAAGATATTTGCAAAGGACATATCAGATAAAGGGCTACTATCCAAAATCTATAAAGAATTTATCAAACTCAACACCCAAAGAACAAATAATCCAATCAAGAAATGGGCAGAAGACATGAACAGACATTCCTGCAAAGAAGACATCCAGATGGCCAACAGACACATGAAAAAGTGCTCTGTGTCCCTCGGTATCAGGGAAATACAAATCAAAACCACAAGGAGATACCACCTCACACCAGTCAGAATGGCTAAAATTATCAAGTCAGGAAACGACAGATGCTGGTGAGGATGCAGAGAAAGAGGAACCGTCCTACACTGTTGGTAGGAATGCAAGCTGGTGCAGCCACTCTAGAAAGCAGCATGGAGTTTCCTCAAAAAGTTGAAAATAGAGCTACCCTACGACCCAGCAATTGTATTAATGGGTATTTACCCTAAAGATACAAACATAGTGATCCGAAGGGGCACATGCACCTGAATGCTTAGAGAAGCAGTGTCCACAATAGCCAAACTATGGGAAGAACCTAGATGTCCATCAACATGAATGGATAAAGAAGATGGGACACATATATACGCAATGGAATACTATGCAGCCACCAAAAGAAATGAAATCTTGCCATTTGCAACGACATGGATGGAACTAGAGTGTATTATGTCAAGCGAAATAAGTCAATCAGAGAAAGACAATTATCATATGATCTCCCTGATATGAGGAATTTGAGAGGCAAAGTGGGGGGGTTTGGGGGGTAGGGAAGGAAAAAATGAAATGACAGACATTGGAGAGGATGCAAAGAAAGGGGAACCCTCCTATACTGTTGGTGGGAATGCAAGCTGGTGCAGTCACTCTAGAAAACGGTATAGAGGTTCCTCAAAAAGTTGAAAGTAGATCTACCCTATGACCCAAGAATTGTAGTACTGGGTATTTACCCTAAAGATCAAATGCAGTGATTCTAAGGAGCACATGCACCCGAATGTTCATAGTAGCAATGTTCACAATAGCCAAACTATGAGAAGAGCCTAGATGTCCATCAACAGATGAATTGATAAAGATGATGTAATTATATATATATATAATGGAATATATACATGATGGCTGCATAGTATTCCATTTTATAGATCTATATATGTATCTCTACATATACTCTATATAGAGATACATACATAGATCTATAAAATGGAATACTATGCAGCCATCAAAAAAAGTCAAAATCTTGCCATTTGCAACAACGTGGATGGAACTAGAGAGTACTATGCTGAGCGAAATAAGTCAATCAGAGAAAGACAATTATCATATGATCTCCCTGATATGAGGAATTTGAGAGACAGAGTCAGAAGTGAGGTTTGGGGGGTAGGAAAGGAAAAAATGAAACAAGATGAGATTGGGAGGGAGACAAACCATAAGAGACTCTTAAGTCTTACAAAACAAACTGAGGGTTGCTAGGGGTAGGAGGGGTGTGGAGAGGGTGGTTGAGTATGGACTTTGGGTAGGATATGTGATATGGTGAGTGCTGTGAAGTGTGTAAGCCTGACGATTCACAGACCTATACCCCTGGGGCAAATAATACATTATATGTTAATAAAAATAATTAATAATATATATATAATATATATATATATA